>NC_134492.1:9901316-10245901 GCF_040206685.1 Ascaphus truei | reverse complement strand
TCTCTCTCTCTCCCCCCCCCTTTCTCTCTCCCCTTCTCTCCCCCCCCCTTTCTCTCTCTCTCCCCCCCCCCTTTCTCTCTCTCTCCCCCCCTTTCTCTCTCTCCCCCCCCCCCTTTCTCTCTCTCTCTCCCCCCCCCCCTTTCTCTCTCTCTCCCCCCCCCCCCTTTCTCTCTCTCTCCCCCCCCCTTTTCTCTCTCTCTCCCCCCCCCCCTTTCTCTCTCTCTCCCCCCCCTTTCTCTCTCTCTCCCCCCCCTTTCTCTCTCTCCTCCCCCCCCCTTTCTCTCTCCTCCCCCCCCCCCCCTTTCTCTCTTTCTCTCTCTCCCCCCCTTTCTCCTCCCCCCCCTTCCCCTTCTCTCCCGCAGTTCACGACCCTCATGTCTGAAGAGTGCGGGGGTGCAGCGCTGCCCATGGGGAGAAGCCGGAGAAGTGAGGGGACCCTGGTAAGTGGAGTGAGGCCTCTCTGCATGTTACAGGGGCAGCCCCAGCCAGGTGGGGTTATTCAGGTTACCTGAGCCTGACCCCAGGTTATATCTGCCCTGTAAGTAATGCTGTTCAGGGGCAGACTCTGGCATTCCACACCCTGACAGCACAGGGCCCTGAATAATATCATTACGTGGGCGAGAATCTATTTATAAAGCCTGTTTGTGTGATACTTGGAAGGGTGTGAAGTGGGGAAAATTGCAACAGGGCAAGTCTCAAATATATCTTACCATTGAACCTGCAACCAACTGGGATAATACGTCCCCCTCGCGTGTTTCTGGTGTCCAATGGCTCACATGGTCCAACTCGTGGTACTGTAGCTGCTCAGTCTGTCAGTCAGGGCGTTAAATCCATGAACGCGCCTGGTGATCCCATGAAGTCATCCGAAACAAATCTAATGGGTGATTTTGGATTACTCGGACATTAGCTGTCTCTATTGGGGTTGGCCCCAATTTAGATCTGTCTTTCACCTCAAAGAATTGAAGATACAACACCAACCCCAATAGAGACAGTTAATGTCAGAGTAATCCAAAATCACCCATTGGATTTGTTTTGGATTTCTTGAATTAACTGCATTTATCCAGCATTTTAGATTTTTGATACTGGTGGAACATAAGATGCTCTGCAGGAGATCATGAACATTACTGTGGCTATGCATTTAAAAATGGTGCAGGTGATGATGGCCTAGAGCCCCCAGTGAGGAGTGATTGCCAGTTATGTCTCACAAGATGCATCCAGTGGATCAGTTCTCGCGTGCTCATTGTGGTTTTGCATTGTTTCCTGGTTGCAGGGAAGTCCTGGGGCTGCACTAGATGAGGACTCGTGTTCTTCATCAGCTCCTCTGTCCCCTGTGTCCTCTTCTTCGCCTCACTCCATGCCATCTGCCGGCATCAGCCAGGGGAAGAGCCTGTGCAGCAGCTGTGGCATGGAGATCCTAGATAAATACCTGCTAAAGGTAAGAGCGTCCAGCTGGCTTCCCAAACCCACTGTTGGCGGTAACTGGGGTGGTGGGTAGAGATGTGCAAATGTTAAATGTTTCAACAGTTTCCCTTACATTTCCCTGTAACACTTTTCACCAAAAATCTCATTGCTCAAAAGGTTGAAGAAATGTGACCTGAATTTAGGGTGATGTTCTGCACATTAACTTTGAATGGTTAGTAATTATTTTATTTTTTGTGTGATTACAGATGATTGCAAAATTTTGTTTGGTTCGCAAACTTTATGGTGAATGTTGTACATCTCTAGTGGCGGGGAAAAGAAAAATAGTCAAACTTTCTTGTGCTAGGCCTGGAGTGCTTTATGGATGTCTAGTTGTGAGCATTCTGTTTCTATCAGGATAATGAAATATGTGATATATAGGGCAATAGCTTTGTATTGGGCAGATATTGCGTTAGAAGAACTCCTAATTCCAAGTGGAAGTGCCAAGACTATTCATTTTCCTTTTTTGTATGCACACAATTTACTATAAAGAACGTTGTGATTTTTAGTAAATGTAATTGTTGCTAGGGTAGGCTAGTATGAGTGAGAAACTTACAGAAACTAATTAGAAAATGTTTGTTTAAAAGAAAAAAAATCGGGATATTTGATTATGTAAATATTTATGTGCAGAATGAGAAATGAGTATTCAAATATTTGCATTGATAAAGTCAGAATAACTGATGCAAAGTTGTGTTTAAAATATCCACCTTTCCTAATTTCAGGAGTTGTGAATTGCAACAAGACATTTGCAATGAGTCAATATTTGAAGTGACTTGCTAGATAAATCTGAATACTTTTGTTAGACAGGATAACTATATGCAAAATTTCATAAAATCTTGAGTGGTCCTTTTGTCAATTACTGTTCATATTTGGCTTGGTAGTCCATAGATTATTTTATTAGACTGACAAATTATTGAATTTAATGTCTCACTCTTGTAGTTCTAATGTGAATTTAGTGAATCAAAAGCTAAAAATATACTTTATTTAGAACTATTCAATATGTTTTCGTTGTGAAGGTAAAACTCCATTGCATTTTTGCCAAAAAAACACTATAAATGCACTTTCATATTTGGAATTTCTTGATAATTCTATTGGAAAAACCCATTAAAGACCCCTAATTTTCAGTTTCTCATATCAAAATACCCTCCTTTTTAAACACAATTTTTTTTTCTTCCTGTAAACAAACCTTTAATCCCCTTTTCCTCAGTAGACCCACTCAAAGAATGTAGTTTGACTTTTACCTCTACAACAACGATATACTGTATTTAAGATTCTTAATTGGTGTTGCCTTTTAATGGCATAACATGAGTTTTTCAGAAAGTCTGTACATGAGCTTCTGACCTCACCCATGAAGATGTTATGATTTCGAAAATCTAGTTCTCTCAATATACCACACTCAAAGGAGCAATCCATGCAATATCCTACATGTGTTTTTTTAATCAGTTTTTTTTTTTAACTTCAGTTCTTAATTTCATTTTTAATGAGTTGTAATATAGTGATAATCCTTTCATTTCTATAGCAGATTTTAACACTTCCTCAGCAGTGCAAGATCTTTGCAACACTTTCCTGTTTGATAACGTGTTGCCAATATTCCCAGCAGTTTGAGCTGCAAACTAACAGTAGATAATATTAATGTAGTAATACAAGAATACATTGCAGCTGCTGAGTTACACTGAGTGAAGGATTGATTGAAACTGAAAGGCGGCCATTTAGTGAACCCTGGGAAGCAGGATCTTTGCTGATCGATTTTAAGGGAGAACGAATCGATTTGGCAGCTTAGATAATTACCTTCCAATAAAAGGTAATCAAAGCTGCATATATTCAAACTAAAATGCATGCATACCGCTTAGAGTGCCTCTTTAAGTTGTGTAAAACCTTTTCTGATCTATGCCGGAAGGGCTCCCCCAAACAGCACACGAGAGATTCCAAAGCAAATGCATAACGAGAGCGGTGTTTATGTGTAACGGGGATAAGAATTGGGCAGCTTTAGTGCAGAGTTAGATGGAAGTGATTTCCTATCCGTGTTTTTCCAACACATAAAATAAAGGTATTCAGGAATGAAAGTGAACTTTTAGGCGGAGCAGATTTAAATCTCTTCACTCCGATCACTACGTCACTCATTTTACTTCCTCCCGATTTTAGTCTTTCTAAACCACATTCCTTATTGTGGAGTCCTTGCATATCCCCCTTCATCTCCTTGTTAAGCATCATATCATATGCACTCTTAAGTCGTTTAACCTCCTTCCTTCTGCCCTTTGCTTATCTGCCCTTTCACTCTCTAACCCATGTCCCCATATTCTTCCTTTGTGCTTTGCTGAAGGAGCCCTTTCTCCCACTGTGGCACATTGCGCACTTTTGGTACGGGCAGCAAATTGAGGTCACGGCTTGTTGAACCATAGGATCAGTAGCTTGTTTTTGGTTCTGTCAATGTTTGCATTTGCATGCTTGTGGCATTTTGCACAAATAGAAATCTGACGTGTAGGTAAACGTGTTTTTTTTTTAAGTATAGTAGGTGAATGTTACATGTTCTGCAAGTTACGGGAATTTACATTTCTTTTTAGTTTGTGTTAATGTAGTTGTAATTGTTCTGTTAATTTATAAGGTAAGTTACGTTATATATCGTCCACTTTAAATAGCTGCGCAGCATTGCGTTTCGGATTCAGTAATTGTTCTTTTAAGAGGCTTCCTTGCCGAGCTGAATCATGGTGTATGTAGAACTGGGATAATAGTCTTAATGCTTCAGTGCTATATTATTAGCCAAGTATAATTGATATACTTCATATGTACAAGTTGTACTGCAGGACTTGCATTTTCAAGATGTCAGAACTACAAACAATGTTTACAATAACCTTTTGATGCTGTTCCTGTTCTAAACCTGTATGAAATAAGTTCTTAAATCTGAGCGGATGTTACTTTAATGAATCGCATGTTATATTGGAGAAACAAAGTTTCATGCATAAGATTCAATGAAGTTGTGGACAGTACAGCAGATGCTCTGCTATAATTGTACATCTCACTTTGGTGTTTAAACCATCAGACTGTTTTTTATTTGGAGTTCAGAATAAATGTCATTCTTTACTGTTACCTTCGCAGTCCCCTTATTTTGACAAATATGGGCTTTATATTTTATATAGTATAAATAATCAAATTCTAAAAGAAATGGTTAAAATGCTTTAAAATTGGTAAATCAATGTTTTATACTTCTGAAATTGGCAAGTAACATTCATATTTAAGGAAAGGCTTGGTGCAAAAGGAGTGAAGACTAATTCTGTTTAGCATCCCAACATGGAATGTCCTTCAGCTTCTTCTGAACAGTGATGCACACGTTCTGTGTGTTGTATGGTTACAGGTTGGCAGCAGTGTTCCTTTCTGGTAACCCACAGCGTCTTTTCTTTTCTCAGGTAAACGATCTCTGTTGGCACGTCCGCTGCCTGTCCTGTAGTGTGTGCAGAACGTCACTGGGAAGGCACACCAGCTGCTACATCAAAGATAAAGACATATTCTGCAAACTTGATTATTTCAGGTATTGCACATTAACCTCACGTATGCATGTACAGTTATTATAGCGGTGTGTGTCTGGGTTTTTGTGATTAGTGGCCATGTAATTATTATTATTTGTTACATATTGGGTTGTTACGCTGACAATCAGAGCATATTATAGCCCTTTTTCGGTTCTGTCGCAGACGGTATGGAACACGCTGTTCCAGATGTGGCCGGCACATCCATTCCACTGACTGGGTCAGAAGAGCCAAAGGAAATGTCTACCACTTGGCATGCTTTGCCTGCTATACGTGCAAAAGGCAGCTCTCTACAGGAGAGGAGTTTGCTTTGGTGGAAGAGAAAGTCCTTTGCCGGGTACATTATGACTGCATGCTGGACAACCTAAAGAGAGCTGTGGAGAATGGTATGTATTCATTTTATCTTCCATTTTTAATGTTGATCTTGGCTGGGTTGATGATTTTAATATGCGAGTCCCAAAGACTTAACAAAAATGTGCCTAATGCTTTTTATTTCATTTCAGGGAATCGGGTTAGTGTAGAAGGTGCTTTGTTGACAGAGCAAGATATCAATCAACCTAAACCAGCAAAAAGAGCTCGCACTAGTTTTACAGCGGACCAACTCCAAGTAAGAGCTTGTTCAGTTTGACATGCAGACTTTGCTAAAAAATGTGTAATTGGCTTGTGTTCATAAACAGTTAAAAAAAAAAAAAAATCTTGAACTTTAACCTTTTCATTACACTTTCAATACACTGGAGGGGCTAGCAGATTCAACTACTTAAGAAGGTCACGGGCTGAAGCTGGCGTGTTGTACGGGGGAAGTGCCTGTTGTAACACATACTGTACAATAGAAACGCGTGAACTGAAACGCCAATCCAGGGTTAAAAGAGCACATTTTCTTTGTTTTAAACTTTCTGCGCTACGCAAATTAGTTTTGTGTAACAACCATTCGAGAATAGGGACTGTTTACACAGTTGGCGTAGCCCCAAGTGCTTATGCAGTGTCGCTATTCAGGATAACATGCGCAAAGATAACTCCCAACGTTTGTAGGGCTGACCGGTCTGAAATATTGATCCGCAGTAAAATAAGTTGGCTATTTTAAATAGTTGTGCGTGTACATTGTAATATAGATGATGTATCTTGTTTCTGTTAACAATTACTGGGGGATAATGGTTGTGATTGCAAAACACCCCAAATCTCCAGAATATTATTAAAGTACTACGCAACTATTTTATTCTGAGCCCAGTTATTGTATGATTGGAAAGAACTATTTTCAATGCCTTGGACGATGCAGATATGGTTATACATACAATTGATTCCAAATTGATTCCAAATTGATCATCGCTAATAATCAGGAGCAGAACCTGGAACACTCAAACTTTTTCTGTTTGTTTTAAGGAAAAAGCACTTAAAAAATAAAAATAACTTTAAAATCTATTATAAACATAACTTGCACAAATAGATCCAGAAGTGTATTGTATTTGGTTGTCTTGCATATTTTTTTTAAACTTTATTTTGTGTGTGTGTGTGTGTGTGTGTGTGTGTGTGTGTGTGTGTGTGTGTGTGTGTGTGTGTGTGTGTTACCATGGCTGTAATAACGTATTGCATTTATTACACAAAGTGAAACCATCAAATGATAATGGGTGTGTAGAAGTAGTAAAACAATATATTTGAACATGGTTCATCTTGCTTTATTACAGGTTATGCAAGCACAATTTGCTCAAGACAACAACCCAGATGCACAAACACTACAGAAATTATCCGAAAGAACAGGCCTAAGCAGGCGTGTAATACAGGTAACTACATGGCACTGCTGGGAAACGGTTATTGATTTGATCATAAGAGTCCATGTTAATAACACCTGACATGGCCGCTGCAAAGGACGTTACTGGACATGTTTCAGATAAACTGGTTCTTGATTTTGATGTGAACCTGTATTTAGAATGGGATGAATGATGCAATGTCCTGGTGAGTATACCTAGCGATTGTCCAGTGTACTTGTGCCAAAAGACGAAAGAACGCTGGCACATCCAGTCTTCAATAAAATGTTTGTTTATTATTGACAACTTTAATGTTTAAATCCCACCATTTCAGGATATGTCCTGAGTGTAATTAAAACACTGAAATGTAAATGTTCACACGTTAAACTTTTTTTTTTTTTTTTAATTGAAGACTGGTTGTGTGACATTTGTTCTTTTGTTTTAGTACTAATGTCGTTTTCAATCTGTAAATACTACACACAAGCAATATCTGGCTATAAAGGACTGGTAAGGTGTGTACCAAAACACTTTAATAAACACATTAACAAAGCCGTCTCCTAATGATTCGGGTATTTTATAATCTAGTTTGCAAGTTTACTTTGATACAGAATATTTTTACGTGTGTTATATATTATATATTCTTTTGCACATAGCACTGTAGAAATAGAAGCTTCCTTGTCCGTTACTTTTTTTTTATATATAGATTCTCCCCCCCCCCCCCCCCCGGATTCTGAAGTGTGGTCCTAGTTGAATATTTCCAGTGGGCTGTGAATAGAAAGACTTGTATTTAGACGCCGGCTCTTATTCTGTTACGCTATGGAAAAATCTGCCAATTCTTCAGTTTTGCTTTAAATTTCCCTTTTTCAGGTTTGGTTTCAGAATTGTAGAGCACGCCATAAGAAGCATGTTAGTCCTAATCATTCATCAACTGCTCCAGTTACAGCCATTCAGTCCTCTAGGCTGTCACCACCAATGTTAGAAGAAATGACCTATTCTGCATATGTACCTCAAGATGGACCAATGTTGACTGCTTTGCATAGTTATATGGATGGTAAGTCCTAACTCTATGCATGGGGGCTTAGGAAGCCGATCTTAACCTTGTTTTTATGCGTGTTCCACCCTTGTCCCGACCGCTCCCCTCTGAAATAATGGAGATGGATATTCTGTCATGGGTAATAAAAGGTCACCACTTTATTTTCCAACATGGTGACTGCCGGCCAGCCTCAAACTATGGACACCAAAGCCCAACAGTTAAATCGGCCTGGGGGAAGGTCGCTCCATCTCTCACCCCCCCACACCCCCTCCCCCTCACTGACCGGCACTGCACTAACACACCCGTCAGTCGCCGCTGCAGTCGGTCACAGTGCCCCATCCTGATGTCGCGGTAGTGAATCCAGATCGGGTGCGCTGTGATCGGCTGCAGCACTGACTGATCGGTTAATCAATGCAGTGCTGAGGGGGGGTTTCAGCGTCCCCATCAGGCTGCCCAGCTTGCCCCATCCCAAGTTCCGCCTCTTAAGATCCAACCCTGGTAGATGCAGGTATGAGATAAGATATGGTACATTACAATGTGTCCGAGCAATCAATGCCTTACCATTTAAACTAAATCATATGTGGAAATTCTTTTTCAATTTTTTTTCCTTTAAGGCATGTCCCCGATATAAAAAAAAACCAGTGTGGTGCTTTAAACGCACAGGCAGATCAGGCTAATTGTAGCTTGCAGAATATCCAAGTGATGTGTGTGGCGCACGGCAAACAAGGAACAGGTCACGTGGCAAATAAAAAATGAGTTTATTTATGCTGCATTAAAAAACGGTGGAGGGAACACCACTCCTACGCGTTTCGTGCTGTAAAGCACTTTATCAAGGTGCTTTTCACCTGCATGGAAGTAGTGCTCGGTCTTTTATGTTCCTGCTCATGGGCATGTCTGTCTGATTTTTATTTACTTTAAATACAGATACAAATGTAATCCACTGGGTGTTCTTACTCAAGTCTCCATATACATTCTCTTTAATATACTGATTAATTGAAGAGTTATTTTGTAAGCTGTTATCACCGGGCCTCTTCTGCAATCTCCAGTCATTGTACAAAAATGGAACTCTTTTCTATGTGACTGATACATATACAGCTCTGCAGTATGTTATACTTTACCTTTTTGGGAGAAGCTAATCAGCCACTAGATCTATATCTCAAGATATTTGTTGGGTATTCATATTCATGGATCTCCAGTGTTGATTTGCACTCCAAGCCGGTATAATTATTTCCTTACCCCCAGCAGCCTTTGTTTTCCATTGTGCTGTCACTTTTTGCTGATATCTCCACCGCAGAGAGATCGTAAAACCCAAAGCTGCTATCCGGTCAGCTACAGGGAACTTCTAAACAAAGTATCAGTTTTCCTGGGACAGATATTTGACACAACCCCTGTTTTGAGCTTAAAGCAGCAAAACGTGAAATGTCTTATTACTATTTAATACAACAGACCGGATTTTATTTTTTCCCCTTTTACTTGTAATAAGTTTTATTTAAAAAAAAAAAAAAAAATAATTATTCAACTCTTAATGCCATTTTTATTTTTTATTTTTTTAATGCATCCTTTGATTTCTTTAGCAAGTTTTAACCAACTTCGCAAGCAGTGCAAGATCTTTTGTCAACAAATGATCCCAAACAATGTTCCCAGCAGTTTGAGCTGTAAACTGTAACAATAGATGTTACCTTGATAATATAAGGCTGGGGCCATAGAGGGGTGAGGAGTTCCGAGCCGCGCTGAGGCTCGCCTGCTGAAATCTGCGTGATTTCATGCCCATGCGGGTGCGATCTGAGGCGGGGGGAGACTGAGGGAGGCGGGGCAGTGACGTCGCTGGGCCAATCGCCCACGATGCGTCGACGTCACGGCACTGACGTTGACGCTGCTCCGCGTTGATTGGATGTTTTCAGCCGACAGCGCGCTGAAAAACAGCTTGGCTGTCGGCTGAAAAATCCAGCGCCTCCGCACCCCTGCGGACGCTCGCGTGAGCCCCCTCTCAAGGCATCCTCATTGAGGATGCAGGGGCTCAGCGCGGCCTGTCCTTCTATGAATTCGGCCTAAGGATACATTGTAGCTGCGGAGCTACACTGACTCAAAGATTGACCCTGAAAGGTGGCCATTAAGTTAGGCACACAATGAGTAGTTGTAACAGGAGCACCACATTTCCAGTTGAGGTAAGAATGTAGAATCCTATATTGCCACACGCTTTATGTATACAATCAGGCCAGAGAACAGTGGGAACGCAGTATCGCTTTTGCAGCATTGGCCAGATTGACATGAATTGATACAGAGCTAATCTGCATATTTGATGTTCTAATCCTTGTTTCATTCTCTTGCAGCTCATTCTCCGTCGGCACTTGGACTCCAGTCTCTGCTGCCCCACTCCATGACACAGCTGCCAATAAGTCACGCATAACCTTTTCTCTGTTTCTGTTTTTGTTTTTTCAAGGATGTAAATGTTTGGGAATAACATTGAGTCATTTATTGTGTATAAAAATATAATTAAAACATATTACTGTTTTTTTATAGCACCCCTTCAGTGCTGAGGGACATGACACTCGTGTACCCTTCAGCAGTGGAGGGGTTACTATACACCAGGGCTTCTCAACGCCAGTCCTCAAGAGCCCCCAACAGGTCAGGTTTTCAGGATATCCCTGCTTCGGCCCATGTGGCTCAATTTTTGATTGCGCTACCTGTGCTGAAGCAGACATCCTGAAATCTGACCTGTTGGGGTCCTCCTAAAGGACTGGAGTTGGCCACCTCTGCTATACACACCATGTTGAAGACCATGTTGCTGCCCATGGTATGTAAGTATTAATGGGTTCTGCTTTAAAGCTCCATTAAATTCTTTGAATTACTTAAAGCATCTTTTTGTATTGTCTGGAAATAGTCCAAACTAGTTGTGTATTTGTTAATTTATTTGTCATCAAGAGAGCACTTTGCCAAAAAAGGACTGACAAGTGTGCAAAAAATGTTTACAATTTTTTGGTGAAATTGTAGTTTTGTCATAAGTTTGTATCTGTAAATTATTACAAAGGTGCATATGTATTTTGAGTTACTTATACATTTCAATTTGTATATGTGAACGAGCAAATTCAGTTGAATGATTTTCTTTTTTTTTTCCTGAATGAACTGAATAAAGCTTTGATTACAGCATGCTAAACATGCTTTATATGTTGGATTTACATAAAATGATTTTATGATGTTCAACCACTTTCATTTGACTTGGGTGTTCAGAACACACACGGCCTCAATGCATTGAACCACTTCTTGGTTAATTAACCGTGTTCATTTCACTGAAGTTCTAAAGAAACTACATCTAATAAATGGGATCAGTGTTTTCATATATCGTTACTGTGCACGCGTTCATAAAGATAGGTGTATAAGTTATTCCAGCACCAAAGATCCCTTTCCCCCTGATAGTGTAGGTGTCTGTATGTTGGAACCACTTTCTCTCCCCTCCAAGTGGTATATGGGTCTACCACCTTGGTCACCAGCCACATCCTTCTCTACAGTAAAGGCCTCTTCATTTGCTTGGGAAGTGGACCATTAACTGGAGGGCTCCAAAGCTCGTGGATCCTTTCTCTTCCCTCCCCCCCCCCTTTATATATTGCTCTGTATAAAGGTGCATATGCCAAAGATTCAGATACCTATTCCTGCCCTGTACAGTTTACAATCTAATTTTTGATGCACAGAGATACAAGTCCCAAGGAGATTACATTGGCATACAAACTGGGTTCACGCATGTCGGTGAGGTTGGGCCTACTGCCCCGCCTCCCAGGCAAACGTTTAGAAGCATTTTCATGCAGAATGTGCCCCTTCATGCAGCATCTCATCATGGAGACTGCAGGGGGCTTGGAATATAGAATCGTTTTAAAACTAGATGGCTTTTAATTTGTTGGTTTCAAGAGTAGATAATGGACGGAACTACATTTTGAATAACCTTTATGTATAGGCTTGACAATGTCACGCAGTTTATGAGCACCTACAGTATACTTGGAAGCATGTTATTGTATATCAGGGGTGGCCAACTCCAATCCTTGAGGGTCACTAACAGGTCAGATTTAAGGATATCCTTGTTTCAGCTACGTGCTGAAGCAGTGATGGCCTTAAAACCAGACCTGTTGGTGGCTCTTGAGGACATGAGTTGGCCATTCCTGCTGTTCATGTTCCTCTGTCAGTTTCTAATAGTTTGCCATTCAACTGTAAAAAGCCACCGTGGGGCTTATTGTTGGCGAAAATGTCCCAAGCTGCCACTGTCGCATACATAGTATCCTCTATATGCGGGTAATTCAAGTAAATACTATGGGGCCTGGAAGCAACAGAGTATTGTACGAGTGGTACTTGTACTACAGATTGGGTGGGTAATGTCCATGGTCCCGTGTTCAATGGGCACGTGCACCTGTTCAAGAATGGTGGAACGAATTTTAAATTGGCTTTCTTCCAACACAATGTTGTCACTCCTAGTATGTGTTTTGTCGTTAAATCCTTCACGTGCCAGAGGGACCAGCAGTGGATTACTCACTCCTTCTATAGCTGCTGAGGGGTTATTTGCAGATGTATGGCTTAGACGTGTACAACCTCCTGTCAATATATGCTTCACCCCCCGCCCCCAAATAAATATAACAATTTAGAAAACGATCTTTATTTGAAAAATATTTTAAACAGCATTTCATGAATACGTGTTGGTCTACCTGATTTTATTCAAGCAAAACTCGACAGTCGGAAAGAACCCAGCTTCACAAATGTTGTATAATAAACTTTTGTTATTAAAGGTTTTTGTTAGAAAAAAAAAAAGCGCTAACATTTCTGCACAGCAGAAGCATAATGTGGACATTAGTCATACTTCCAGTTGTAGAGATGATTAGATAATCGCTAAAACAAGTTAGTACAAAATGAATCCAATGGGCTTTGAGTTCTATATATTACACTTTGCGCCGTATTACTTACAATTCAGTTGAGATGGTACAGTAGATTAGCATGGAGATGTAAAAAGCCTCTTGGCCATAATAACCATGAGCCATTGTTTGTACAAAGCCTGTTATCAAAAGTATGAAATGTTCTTTATTACAATGTAAAAAAAAAATCTTAATTCAGTCATCCAGTGCAGGACCCGTTTTCTACCTCCTTATTAAATGTATATACTTGTAAATGATGTAAACCCCGTCACTACCATGAATAAATGCATACTGGAAGAGGCTTTAATGGGAACAGAAACCTGTGCGGGTGAAAGGTATTCAGGGCTGGGTTGAGCTGACTGCAACATATTGCATCCTTTATTTTTTCCTGCCAAAGGCACGAGTGATACTAAAAAAAAAATGTGCATGTGTCCATCTTGGTAAGCAACTTAATGAGTTGTTGAGCTTTGCGGTTGCAAAGGAGATAAATGTGACCTGTAGTTAAAAAAAAAAAAAAAAAAAAAATACTTTGTAGCAAATTTTTAATGCTTCAAAGTAGGAGTCCTGTTTTTTTTTGTTTTTTTTTTTTAATATGCTACAAAAATTGGTTGCATTGATTTTACGATTTTCTGGAATACATAGTTAAGTTACTGCCGTGGTCTTTCTCCCCTTCCCCCTAGTGAAAATTCGGATAAAAATGTTGCGTATTGCGTAAAATCACAGTATACAATTGCAAATGTTTAGAAGAGATCAGATTTGTACTTTTAGACGCTCCAGAAAACGTGACAACCCGCTGTATGCTCATTAATGTTCAAATTTAGCACTGCTGTGATTTTCAGTTTTATTCTTTGCTAAGCACCCAGATGTGAGAGGCGAGTTTGCGTCCCGGATGTCTCTGCACACCCCCTCGTGCTAGGTAGGATATATGCGACGGGCACAAAGGCACGTGGAGAGGAGATTCTCTCCCCTCCGGTACAGGCTCACAAACGACATTCTCGCCTTCACTGCCACGAATGGCCGTGCGTTAACCTGTACCGGAAGCTGGCGAATCTCCGCCCTGGTATGCGAGAATACAGCAGGAGGAGCCAACGCCTGTCCGGGGCCACTAACATGGTCAGGTTTTAAGGATATCCCTGCTTCAGCACAGGTGGCTCGATCAGAATGACTGAGCCACCTGTGCTGAAGCAGGGATATCTTTAAAACCTGACCTGTTGATGGCCCAGGAGCACTGGCGTTGGCCGCCCCTGGAATACAGCAGGAATGAGCAGCTATGCTTACTTGTAACACCAAACACAATTTTACACAACAAATGTGGACATTTTTTTTTTTAAGTACTAAAAAGTAGTTTACAAAATGTTTAATTTTTACAAAATCATTTTTCCACAGCAATTATTTTCAGTATTAACCCTGTCAGTCCCGGAAAAGTCTTAAATACATTATAGAACAACGGACAAGTACTGAAGGGTTGCACATTCTGAGCGTTGACGTATGCGCGTGTACAAAATTGTTGCATGCTGTCCCTGGTATAAAACAGAATTGATCATTTGTCCAGTGCTGGTCGCTTTTGTACGCGTACTAGCCTTTGGTATAAAATATGCGCACAAAACCAGGTATTCATTTAAAAATGGAAACTATACTCTGTTTAAAAACTGCTTCCCACATGTATAGATCACATAACATAGGAACGTGGAAATTGGGGGTTGCTGACATTTGCACTTTTACTGCGTGGCGGTTTGTACATTTTGCTTCTTCAAAATCTTCATCAGCGATTTATTCATGTAAAAGGGTTTTTCAGTAGAGCCATCATTTCTCTCTAAATCTTCCACTAGGAGCAAACATGGTAAATGGTAAATAACCACGGAAATAGAACATGGTACTAAAGCCAGACACATGCAGGAATATAGCAACACAAGTCTTGTTAAACACAACATCTCGGCCCAACTTTCTACAAGAACAGCGAAAAACACAGGAGGCATAATCTCGAAATAAAAATGACAACATTAATTTAGTACTTTGCATCTTTGTTAATACACTTTGACCACATGTGAATAAAATAGATAAGTTCATGCTTTAGTTGTACACTAATCCTCCATTAAATATCCCCTACAGTATGTTGCAAAGCGGTGTTCTTTGCCCTGCACAAATCAAGCAGAAGTCCGATCTACTGTGAGTAAAATCCATGTTCTGCATGCACCTACGCTGTTTAAGATCCAGAAAACGCTGGCAATACTTTATATCGATGTTGTACACAGCTAATGCTGTAAGTACAAAACAAATTTAATGTGAATAAAGTGAAAAAACCTATTTAAATACTGGAGGGGTGCTGCCCCTTCAAGAGATTATTCAGAGGGTCAGCTGGAGAGTAACTGTTCCCGGAGTATATATAATATAGTGCTGTATGTTTAGATAGCTTATGTGGTATCAGTGTATTATTCTATGCACTCACATGGGAAAGGATAACATCCATCTCTTCAACGTAGGTAGGCTTTAGAGATGAACAGAAAAGCAGGCATGGTCCCATTCTGTTTCTACCATTTAAAGAAAGTAACGAGCCCCTGCAGCACACGCCAACATCCACTGGCGAGAAGGCTCACCTGGTTAGGTCAATTTCAGCTTCCTCAGGGCAATTCAATCTCTCTACGGTGCTCAATTCCAGTCCTAAAGACCCACAAACAGGCCTGGTATTAGGGACATCCCTGCTTCAGCACAGGTGGCTCAGTCATTATGATTGAGCCACCTGTGCTGAAGCAGGGATATCCTGAATACCTGGCCTGTTTGTGGGGTCTTTAGGACCGGCATTGCCCACCCATGCGCCAAAGTCTACCAGGAGGAATATGTTGACGAGCCTGATTTTAGCCGTTCACATGTGAGCGCATGAATATGTTATATGGGATCAGTATATTCTAAGTGCACTGCGCGCTATTTTTCTATACTCTGGGGGAAGTTTTGCGGCAGATGACCGCAATACTTATAAAATCTGCAAAAGCAGACATACGTAAAGACATGTAAGGACTGCATAGATTCCAGGGATGTTATACCGGTGCTATACGGTCATCTGTTTTACTTTTGGTTCCAAGCACAATAATTCTCTGAAATACAAAGTATTATGTTCCTAAAAATGTTTAACTTGGGAAGTATTCGTCGTAGAAAAGAAAAAAATGAAAGTGAAAAATATTTCAAGGCGGTGATAGTGCTCGAGCCTTATTACCAGGAATAGGTTTCTCTAGGGCTGGTTTTTATGTCGCGTTGCAAGGTCTCCCAAAGGGGATTTAGCACTGCATGCTGGAGAAAGATAGCTGCAAATCCAGACGGTGCAAGGCGTGTGTAAGTCATCTTGCATGCAAAATCAGGCCAGCATACTACACAACCCATCTTCCTAACAGTCTGCGGCTCAACTGCTCTGTATTTCTCAACCTCATACTTAGGAACATTGACCACAAAGCCTCAAACGCCGGTAAATTTGTGTTACTTTCGCACCCATCATTTCGTAAAAATTAAAAATGATGTAAACGTGCTTTTTTTTTTAAAACACAATATTATAATGTAAGTAATTAACATTGCAATGTCTCACTAAGTGCTAAGGCAAGCAAGGGGTTAACCCCTTCCACCCTCCCTGTTAGGTACTCAAAGGTGTACGTAGTGTAATAAAGGATGATATTAACCCCTCAGGGGTCAGCTAGTCATGGGTTTCCATAACTAGGTAGTCACTTAGGCTACGAAGGGGTTTAAATATTGTTAAATGTATAGGTGTTGCCCTTCAATCCCCTATTCCAGGTTTCTATACCTTATCTTGCCTGTATGTATAGAATCGCCATTATAGAAATAGGCGAAATAGGCGAAATAGGCCTAACGCCGGCCTGGGAGAGGGGATAAAAGGATCCGCGCTGTTTGCTGGTAATCCTATATAGTCGGGTATCGGACATTAGTAACCAGCATCAAAATTGGTCAAATGACGTTATTTGCTTATTTTGATGCCGGGATCCGATATTTTGTCAGCGCGCAGTAAAATATGTTATTTTAAATGGGGACAGCTGAGGAGAAGAATGTCTATTTTTTGGGTGGCAATACTGCATGTTTGGCCTATTGCATTTTGAGGACCCTGGGCCAACGGTGCTCAACGCCAGTCCTCAAACCCCCCCCCCCACAAACAGGCCAGCTTTCCAGGATATCCCTGCTTCAGCACAGGTGTCTCAATCAGTCCCGGCTTCAGCACGGGTGGCTCAATCGGAGGCTCAGTCTTCGACTTTGGACTAGATCACGGGTGACCAACTTCAGTCGTGGACTGAGTAATTGATTGAGCCACCTTTGCTGAAGCAGGGATATCCTTCAAACCTGACCGGATGGGGGGTCTTGAGGACTGGAGTTGGCCGCCCATGGGCTAGATTCACTATCGGTCGATATAGGTGCGGTCAATTTTGGCATTTTCAAAAATTTGGATGGTGCAGATAATTTTTTAGAATTACTGTCATATTCACCATGAATGAAATTAAGTGAATACTCATATACGTCGGCGTTAGTTATCACTGGCGATGCAGCAGCGCGGGTGGGGGAGGTATCACTACATAGCGTTATGTGGTGGCATTTCTAACAAAACCCATGGCAGAAAATTATTTAACCCCTTTGATGCCAGGCTAGCACTCAATGCATTGCAAAGGAATATCTTCAGGCACCAAAGGGGTTAACTTATATAAACACCCTACACATAAAATACAAAACGCGTAACATCCATATGTGCAAATATTAGCACTTTAGCAGCCAAAGTGGCCAGCTAAATTCTGGATTGATCTATGACTAGCTGGTCACTTCGGCTACCAAGGGGTTAATATATTAATACTGTATGTTCTGCAATGTTAATATCAGGTATTTTTGCCCCCAATCCCAGGTTGCATAGTCTTATCTTGCCTATGTATATAGTGGCCATTATATACCTGGGCAGGATAATGCCAGTCTGAATATTTTTGGGGCAGTAGTCCGATGTCACCAGGTGAAGTGAACACCGTGGTGCATATGTCATTAACTACTCATTTGCATTCGCTGCGTTACCAATATCTCTGCAATTAAAAGCCTATTATCACTGCTGATATGGATTTAATCAACAGGTTAATCAATAAAATTGCCATTTAAACACTGATAACGTCCATGTTTGCCTTTGCCCACCATTATTGAAGCTAGGCCTTTGTGGCGATTTCTCGGCACTTCTAGTTGCTGCTTCGACACTTTTCAAAAGGCTAACCTTGTTCGTCTGTGAATTCACTTCCGTACAAGAGGGGTACAATATAATACTTTAGCTTCAAATGAATTGGGGGCGTCTCTGATTATCTCACTCCCTTCTCAGCCTGGCCATTCTGCATTCATTTCCGTGAAGTATTTGCTTATTTGCTCCAGAATAAAAGGCAGCGACCATGGACATAGCTTCTAAATGTATTTATAACATCAGCTGTGATACAATAGTGTCAGATATCAAAGTGCAACTTTCTATACGGCTACAAATGGCAGCGAGAAGGAGCACGTTTCACCCCAGCCCTAAGAATCGAAACCTCGTAAAGCGCCAAGCATGCGCAACTTGTCACTTTATATCGCATCTGCCCCATATATCAGGGGTTCGCAACTCCGGTCCTCAAGACCCCCCCCCCCCAACAGGTCTGGATATCCCTGCTTCAGCACAGGTGGTGCAGCCTTCAACTGAGCTTCTGATTGAGCCACCTGTGCTGAAGCAGATATGTCCTGAAAACCGGAACTATTGGGGGGGGTCTTGAGAACTGGAGTTGAGAACCGCTGCCATATATATCAGCCTTATTGGGTAATTATATGTCCGCCGATGCGGCCGCTTGGGTCTTTTCCGGACGAAAATCCCTATTTAAATCGACGGGAATTATAGTCTAAAAACGGCCTGTAAAGATTTACCCCCCTCGGGTCATTCCAAAATGTCACAAAGTGGTGTAAATGACAAGGTGCAAATTGCTTGCGCTTTTGCTGGTTGTGCCCAATGTGATTGCTGTAATACCCGGTATCATTCTGTACTGCTGCAGCTCCTTTTTTATATGGGAAAACCAAAAAAAGGCAAGCAATTAAGAAGCATCTATAATAAATAAAGGCCAAGGTTTATTACTACCTGGTAGGAGCAGCACAGGGGAGCAGCACGGGGGAGCAGCACGGGGGAGCAGCGCAGACCTTTCAAGTTGCTTCAATGCCCCGTAAATATTGGAAATCAAGTGTTATCAAAAGCACAGCTAATGTGCAAAACAATAATGAATGGGGACATCTTATTTAGCTATTGCATTAATAAATGATCCTCTTGGTGCCTTAACATTGGATATCAACGGTTTCAGGTTTAATGCGTCAACCATTCACTGTCATTGTCAGCTGGTAACGGAGGTAACAAAATACCATCGCAGTCACCCAAGTAACACAATGAGTATCAAGCAATAGGCTGTAAAATAGCACTGCTGAAGCCCCATTTTGCAGCGGACGGCTGCTTACGCCTGCAGTTTCTAAATGACCACCATGAATCATCTTACTTTGGATCCAACTGGTCAATCTCAAATCACAGTTTTAATGGTTGTCCTGTGAAGTGCAAATTTCCCCTAGCACCAAACTTTCAGATAAAGTCGAGTTTGCTCGCCACGCCTCATCCCAAAGCAAAACGTTTATGGCTAATAATAGCAATGTACCGTTCATATCAAGTATTGTTCTATGAAAAGAAAACATTATAAAAAGTGCAGTTCCTTTACACAGAAATCGGCTTTATAAAAATATTAAAACCCTCAAAGCAATTGTAGGAAATGCAACATATTGATATTTTCCTGTTCGTAGGCACTAAATACGGATTCACAAGGTGATTTACAGCTCCCAGTGTGAATTCCCTCAGCATCCGGTTATCGGGGAGGATCTCTGTCACTTTTTGTGTACCCACCATCACTTTTTTTTAACGCCTGGTTGTTAGTTTTGGATACAAGCAATTGCACAGAAGCGTCAGTTCAACCTTCATTTATAACTCGGTTATTGTGTTAAAGGTGCATTGTGTTAAAGAATGTGAGTGCACCACATTAACCCTTTGCCTTCTTAGGGTTTACTTCCTTCTTGCCCAGAATCCTATGCAGATTAGGTGACATGAAGTAAGGTTTGGATGCAGATCCATCATTTCTTTCCAGATCTTCGCCTGAATGTGCAATAGTGGGACCAGAGCAGCAAGCGGCAGGGCATAGAAAGCAAGAGGGAAAGAGAGAAAGGGACGGAAAGGAGACAGTAGAAGAACCAACGTTAGAATCCCATACAGTACCAGTGATTCATTTCTTCTGTTAGAAGCATGGCCGCAGTGTGAGAAGTCTGTATGCACATGCTGCCAACAGAAGTTTTGGAAAACAGGCAGTACAATTAGGGAGGCCGCAGGGGGATAATTATTTAATTTCACATTTTTGTATTTCAGTTGCAACTAAATCCTCTATGCATCGGTAACCTTACAACAGCTAACCCTAGTAGGGTCTTCTAGGGATGTAATGCACAGAACTTTACTAGTTCCACTGCTTTCAGGGAAATTAGAATTCTATTTTGGTTGGAAAATCTTTGACAAACATAAAACATATAATAATAATAATAATAATAATAATAATAATAATGTGCATTTTGTTTCAGAAGGAAGAGACTCCGAGCTCATATAAATCAATAACTATAGTTCTGCTCTTCCAATAAATGGGCACAACATAGGAAAGAAACGTGACTTTATACGACTTTATTGTTACTTGCCTCATATTGTATGTAACTGTTTATATATTAAAAAAAAGGAAATGCTTTTAAAAAGCAGCTTTTACAGTTAGTACCACGGAGCACTGACGAGTATATTCTGAACAGCGCTTTTTAATGTAACAAATGAATGTACAGAGCAAAGAGCGCTGAGCGTAAACGTAATCATGCAACTCCAGGCGCAAAGCGTCATGTGTTGTGTCCCAATGAGTTTATTCTGCTCCAATATCTGTTATATAACAGATATTAACATAGAATATATATAGCGGGCAGGTGTGTTGTGACTGCATGATCGTTGCAGAAGTGATCACATGGCACTGAAGTCAGAAGATATGTGGCACTCCAAGTGTTAATGATACATTCTCAATGGTCAGCGTTTTTCCCCACGTGACATATATGGATCCTATGGAAGAAAACTGCGCTTCACATATGTTGGCTGTGTGCATGAAATATTATACTTCTTAGACAAACATCTGTATTGTTGCATGGTCATTTTATCTGTCAGCAGTAATCACATAATCTTTTATTCCCTAAAGAGATTGATGACAGTTCAGATTAGAGCTGTACTGGATATAAAATTCTACTTTGCAACAGAAGCCAAATCCTTCACTCATCGATAGAAGAGGAACAATCCTTGCAGGTGGTGAAGCAGGGCTGTGTATTATCAGGGGAAGTTACTAAACAGCGCTAAAATAAGTTCTGATAGGTGCAGAATAAACGCTTCCACATGGGTTTGTAATCAACCAAATCGCCAAATTTACTAAAAACAACCCATGAAAAATATTTGTATAAAATTCATTTTCTTGGCTACAATGTATCATGCTAGCTGCCGCTTTTTTTGTTTTGTTTTCACAATCTTTTGGCTATTCCAGGACATTTTACTGTCACACCCACATCATTTGAATGTACCGTATTCAATGTGCATTCAAACACCATCATGTAAATCAGGGGTGTCAAACGCCATCCTCAAGGGCTACTAACAGGACAGGTTGCCCAGCCACTGACTGAGTCCCCAGGGTTGAAACAAGGATTTCCATAAAACCTGGCCTGTTGGTAGCCCTTGAGGACGGAGTTTGACACCTCTGATGTAAATGGTCGTAATGCAGCACTGAAACCAACAGGAAAACATAGAGGAACATTTACTGAAGCCCCCCAGCTGCAAAACTGGAGTAAAACCAGTGCATGAAAATCGCACCAGGTTTAGCAAAGGTAAAGCTCCAATTGCTTCCAATGGAATTCATTCTCTTTAACACATCTGGTCTCGGGTTGCCTGGTAGCTTCTCCAAAAATACTGGACACAATGGTGAAAAGTTTGAGACACACACACACCTCTCTCTCTGCTCCATGCTGTTTCCTTCTCTCCTTGGCCCCACCCTTGTGCTCCTGACACCTGCTGCATTATCCAGTAGCAGCCAATCAGGATGGAAGAAGTTGCCCAGCCCGTTAGCAACAGCCCTGCTCTCTCCCTGCTTGGGGAAATCCCGCTGCACATCCCCCCCCCCCCCAAGCCGATCAGGTCACTATGTCCAGAGAGGTAATAACGGTATGCACATACATGTCCAGTATTACCTCTCATTTTGTACTGAACAGTGTCCAAATACAGAACAGTCCGGTTCAATACTGGACACCTGGCAACCCCTAATCTGGTCAGGGTCGCAGACAGCTTTCCCAGGGCCCAGGACCATAGATTCCAGTTTTGTCCCCTTATCTAGGGTCAGAACAAGAGACCCCACCAGCAATAATAATCAGGTCATCTCTCTAGGGCTCCAGAGATGCACATTTCAAATGATGAACTGACAAGAAATCATATTTTTAAAGGTTTGGGCAGGGGTCCCGGAGCAGAACCGTGTCAATTCCAGCTCGGGGAGGGGGTGGGAGGGGGTGGGAGGGGGTGGGAGGGGGGGGGGAGTTACTTCCTAACCATGTAAAAAACAAAAAGTGACCATAGGAAGGAACGCTCCCTTCATTTCCATTAATAAATGATGTATGGCAGCAAACCTTTATAATGTTGGTACAATCAGAAACTGCCTACTAAGAGATGGCAAAGAGAGGTGGGTAGCCGGGTAGAAAGGCGGGAGGATTAAGTAGTATGACGCCATTTACTGAACCCACAGATAGTTGATACGTTACAAGGTTTCGAACCGCTCTGGTTTTCATCACGTTGAGGTCAGTGTTTTCCATCAGACCAGGTCCAGATGAGGAACCCTGAGAGATTCAGCTTGTAACGTATCAACTATTTGCTGGTTCGATAAAAGGTATCGCATTACCTGCTCAACTGGGGGCCAATTCTACTCCTCGGGGGACACCAACAGGTTACGTTTTAAGGCTACCCCCTGCACAAGTGGCTCAATCAGTGGCTCAGTCTGTGGTGTAGCAGGGATATCTGTAAAACCTGACCTGTTGGTGTCCCTTGAGTACTGGAGTTGTCCATCCCTGTCCTAGGCCATTCCCTTGAAGGTGTCTCCCAGCAGCGGAAGGTGCTTTATGGAAGGTGACTGCTTTGAAACATGGCCCAAGGTGCATGCAATAGTGGGAAATGCAGAAAACATCAGCACCCCACACAGGGGAGTTCTATCTTTGTAGCCTCGCTGCTTGCAGGAACTGCAGAGAAACTGGTCACAAGTTCAGCTTGTGAAGCTGCAAATTACAGATGTAGAGACGTTGACCTGAAACTCTCCCTCAACCAACCACCATCTTGTTCATTTGAATATCTGGTTATTGGAGCTGAACTGCTCAAACTTAGCCTGTATTAGAAAAGGGAAATGTAAATAGCACGGGCCTGTGCACATGCAAATTGTAACTGAAATGAGATTGCATTGTCCACACAAAACACACAACTAATACTTACAGAAGCAGAGGAATAGGGTGTCAACACACATTGCATAGACACTGAAGAACCCATGTGCGATCAGATAGGATCCAATGATGACTGTCTGAAGATAGTAAAAATAAATGATGTTACAATAACACATGTATCCTTATTAAACCTCAGCACTGTCAAACTCTGGGGATTTGTAACCCTTGGCTGATTGATGGCCCCTCCACACATTGCTGTGTTGCTCTCGGCAATCGAGGGGTTAATGACGCCAGGGTTGAAATATAATTGTATACAGTAGAACATATTTTCACTGAGGATTTTTGTGATCTATTTTTTAACTACCGTGAAGATTTATGTAAAAGAATGTGTGTGACCCCTTGTCAGGTCACACGCCACCTTGTGGTAGGATACGCTCACTATCTCTGTAGTCTGCCGGCTACGGTGGTGATGCTATCTCAGGAATTGTCAATCCTATCTTCGGAGACTACCAGGCACAGCAGGTTTCAGGAATAACCAATGTATTAAAACCATATCAAACAAGAAGCACCTCCTTTCTTGTCCTTTTACCATTCACTAGAGATCCCCATCTGTCAGTTATCTGCTTTCCTGTACCCTCATCATTTTTCTATGTGTCCCATCTCCCTGCTTCTAAAACTGTCCATTCTTTCCCCTCCACTAATGAGCAGGGTTGCCAGGTGACTTCTCCAAAAATACTGGACACAATGGTGAAAGGTGGACGCGCTCGACATGAACACACACACACACACACACGCACGCACACACACACACACACGCTATCACCTCTCCATGCTGTGTCTTCCTCTCTTTGGCCCCACCCTCAGGCTCCTGACACCTCCTCTTAATTGGCTGCTGCTGGGTAATGCAGCCAACCAGGATGGAGGAAGCTGCCCAGCGCCCTAGCAACAGCCCTGCTCACTCCCGGCTCAGGGAAATCCCGCGGCCCCCCAAGCCGGTCAGGTCACTATGTCCAGGGAGGCGATACCGGACACATACATGTTCAGAGAGTTAATACCGGTATACACATACATGTCCAGCATTACCTCTCATTTTTTACAGGACAAAGTGTCCAAATACAGGACAGTCCGGTTTAATACTGGACACCTGGGACCCTACTAATGGGAGAGAATAGGGTATGCTACAAGAGATAGACAATGTTAGGGATACACACTCTATGGCGAGCAAGAGGGGTTGGGCCATATAGCACCAAAATAATGCCTACTTACCAAAAGAGGTACCCAGTAATAATTCAGAGCTGGTGCTTCATCAGTAATAACTGGTATTTTTCGTGTGAAGAAAAAGAAAGCTAGAACACCTGTAAAATGGACCATAAAGGAAGAGATAAGGTTTCTTCCGTACATTGTTCATCAGATTTATTTTGCACTTCTAGTTCTGAGCTTTGGACATTAGGAGTCACGTATCTTTGTTCCCAATGGTAACAGTAGTGTCACTATCCCTACTAAATTTAGTTATGTAGGTAAAATAAATGTATCTTAATCTTGCGAAATAAACATTGCATGTCATAGTTTAAACCAGGGGTGGGCAACTCCAGTCCTCAAGGGCCACCAACAGGTCAGGTTTTCAGGAGATCCCTGCTTCAGCACAGGTGGCTCCCTCAGTGGCACAGTCTTGACTGAGCCACCTGTGCTGAAGCAGGGATCTCCTGAAAACCTGACCTGTTGGTGGCCCTTGTTTTAAAGTTTGCACTGAAAGTTTCCAAACTATTTTAGTTCATAATTTAAGTAATTTCCATTTCCTTGAATAAAATGTTAATTATGGACCGTTAGCACTGTGGGGAATGTCATTGAGAAACACCTTACTTACCCACAGAACCGGCCACAAGGAGTTTCCCAAGAAATAATAAGAAATCTGTTACTTTGTCCAATACTGCAACCCTGGTAAAAAAAAGACATACTAGTCAAGAGATGCAGCAAAGCTGTTCCTTATTAAACATACTACATAGAAGTGCAGTAGTTAAACATATGTTCTGTAATAGATTGCAAGTAATACTATTGTAACACAAAGAGAAATCTGATGTTCCAGTAATTTAATTCAAAGATCTTAATAGTGTAAAGAAATAGCTGCCAGCACTAACAGAATAATTATATACAGGTCCAGGGAGCAACATATTGGACATTTTGTTCCTCAGTCATCTGTTTTTCATGTGTTCTTATTTAACATGTTTATAAGTCTTCGGGCACTTTATTTCCGTGTGGTAATCTTCTTCGGAATCTCATGTAATGGTGAAAATGTTGTGTTAGATCAAATAAATCAATTTAACGGTTCCATTATTCCTACCCATGGAGAATACATATTCGAAACCATGTACTAAATATCTCTCTTACTTGTAAGTAAAGCCCCCCCCCCCAACAACTCCCCCCCCCACATCTCCCCCCCCCCACATCTCCCCCTCCCCCCCCACATCTCCCCCTCCCCCCCCCCCCACTTCGGAAGAAAAACAATTGGAACATATACTTTGTATATAACATTACAAACAGTGTCACCCTGGCCATGTAAACAATGGTTGAGATAATGAGAGAAGAGGAGATTTCTTTTGTCGCTGACGTCTTTGAACGCTGCGCGCTGTACAGCACGGAAATTTGTGTCGCTCCGATGTTCAGATGTCGGACATCACCGGGTCGCAGTAAAATATGCAATCTGCTTTTTTTTTTTTTGCATTTCTTGAAAAATAAAATTGATGCTTGAAACTAGAAATGTTACATTTAAATTCAAATGTAAAGGAAAACTGGCCAATTTGAATGGGAATTTCCGTGCCATTGTGCCCTGATCGGCACTATTGCAGTTGAATAAATAGGCCATAATAATGCTGTCCATACTTTTGTGGATTGTTTTATGATGTTTTTCTTCCCATATATAGCAGATGCTGCATATCTCCACCCAATACTGGGTCACATTAGAGAACATTACTTACTGTATGTTCTGGCATTTTTTAGTTTATCAAATCCATCCTTCCTGAATCTTATTTGTACTCAAGGAGTGTCCCAGGGAGTAAAGACCCTGACTCCGAGAACACTGCCACGGAGTATGGAGCAGGGGAACCTTGTGACCGTGGGCAAGTCACTTTAACTCCCTGTGCCTCGGGCACTAAGAAATAGATTGTAAGCTCTACGGGGCAGGGACTTGTGCCTGCAAATTCTATGTACAGCTCTGCATACACTGTTAGCGCTATACAAGAAAAAAACCTTTTATTATTATAAAAGTCAAACCGAGGAGTAACAGTAACAGAAAACCTCATTCACCTCCAATTTCAATCAGTGACCATCATTTTTCTAACTCATCTTTGTTTACTAAAATCTGTGGCGATTTCTTATTTTTTTATATAGAGTATCTTAATTAATTAAAGCATTTTCTTTCATATCTTTACAAACACACAGTTCAGGCTGGTTTAAAATGCACAATATATTTATAAAGTGGCAGAACCTGTCTTTTTAGGACTATTTAAGTTTAGCGAAAACAAAATTCTTTATACAAGGCAAACATTGTCTTACATTGAAATGTATACTTTATACTGAAATGGGCTCTGCATGTTCGTTCACTAAGAATTAATCGTAATAATACTTGTGCATATCGTTTTTGCAAAACGGAAGGAATTTGCTTACCGTATAACATTCCTCATAAGTAAGAAGAATGCTTCTTTTGCTGAAGTACAGAAGTTTTTACCATACATCGCGATCTGGAAGGCAGGGGCGAGCACGTGAGACGAGGATGGAGACATTTGATCAAGCAGAGGAATAAATTGAGGTTACAATTTATACGCACCATGATATACGCGTTTCTGTTTATAAACTTTATGAATTTCTCCAGACACCAGAAGCAACACTTCAAACAGCACAGTAAGAACCTAGCAAAGGCGTTCTGGGAAGCTGTTTCAAAGAGATAAACACACACACAGAAAAAGAAAAACAACAACTTTAGACAACATGCAAATACATCTGGGGGTCTGGCTGACATCATATTTATTACTGCAATCCCAATTTCTGTTTGTATATAACACACAATCACGTGACAGAGTCCTTGCACGATACGAAGTGGAATTTATTACACACGTGTTGCACTGTGTAAGGTGAAGATTCCAAGCCTCTGACTCATGAATGGCCACTTTGTAGAGTGAAAGTGTATAACTGATTAACAGTTTGATGAGAAAGTTTTACACCTAATTTCCTGCCTCTGACAGGACTCTGAGTGCCAGAAACATTTGCTGAAAATAAATCTGCACTCTGTCAAGACAGTGGTAAGGAAGTATGTGTCTCACTTAACTTTATAATTTCACAGTCTGAAAGTTGCTCTTTTCACAATCAGAAATTGTGTAGAAAGATGAAGGTTTTGCCTTCTACTACGCCAGGGGTTCTCAACTCCAGTCCTCAAGCCCCTCCAACAGGTCAGGTTTTCAGGATATCCCTGCTTCAGCACAGGTGGCTCAATCTGCCCCTGCTTCAGCACAGGTGGCTCAATCAGTGGCTCAGTCATAGCAGGGAAGCTGAAGTACGGATATCCTGAAAAACTGACCTGTTCGGGGTTCTAGAGTACTGGAGTTGAGAACCCCATATGCCTGTTAGCCTGTAAAAACATTTACCCCCCATTTTGACATCTCACCTTTGAGTTTGTGGTCCAAATATTCTAATATAATTCGGACAATTTGAACAAGTGCAAGGATTAAAGATCCAAACGCCAGCGATCCAGTGTGGTATCTAATAGAGAACAAGGTGATATAGCAGAGAAACGTATTATCAATAAAACAAACAATGCAAGAACGCTGTGGGACTTGCACATTGGGCATTGGTTGTGCGGGCGTCTTGTTTTATGGATCAAAAATAAATTCCCAAGCCTGATGATGAAATGATTAGAAATGGTGCTAGGAAGCTCGTTGGGAGAGGCATTATGCTTCATGCAACCACGTGCTGTGTAAAGTTTAATTATTGTAATTATTATTGATTGTAGTTGAGATTTAAATGATTTTTTGCTTGCTTAGAATCCCGGCGCCTTTTTGCATACAACCACATCACACTTAAAGGGGCAATGCCATCTAGTCGGACAGTTTCATTTCTTAGGGGCCTCTGAATGGGAAAGTGTTTGTTAATCAAGTGTGTTCTTTCCGCTGATCCCAGCCTGTCCTTATCATAGAGCCAACACGGGGGAAGGGGGAACTCTGACTGTACAACTGCTTGCTGAACACACCGTGACATCACATAGTGACATCACACACAAGGGAGCAGGGATATGAATGACCCAGAGGAGACCTCTTAAACATGTCACTGGACTTAGTTCACATTCATTCTAAAACGGATTGCCCCTTTAAGTGATACTTTTCCATAACAGAAGTCAACAATGCTTAAACCCTTTCATTGCCAGGGTGCAGGACAATGTGCACGGGGAGGCCCGGCACTGAGGAGGGCAAAGAACCAGTGCAAATTAACCCTTTTGTTGCCAGCGGGACGGGAATATGTTGCAGGCATTTCCGGCAGTGAAAAGGTATGGGCAAGTTACTTAGCATGTGAAAGCCAGAAACACAAATGGTGGTACTTAATAGGGGAGGTACAAAATAGAGAATGTGTTTCAAAATCAGCAACTTACAAATATTGCCACGTGTTGGCGTGGCTCTGCTCAGAGACACTACTTCTCACGTGGCTATTCCACTTTTATTGCAAGTAAAGAAGGGTGGGGGGCCGTGTTGGTCCTTTCCACCATGTACTAACAAAGGAGGGGGAGGGGGAGGGAGTAGGGGTATGATAACCTTTTTTGGACCAACAAGTAGATTATATGTTACAAGCTTCCGAACCTGTCAGGGTCGTACATTGGGCAACCCTGACCCCGAGAGGTGGGAAACCTTGTAACATTTCCACTACTTGTTGATGTAATAAAAGGTATCACACCCCATACTCCCTCCCCCTCCTCTGTTACTTATTGCACCAATGCATGTAGTACTTTTCTTACCTTATTGCTCGCCCAAATGAAGAAAACAGTGGGCATGTTGGTATATCTGCTGGTTTCCTGTAAGCCCAGTAATAAGAGGCAAAGGCGCCCGCCAGGGTGCACTGACCCAACGCGATCGAAAAGTTCACCAACCATAAAAAGACAAAGACGTTGCAGAGCTGGAACACCAGGATGTACTGATGGTAGAAGCTTTCCCCGCCATAAAAAGCGAAAGCACAATGCGCACCGGGACACAACTTCGTCACGTTGGTTGTATTGAAAGTCTGGAGAAGAAGTAAGAATGTACAAAACGAGGAAGGAATTCAAAATGGGCCAGGAAAGTTATACTGAGTGACAGTAGTTTGGTCCATCTAGTCAAGGGGTAGCCAACTCCAGTCCTTAAGGACTGCCAACAGGTCAGGTTTTCAGGATATCCCTGCTTCAGCACAGGTGGCTCAATCAGTGGCTTAGTCTTTCACTGAGCCACTGATTGAGCCACCTCTGCTGAAGCAGGGATATCCTGAAAGACTGACCTGTCTGTGGCCCTTAAAAACTGGAGTTGGCTACCCCTGATCTAGTCTTTAGTTAAACCCATGCTCACTAAATTTTTCAAGCTAGCCTTCTTTCAGTCCCATTGGTCTCTACTTCTGATGTGAGAAATACTTTTTACTTTCATGTCCCGTATCTTTAAACCTGCAGACCAAGCAATATCCTACATGTGAGTTTTTTTTTAATAAATCAGTTAAGTACTATGAGAAAATACAGGTAGCATTTTTTTTTTAAAAACAACTCTGAATTACATTTTTTATGTATCAAGCATTTTTTATTTCTATAGCTACCATTAACAAAGTCACATCCCCTTCCTCTTCTGAAACAGGCTCTCACACGCCACTTTTTGAACCCTGCCCTCTCTCTAGCAGTGCACCAATTGTATCTAGTGACTGCCTAGTCACGTGATCTTCCCCACAGAAGCGGCAGCTCTGACTGTTGCTTTAAAGCTACCATGCCAGGTTTCAGCTCACTACAGTAAATCTGTCCTTTCCAAGGACGTATATCAGTAGCATGTCAAACATTGATGACTACACAAACCCATTGCTTACCATCACACAGTATTGCCTTACATTTATCCATAATACCCCTGTTTGCTTAACTCCCACTACAGTATATAACTTCATTCCTTTGTGTTTCCAGTCAGAAATCTAACTCTGTGTCTTGTTTAACTTATTTTACATTATTTGTAAGTCTATTATTCACAGAACTGCTTACATGTTTGGCACTACTAAAAAAGTAACACTACAAATACTGCATGGTACCTGACACCATTTCATCTGTATGGTATGATCAGCTAAGCTTCCGAAAACATCATTGTGTTTGTTTCTCTCTCCCTCGCTACAAATGTGACCCCAATCAACTGCTCCCATTACATCAGAATATTTGGAAGACTTCGGCAGGATCTGTTTGCTCTTGCAAAATCATTTCTATAAACATTCAGCCTCAGAACACACACACACACACACACACACACACACACACACACACACACACACACACACACACACACACACACACACACACACACACACACACACACACACACACACACACACACACACTGGGAGTGTGCATTGTTTTTTCTTTACAGAAATGTCAATTTCACAAATGCCTCAAATACTTACTTCCGGGTTACAAGCGATAGCTGCATATTGGCACAGAGTTTTATTTGCCATCACTTGGTAGACAGGTTGACCTGATGTAGCTAGGAAACTTATGCATGCTGTGTTAAGGAGGAAATCAGGTATGAATGAGAATATCGTACATCTGTACTGACATTATTTAGTAATGTCAGTGTGTGTCAGGCATGTCACTGTGAGGAGGAACCCATGGAAGGGGCAGGCTTTGTATACCGACCACAATGGGGAAGCACTGAGTCAACTGTACGGACTAGGCTGAACCCAGAAGTTAGGCCCGACTGAAAGTCAGAAGAGTGGCTAGGCCACTTTTTCCGATGGTCCCGCCAAGCGCAACAGGTGGAACCTCCCCCCTCCCCTGCTTAACGGGGTCTGTGCCCCTTTCTCCCACTCAATAACCTGGAGGTCGGGGGTAGACATCTTTCCTGGGCCCCTGGGAATGCTGGTGGAGGTCCGGACAGACCATATGATAAATGAATAATGTCCTTTCATGACATGGACAATATGTAGATAAGAGTAAGGATACACTGCTGTGACAGCCCAGTAGGAGATACAAATTGCTATGAGAATGAAGGTAACGATTGGATAAAACAGTGTAGACATGATGTATCCAATGGCCCTGGGAAAAAAAAGTGGGAAAAAATGCATTACTAAAGGCAATACAAGCTTAAAGTAGACATTTGTCAGAAGGGGGGGGGGGGGCTCCAGGACTAAGGTTCTGGCCCCGGTGGTAAATGGGGGCCCGCCCCAGTGGTCCGAACTGGCTGCCTTGACGGGCCTCTACCTCACGGCCGGGTAGCTCCAAGTACCCCCACTGCCTGCTCCAAAACAAGGGGTCCCATGGACAGGGGGTGAGAGAGAGAGAGAGAGAGAGAGAGAGAGAGAGAGAGAGAGAGAGAGAGAGAGAGAGAGAGAGAGAGAGGTGCATGTGAGAGACAGGGTCGGAGTGAGATAGAGTGAGGAGAAGGAAGGTGCAAGAAGGGAGAGTTAGAGAGAGGAATGGGGTTGTGTGTGAGAGAGAGAGAGAGAGAGAGAGAGAGAGAGAGAGAGAGAGAGAGAGAGAGAGAGAGAGAGAGAGAGAGAGAGAGAGAGAGAGAGAGAGAGAGAGAGAGAGAGAATTGATATCGTGTGTTCTTCTGGAAATAAATTAATAGTTCTCAAACTTTAAAAAATATGTTCTGCTGTCACCAAGACAAAAGACAGAGCATATTACAGACCCTCCAGCTGTACTGATTTGTCGGGGTTCTGTACTGGCCCCCCGGCATTGTCTGTGCGGGTTCCCGCTGCTGCATTCACGCTCCTTGCTGTGACCACTGGCCTATTGGAATCTTTGGTGATGCTGATGGGCTGGTCACATGACCTCACTACACGGCCAGACTGTCTGCGTCGCCAAACACTCCGATTGGTCCGTTATCACAGCGATTAGCGTGAATGCAGCAGCGGGAGACCGGGGGGTGTCCCCCTTGTGTTCATGCAAGTGTACTGTCCCTATTTCCATCTGCGAAGAAATGAATTCTAACACAAACAACTGAATTTGTTATATTAAAATAATTCTTCCAAATTGCACTTTTAACAGTATTGTAGTCATCAATCCCTGTAGGGACCCGCAGTGCCTCACTTCTAATCAATTCATTTGGCAACAATTTGCATGAAAAGTGTAAATTGTTTCCTTTGATTGCTCACAATATTTCTTCCCATGCATTTATACAAGCGCGCCATGTAAATGTATATGTATATAGTGCCACCATCTGGGGACAGATATAAGTAGCTGAAAATGTATTAAATGCAGAAAGGATGTTACGAATATATAAAGTAAGGATTCTCAACTCCAGTACGCCCCCTCCTCCCCCCTTTACAGGTCAGGTTTCCAGGACATCTCTGCTTCAGCACAATTGGCTCAATGTGAGGGACAGTTTTCAACAGGCACTGATTGAGCCACCTGTGCTGAAACAGGGATATCCTTAAAACCTGACATTGGGGGGTCTTGAGGACTGGAGCTGAGAACCCCTGGTATAAGGTCTTCTCGCCCTGGAAAGTGTCTCATGACAAATACTGCTTAGTAAATATGGGCGTTAGTGCTTAAAGGGGAAATCCAAGCGGTACGTTAAAAAAATATATGCAGCCTTTGTTTACCTTTATTAAAAAACTAATTACCTAAGCTGCCGATTGATTCGTTCTCCTGTAATCGATCAGCAAAGATCCTGCTTCCCAGGGTTCACTAAATGGCCACCTTTCAGTTTCAAATAATCCTTCAGTTAGTGTAGCTCAGCAGCTACAATGTATTCTCATATTACTAAGGTAACATTACCTATTGTTACAGTTTACAGCTCAAACTGCTGGGAATATTGGCAACAAATGATCACAAACAGGAAAGTGTTGCAAAGATCTTGCACTGCTGTGGAAGTATGTTAAAGCAGTAAAACATGTGAAATCTTTTTTTTTTTGTAGTAGTAGTAGTAGTATTAGATAGTACTTACTGCATTTTTTTATTTGTTTTATTTATTCAACTCTTAAGGCCATTTTAAAGTATCCGTTGATTTCTATAGCAGGCTTTAGCACACCTCCTCAGCAGTGCAAGTTCTTTGCAACACTTTCCTGTTTGTGATCATTTGTTGCCAATGTTCCAAGCAGTTTGAGCTGCAAACTGTAACAATAGATAATGTTACTTTAGTAATATCAGGATACAGTGGAGCTTCTGAGTTACACGGACTGAAGGATTGATTTGAAACTGAAAGGTGGCCATTATGTTAGGCACACATTTAGGATTTTGACAGATTTATAGCAGGAGCCCCAAACGATTGCCAGCCTAGGTAAGAATGTAGAATTATACATTGTCACGCGCTTTACATATATAAAAAAATAAGATTAAAAAAAAGGGGAAAGCAGTGTTGCTCCTTTAAAACCTGCTATAGAAATGAAAGGATGCTCAATATATTAAAAATGGCATTAAGATTTGAATAAAAAAATGTTTTTTTAAAGTAAGTATTATCTAATATTACAGAATGGACATAGTTATAAAAACAAAACAGCACACCTGTAGGATATTGCATGGATTGCTCCTTTAGAGCAGCAATACAAGCTCGCAATTTCTTTTGTAAAGTTGATTTTTTTTATTATATAGCATTGAAGAGGGGGTCCCCGGGGCTGATCCCCACCCATTTAAGCTGCGTGGAGTGCCTGCTTCTGGAGATACTTACCTCTATTGTAGGTGCCTGTAGCTCTTCTGCTCAGTTACCAGGGCTCACGTAATGGCCGCTGTTCAAAGCTCTCGCGCCCTGCGGGCCATTAGGAAGCCGTGACATCATCGCTGCGGCTTCATATTGGCCCGTGTGACGCGGGAGCTTTAAACTTTAAAGTCCTGCTTGCTCAGCCAGAGCGGCTACTGACATCTACTACAAAGGCAGGTATCTCCGGAGGCAGGGGGTCCCTGCAGCTGAAATTAATGGGGGTCAGCTCTGGAGAACCCCTGCTTCAATCCTTTGTGAAGGAGCGGCTCAGTGAGTAATGACACTGACTGGCCCTGAGAGTTTGAAGTAGGGGAGCCTGGTTCAATTCCCGGTGTCGGCGCCTTGTGACCTTGGTCAAGTCACTTTATCTCCCTGTGCCTCAGGCACCAAAAACATAGATTGTAAGCTCCACGGGGCAGGGACCTGTGCCTGCAAAATGTCTCTGTAAAGCGCTACGTAAAACTAGCAGCGCTATACAAATGTATTTATTTTTTTAATTGGGGTTGTGCCTTTAATTGAATTTCCTTGAGACATCACATATTTTATTGCACACTGCAAAACCACACGGGGATTAGAAAACCAATCTGTGACATTTAAGGAAGAGTATTGAGCTTTTTATATAAATGTTTCAAAAGTTATTTACCTGCTGCCTTCTTTCAAAAGTGCAATTGCGATTCGGATTCTATTTCTCAGGAAGATCAACATCAGTATGATGATAACTTCGACAATACAAAGTATTATCACTGTAAAAAAAAAATGATTAGCCTCACTTTTGGTCACAGGCAAAATTTATTTTTTAGCATCAAACGTACGTACAGTCCAAGCAGTTAAAGAATTCAAGATGTCAGGTGTTTGTCAAAATCTTGTAACGGCCAAGATGAGAGGGGAAGGGAGAAGCTAACTCAGTTATTTAAAGGAAAAAAAGCAATTGCTTTCATTTCTTTGATACATTGGATGGTGTTTTGTGTACCAGTTTTACTGTTTCACAATTAGGGGTGGCAGACAGCCCAAAGCCGTTCCCTAGAATTCAATGTCCTGCCCACTAAAGTCCGTCTGCGGACGGGATACTAAAAAATCCATCATGAGAGACAGAGCTGAAATAAAGTACCAATCAATAAAGTCCAATGGTTTCACAACGGATCACAGTCCCACAACGAATACCAGTGGTGCCTTGATTTTCCTAAGGAAGATGAAGAGAACACACAGCCATTGCGCATTACCACAAGGATATTTTAATTCTCTTACCCCAGAAATAAGCCTACTTACATTTCTGGGGTAAGGGATTTAAAATATCCTTGTGGTACTGTGCAATGGCTGTGTGTTCTCTTCATCTTCCTTAGGAAAATCAAGGCACCACTGGTATTCGTTGTGGGACTGTGATCCGTTGTGAAAGACTGACACACAAACCATTGGACTTTATTGATTGGTACTTTATTTCATTTTTTTCTAGCGCCGGGAATTGCATTTTATTTTCATATCTGTTTAAACTTATGCACAAGGAGCATTTGTGTGAGGTTCCCTAGGCTGCTGTCACATTAGATTTCTCCACTTAGGAATCACGTTATATTAATTAATATCTAGTTTGGTATTATCTCAATCATTAAGCACATTTTGAATTAGTTTTAGCGCTTAGTTTATGCACAAATAGGTAGTTTCTTTAGTCACATGAGAGACAGAGAGAGAGAGAGAGAGAGAAACAGAGAGAGAGAGAGAGACAGAGAGAGAGAGAGAGAGAGAGAGAGAGAGAGAGACAGAGACAGAGACACAGACACAGACAGAGACAGAAAGAGAAACACAGACAGAGACACAGACAGAGACAGAAAGAGAGACACAGACAGAGACAGACAGAGACAGAAAGAGAGACACAGACAGAGACAGAGAGAGGCAGAGAGAGAGACAGAGAGAGAGACACACACACACGCAGAGAGAGAGACAGAGAGAGAGAGAGAGAGACAGAGAGAGAGACAGAGACAGAGAGACAGAGAGACAGAGAGACAGAGAGACAGAGAGACAGAGAGACAGAGAGACAGAGAGACAGAGAGAGATAGACAGAAACTACCTAATGGCCTGGAATGGTGTCAGACCCAGATCTACTGCTTTTCTAGGCCACAGCTCTAACAGTGTGAGCTAAAGCAGCTGATGGGTAGTATTACTGTGGCGTCCTACTTTTTAGCTGCACACTGCTCCCACTGGTCGCTTAATCTAGCAATTAGCGTATCTCACAAGTATCTCAGGTGTGCTGCACAAGGAATACGGTATAAAAGAACAATGACAAAAATATTCTCTGTGCCACCTGCCAGAGTGCCAGGCACATACTGAAATGAAATACTTTATTTTCCAATGAATACAACTCTACAAACTGCAGGGTGTGATTCCAATTGCTTCCCACAGCACACAAAGTGTTATTGGGTAGAGTTTTAGGCACCTTAAGAAATGGGTATGGTGTCAGACCCAACATAATCAGAACAACAGCAGTGTGAGCTCAACCAGCTGATGGCTCGCACCACTGTCACCATATACTTAGTTCTGAGCTTTACTTCTCACTGAGTGCTCATACCTGTACAACGCATGTTACCATCTTCAGGGATAGAGAAGCATATATAATAAACCATCTCCTGCTCTGAGACACCTTCTGGAGCCGGAAGACACCTTACTGTCCATTTATTTGAATAGGCTGTAATGTATTCCAGCACCGATGGTGCCTTACGGCAGAACACTGCTTAGCAAATATGGCCCACTGTATTTATCCTTTATAACAGGCCTGCACAACTCGTAAAGTGTGAAGGGCCAAACTGCTCCAAGGAAAAAAAAATTGGGCCGCACGGGTAAAATCATCATCATCACCATCATCATCATCATCATCATCTCTCCTCCAGCACCTCATCATCATCATCATCATATCTCCCCCAGCACCCCTCATCATCATATCTCCCCCAGCACCCTTCATCATCCTCCTCATATCTCCCCCAGAACCCCTCACTATCAACCTTTGCGATACTCCCCATCTATCTCTCATACCCCCATCTCTCCCCCTCACCCATACACATAATACTCCCCCTCCACATCAAACACATAATACTCCCCCTCCACATCAAACACACAATACCCCCCTGCACGCACACACATCACACACCCCTTGCACCTCACATCCCTCTCCCCCTTGCACCTCACCTCGCTCTCCCCCTTGCACCTCACATCACTCTCTCCCCTTGCACCTCACATCACTCTCCCCCCTTGCACCTCACATCACTCTCCCCCCTTGCACCTCACATCACTCTCCCCCCTTGCACCTCACATCTCTCCTCCCTTGCACCTCACATCACTCTCCCCCCTTGCACCTCACATCACTCTCCCCCCTTGCACCTCACATCACTCTCCCCCCTTGCACCTCAAATCACCCCCCTTGCACCTCAAATCACCCCCCTTGTAACTCAAATCACCCCCTGCACCTCCAATGACCCCCCTGCACCTCCAATGACCCCCCTGCACCTCCAATGACCCCCCTGCACCTCCAATGACCCCCCTGTACCTCCAATGACCCCCTTGCACATCAAATCACCCCCCAATGCCCCTCAAATCACCTTCCATGCACCTCAAATCACCCCCCCACCCCCTGCACCTCCAATGACCACCCCCTGCACCTCCAATCGCCCCCCTGCACCTCACATCACCCACAGGGCCCCAACAGAAATCATGGGGCCCGGGACAAATGAAAGGAGCAGGCCCCCCCTCCGAACCCATAGCGCACCTACCACAAATAAATATATTTTAGCGCACAACTTTTACTTAACTGTTTTCTTATTGTGATACAGAAAAAAACATTACATCTCCCCCTCCTCATACCTCACCCCCTCCCTCTCCCTTCACCCACCCTCTCTCTCCCTTCACCCACCCTCTCTCTCCCTTCTCCACCCCCTCTCTCTCCCTTCTCCCCCTTCTGCCTCCTCTCTCCCTTCTGACTCCTCTCTCCCCCCCCCTTCCTTCGCCATCACACAACTCCGTTTGCCCCACCCCACAGCAGCCTGTTTGCCCCACCCCTGCAGCAGCCCGTTTTTCACAAGCAGCCCGTGAGATCTAGTACTTAGTTGTAATTTAAGCAAAATGATAAGCAATGAACGACGCCTGTATATCTATATTTGCAGAACAAAAGACTCCTGATTTAGGGCTTGTTTGATAATGCAGATTGAAAATTCAAAATGCATTAAATCACAAGTTGGCTTCTTCAGAGGTGCCGTCACCCTGAAAGAGACCCTATCCGCTTAAATAGATAGGTACATAGAAGGGATTTAATGCCCCATGTACAATCTATATAAACACAATTGCACAGATCTGGTCTAATAAGATGACGATGTATAACATCCAGATAGTACCAAGAATAATAGTGTTTGCTTGTCAAACTGCAGTTATAACTGTGTAATCCCAAGAGCAGCGGATGTGGCAGCCATTTCCTTCTAACCCAGTAGAATGAGGTTGCCCAGGTATGCGGTTAGTAGACAGTATGCAGTGAACCCATCAGCTGGTTTAGCTCACACTTCTAGAGCGGTTGTTCTGAATAACAGAGGTTGTGTGGGTGCAACTTCTGATTCTGTTGGGTCTGACACCATACCCCATTCCAAAGGTGTCTCGCAAGGCTTTGTTTTGGGGCCCCTACTTTTTTCAGTCTTCCTTAATTAATTATCTACCTTCAGCTTGTAAGGAAGCTTCAATACACATGTATGCTGATGACACAATCTTATATGCACACAGCCCTAGCCTCTCTGACCTTGGACACTTACTTCAATCTGATTTTTCGAGACTTGAATACTGGATTTCCCAAAACAAACTGTTTTTAAACACTGACAAGACCGTAACAAGGGTATTTGGGACTAGGGCTACATTTCTAAAGCTACCAATGATAGAGCTACAGATCAGAACCAACTCTAATACTATCCTAGCTCCTGCCACTAGTTTTAAATATCTGGGCATATGGTTTGACTCCCATTTAGCATTTGGGTTACATATTGATTCCCTGACATCCAAAACCTATGCCAAACTAGGTGTACTTTATAGGAACAAATCCTCCCTAGGTCTGCTAGTCAGAAAGCGTATCGCACAGCAGATGCTAATGCAAATTCTCGACTATGGAGACATATTATATGGCTCAGTACCCCAAACTCACCTTAGCAAACTGGCCACCCTCCACAACTCAATATGCCGCTTTGTCCTACAGTGTAACTACAACACACATGACTGCAAAATGCTCAAAGAACTAGATTGGCTATCACTTGAGTCCAGGCGGAAAGTTAATCTTTCCTGTCTTGCCCTCAATACTTTCTGGACAAGCTACTCGCCTATCTGAACAAGCTCCTCACCCCTACCACATGCAGCACTTATCATCTGAGATCAGACTCCAAAACACTGCTAAGGGTCCAAGGTTTCAACAAAGAATGTGGACCCTTGGCCTTTTCTTACCGTGCACCTCACAACTGGAACAATCTACCGGAGACTCTCACAGACGCCACCAGTCTAAGTTCTTTCAAAACTAAAGCTGCCTCACATTCGAATCATGTCTGTAACTGTTATATACGCCTATAATATATATTATCTCTTACTGTACATGCAATGTATTTAAATATAATGTACAGCCGCTGTTCATTTAAAGTAACCATGTTTTTTCATCATAACTCTATGTCCATGACATACTTGAAAACGAGAGGTAAATGTCACTGTATTACTTCCTGGTAAAACATTTGATAAATAAATAAGGTGCCTTAGACTTGTCAACCCAATAACACTTTGTGTGTTGGAGGAAGCCAGTGGAATCACTTCCTGCAGTCTGTATAGTTTTATTTTTAAATAAAGTATTTCAGTTAAGTATGTGTCGGGTACTCTGGCATATAGCATAATGAATATTTTTGTCCTTGTTCTTTTATATCATATTCCTTGTGGAGCACACCTGCGATATGCTAATAGCTAGATTAGCTACATGTGCGAGCAGTGAGCAGCTCAAAAGTAAGATGTGCCAGTGATACCCCTCAAACTGGTTTAGCTCACACTGCTAGAGTTGTTGCACGGAAAAGCAGTGGTGGTGGATTCTAGTCCTGTTGGATGTTACATCATTCCAGTCATTAAGTTGGTACCCAGGCTTATCAACTCTTTGTAGGTGGTATGGAAATCCTTTTAGGAACTGTGGGATGGGACTCATTTAAGTATATTTTGCATAGTCTTTAGTTTATCTCCCAGCCGGGTACCTCAGAAGTGCTCCTTTTTCAGCAGAGGCATGTCTCCCTAATTTATTTCGAGGGACATTTTAGGGGATATATATACAACTGGAGTTCATTTAGAAAGGTCTCTGTGTGTGTGCTCTTCTTTTTTAACAATTCGGCAATGGATTTTATTTGTGTTCGGATTCTTAAAAAACAATTCGAGAACGGATTGCTCTCTGTCTCTGAATATTTATTTTTTTGAAACGACGAATTGGGCTGATCAGTGGACCAAAGGAACCGGCCGAGACGGATCTAAATTCGCAAACATTGTCACCCATCTCTAGACAAAGTAAATATATAATATAACATTTTCCTTTCTGTTAACTCTATTAATACATTCTTCTCAGTTCTTGCACTGGCAGATTAGAAGACCACAAATTAATCTCATTAATACCAAAGAAAGATTGTCCCAACATTAGAGATGAGCGAAACTGTCAAAACCTGTTTTTTTTGCGGTATTTCCCGAGCTTTCCATAAAAAAATCTGTTCCGTGGTGTAAAATCCATCAACGGATTGTTCCAGTTTCCATCCATACGGATTAGTCCAAAACTGCAAAAGGATATAATCCGCTGGTTTTTAATAATCCAATCCGCGGATTCAGCAATCCGCGCGTCCGTGGATTTTTAAAAGCCCCCAGTGGATTGTGGAATCTGCGGATTGGAGCATCAGTGATAAATAAAAATCTGCAAAAGACGAATCGCTTCTTCTGAGACTGATTCGCGGGTCAAAAAAAACGGCTGAATCCAAATCCGCAAAAAAAAAACAACTTGTCCCTCTCTACCCAACATGGAATGTATATTTCCCCCATACTAGTAAAAGGTAAACCCCCCTGGGAATGTATCGGGTCCCCGTCGCTCACATTTTCATCTACCTACTTAGGCGTATGAGTCACAAATTTTTTTTTTGTTAAACGAACATTGAAAATTGGAACTAAGATCAGAAATAAATTAAATGACATTTTTAAAAAAATGCTCATTTTAGCATCAGTTCAACAAATATTTTCCTGCCAACCAACCCAATCCGCCCCCCCCCCCCCCCACAATCCCCTTATAATAAAAAGAGTCATGGTCAAAGAAATACTTACTAAATGCTAACCATGTTTGCCTCAATTGTAAGTAAACCCTAAAATCAGTTTGTAACCCAATGTCATATATGGTTAGGTCAGCTCCAGGTGCTCCTTTCAAGCTGCCATATTCCCAGAAACAATGCCAGATGCCTGGAAATAAGGGCAGCACAAGATTAGTACAATCCCACGAAGCAGCAGCAGCAGCACCGTCTCACTTTGCTTTTATTCTGTAACATCAGTGGGTCTCCAACAGGCGATTTCTGTCATTTCTCGTGAGGAGTAATTAATACCATGTTTCTACATGTTGCTCATGTTGTGGTCATTAAGACAAACTTTCTTAGAGATCACTGTATTAGATTTGTGCAGGCTCAGCATACATCATGGAGACTTAACCCTTTGGGGGGGGGGGCTCCAAGACTACGTCACAATGTCAGGGGTGGGCGGGGGGGAGGGGAAGAGGAGGGGCCGCCGGAGCTTAATCATGTTATTTTCAGCTCCCTACCATCATTTCCCAAGATACTTACCTGTAAAGTTACCAGGTTTAAATCCTGCAGGGGAAACAAAATGGACGCCAAATCCCAGGCCAAAAGGAAACTGTAACGTCATCGGTTGCACATTCCTATTGGACGGACATTTAAATCCCCTTTAAAAACCAGGAAGTAACACTGGTAAATTTACAGGTAAGTAGCTTGGTTCAGCTGGGTGGGACCCCTGCTTCCCATCCTGTAAACAAAAGGGGGTTAGTTAGCGAGGATTCCTGCTTTTAATATTATATATAAACATCCCTGGGACTAATACACTGCAAATCAAAGAAAGGGTGTGCCACAGACACAGGGGCACCTTTTTGATATGCTGAAAATACATATTCTTAGGGAAGATCTAGGACACATCAATTTCTGTACAATAGTTAACATGAAAAGCTCTATGAAGGAGAATAGAACTTCACTGCAAACTGTGGCAAAAATCCAGATTCATTGTAATGACCTCAGCAGAGATAGAATTGCACGTAGGGCCTCAGATTTAGAAAGGGGAGAGAGCCTTCAACACAAGTATGAACCACAAAATAAGTGTATTTTGTAATAAGGAAAAAGAATGAACGTGCAATGCTGTAAAGCACAAATAAAACGAATTGTATCCCCTCTGGAGGGCACAGAATGAGGTTAATATTTGTTTTGTTTTTACCAGCTGAGAGAGAAAATAGAGTGCAGATAAATACTTTATAATAAATGTAATACTTACCATATCCTACAACTCCAATTACACCGACTATAAAAATCCAGAAGAGTACGCCGGCGGTGAACCTCAGAAGTATGAGGAAAAGTAGACTTACAACCATGGCGATGAAGAGTGCGCTAAAAAGATATAAAAATAAAACTACGGTAGGGAAATGTGTAGATTTAAAAGGGACGCTTTGAATAAGTCGTTTGTTTAGTTTAGAATTATCAGGGTAGCATGGGAATGAAACAGGAGATTCTATACAATTGTAAAGTCAAGAGATCTAACAAATATATATAGGTCTTTGAGAAAATTAGATTATTTGCGGTTTGTGATACCTTTTATGCGACTTGACATAATAAAGCACACAGATTTGTTAAACATGAGCTCTGGAGATCAAAAAGGTCCATTCTTCAGATTGTATTTCCACAAGCAGTATCACAACCTGCAATTGATTAAGATAAGGCCAGCGTATCCTGCTTTTAACTGCTTTAGTGCAAGTGAAGATTGAAAAGGATAAAAAAAAAGAGAGAAATCACTTACATCAAAATCCAATACCAGGAACTAGCGTAGTCCTCAAAAATCTTCATCCCAAACGCTCTTGCGTCGAGCACATTATTGATACCACTTGCATTGAAAAAGGAAGTCGTTTATTGTGAGAGAAAAAAAATGTTTTGTTCACACAGCAGCAACACACACTACTAATAATCTGCATTTCCATCCCCACTGCAACTAAACTTGTTAACAGGTAGTTTTGCGCAGGGTTGGGTTAAAATGTAATAAGCGTTTTTTTTTATTCTTGTAGGACAGGGGTGCTCAACGTCCGTCCTCAAGCCCCCCCAACAGGTCAGGTTTTGAGGATATTCCTGCTTCAGCACAGGTGGCTCAATCAGTCCCCGCTTCAGCACAGGTGGCTCAATCAGAGGCTCAGTCTTTGACTGAGTCTCTGATTGAGATACCTGTGCTGAAGCTGGGATATCCTTAAAACCTTACCTGTTGGGGGGGTCTTGGGGACTGGAGTTGAGCACCCCTGTTACAGGGAACGTTGGCAGGCGACGAGACTGCGCAAATGCAACAGTTATGTGCAAAACAAGGAAAAAAAACCATTAAGTGTTATTTCAGGCAGCGGGATTTCAGGAAAGTACAATAAAAGTCTCGGGGTAACTTCTGCAGCGCACCTAAAGCCCACCGATGTGAAAGAAATGAACATTAAAGGTAATTGCATGGTCATGCAGAAGAGCAAAAGCAATACAGAAAAGGACACACCGGGGTTATGTGATGTATCCTCGCTGTGGGGTACAATACATCACGAGGGGGGGGGGGGTTATTAAGTTAAATAGCACTTTTCAAAGCACACATTTCCTATGAACGTGGCAACAATCGCCCTGATTTGTTGAGTATCAGTCTGCATGCAATCTCTATAAAGGGCATGCATTTATTCAGCTCTAGAACACAGCAATACCTGCTCTACCTCTCACTGGGACACGCGCCCTTTAAATACACACGCACACGTCTTAGAAAAGACAGGTGTGCCCGCAGCAAGGCTGGGGAGGCAGCCGTAAATAACTGCACGAAATATACATCATGATATTTTGAATGGCTTTTTCTTTCGACTCCTCTTCTACCTTAATTATGTGCATGAATGACTAATTTAATGTGATGGCTAAAACGTGTTCTTGTTCAATTGGTGGTGTCTGCATTGCCTGGTAGAGAAATTGCCATAGGAATGACTTATCCCCTTTTTCAGCCTTATGAGACGAGAGTCCATACCTGCAGGAGAAGGGGCGGCTCAGTGAGCAAAGACACTGACTGGCACTGGTTCAATTCCCGGTGTCGGCTCCTTGTGACCTTGGGCAAGTCCCTTTATCTCACAGGGACCTGTGCCTGCAAAATGTCTCTGTAAAGCGCTACGTAAAACTAGCAGCGCTATACAAGAACATGCTATTACAGACATTGGGACCAATGGTAATCGGCAGAACAAGAAGCGTTACTGCATCCCATTGTAACACTTTGCTGATTAACCTCTATCGCCTGATAGAACCGTTCCTTAAATCACTCTATAGAAGAATACCTGCCTAGCCCAGTACATTGAAACCCTAACACTTACAGATTATTGCTAATAACCCACTTCTAATGATAATGATGAGGGCAAACATTTGCTCCCCTTGAAATTGAATGTGCTGAACTGTATAATAATAATAATAATAATGAGTATCTCAAAATGTCCGCCCGTCTCCATACATTTCTCCTTTTCATCTGCCTGTGAAAAAGAACTATTTTTAAGTGCATAGTGAACAAATATTTGTGATGCTTTCATGAATCTGGAGCACTAAGCCTGAACTATGTAGGTATGGTCTGAAGCCCCAGTGCGATTGGGAGTTTGTGTGCAATTTCCTACTGAATTGTGGCATTTTCACTTTGTTTGAACATATTTGTCTTGTACATAAATTAGGTGTCATGTAGATGAATTTTCAACTTTGCTCATTTTGACACATAATTACTTTTGATACAGAATTGTTTATATCAGGGGTGGGTAACTTCAGTCCTTAAGGGCCACTAACAGGTCAGGTTTTCAGGATATCCCTGCTTCAGCACAGGTGGCTCAGTCAGTGGCTTAGTCAACGACTGAAAAGCTGACCTGTTAGTGGCCCTTGGGGGCTGAAGTTGCCCACCCCTGGGTTGTATAATAGAATTGATGGTAAGGATACTATCAAATTGGCAATGGTTTATGGTCTTCTGATAATATTGACACATTATTTTTGCATTTTGGATGATTTATTGTTGTGCGATGAATATTGGTCCCCGTGTGCTGCCTGGGGAGGAACACATCGTTTCAGAGGATGTTTTTGTCCACTTTTTTTTTGTACTAGTATGTGCTTCTCCAACACAAACTGGACGCAGGAGGTTGACATTTAATTTACTGCTTTAATCTACTTGTATTACAAATGAAATGACAGTGTCCCTAACACTGGTGTGCAATTATTCTGATTTGTGCACTCCCTCTTATTTTAAGCACCATAGTATTTCAATAAACTGTTCCCTACACCAGGGGTACCCAAACGTTTCCCCCTGCATGCGGTCCCCCCTTGTTCGCGCCCCCCCTTACCTTGGCTCCGGGAGTCAAATGACGCAGCGGGGTCATGTGACATCACGTTGCCATGGTAACGTGACATCATTTGCCGCTACGTTGCCATGACGACGCGTCACTGGAAGCCAAGGTAAGTGAGTTACAGAGGCCTTGTGCAGTCCCCCGGCATTTAAATTAAAGGCCTCGGAGAAGAGCGCGGGACCTCTATAACTGCCGCGCTCCCCCCTGGATAATCTCCCCTGCCCTCCGCCATGTTTCTATTATATTCCTACTTGGTGATTGCCTAAGTCACACACGAATGTGTTTACTGTAGAGCAGGAGTGGACAACTCCTGTCCTCAAGGGCTACCAACAGGCCAGGTATTAGGGATATCCCTGCTTCAGCACAGGTGGCTCAATCAGTGGCTCTGGCAATGACTGAGCCACTGATTGAGCCACCTGTGCTGAAGCAGGTATAGCCTTAAAAGCTGACCTGTTGGTGACCATTGAGGCCTAGAGTTGGCCACTCCTGGTGTAGGTGATGGATTCTGGTTTTGACCTATACATTTGATGAACATGGACATTGTGATAGGTAACTTCTGGTATCTTAACACTGTTTAGTATGTCCGATTTAGAATTTAGTATTTGCCGAGTTTAGGTTCCATTAAATATGTAACACAATATTATTCTTACAGCTATCTAGTCAATATACTTCTTAATTGTAAGCGTTTTCAGTATTGCTTTGTTCGAGCTGAACATCTGCAAGCCACAGAGGAGAAAAAACATTTAGTTTTAACCTTTTAGTTCCATGTTGGATGGTTGTTACATGGCTATAAAACAAAATAAACTTTGTCATGGATATGAGACAAAATGCAATGCATCATTTATGAATGTTCTGTGCACACTTTGCATGCAAAACATGCCTGCCACGGCATAAAACAAGCACGATGTGCATCCCAAACAATGATAATATCAGCAAGTCTAATGTTCAATTGTCTTATCTATTGTAAATAAAATGACAGTAAAGATACAGGGCTGCAAGAGAACGCATTCATTTCACACCGTGTGAGAGCGCGTGAACAAACCAGCATTCAATATTTTAAAAACAAACAAAAATAGATACTTCAAAATAGCTGAGACATTGTACATACATTATGAATACAACAATGGGAGAATCAGCTAATGCACGTGCATTTTTACTAGTCTATATCCGTGTAAATGCCACATAATTAGTAGACTTCATGAGTAGTGTGTTATCCAACAAATATCTTATATATTGATCGCTGTGAACTAAATCGCTGGCCCACCTAGTGAACGATTACAGCAGAGCAAGCCCCATCCCCACCAGATGCTAACTCATGGAAGTCCAACCTTCTGTTACCAGTGAAGTTAAGGGCCCTATAGCTTCATGGGCTGGAGAGACATTTTCTCCCCATTCACTGGTTGCCCTCCGTCTCTTCCTACAGTAACAGACTATGGTGGAATCATAATAGAGATGTGCATGAGATTTATCCTAAAACTGACATGTTCTCACCGTACAACCACTACACCAAAGATTTTCTGTACAATGTGCAAAAATGTTGAAGAATACAGAATATTTTAGCACCTTTCATACCCCGTCTTGTACCTCAGTTGACATTACAAAAGCTTAAACAAAGTCTTACTTAGCAGCTTCTCGTAGGTCTGTTACATTTCTCATTTGTCCACTGGCATCTTTGAACATTGTCTTGTTTGCCACAGTGAGTACACCCTTCCTGGTGGAGAAATCGGGGAAGCATCTCTTGAGAACTGTTCGGGAGACAAAAGGGAAACGGAGAATGCTTACAGATGTGACAAGAGGTTTGTCTTGTGTGGGCTGTTACAATGTAACTTGCATAGTATTAATTACATTACGCTGTTAATGATATATTATTAAAGCTCATTAGTCAGTGACTATGTTTAATTCATAGCAAAGTAAATAGGCCCCTAGTAGATATGGTGAGAAGCACTGTGATGTATAATTGGGGCGCTCAACTCCAGTCCTCAAGCCCCCACCCTCCCCCACCCAACAGGTCAGGATTTCAGGATATCCAAGCTTCAGCACAGGTGGCTCAATCAGAGGCTCAGTCTTTGACTGAACATCTGAGCCACTTTTGCTGAAGCAGGGTCTGATTGAGCCACTCATGCTGAAGCAGGGACTGATTGAGCCACCCATGCTGAAGCAGGGACTGATTGAGCCACACACACTGAAGCAGGGATATTCTGAAAACCTGACCTGTTGGGGGGTCTTGAGGACTGGATATGAGCGGCCCTAATGTATAGTAATGAGACATCAACTTCCATTCAAGTATCTAAACGTTACTGCATTATAACTGCGTGCTACCCTGCTTCTCACTACTTTGCAATTGGGGGATAGTCTCAACTATCAACAAAGAAGATGCAATGCGCATCCAATATGACAAATTAATTAGAATTGTTTTCTATGTTTTTTCTTCTCATAATTATGGGTCATTTAGTTCAAACCTTTGGCCAAAACATTTCAAGCTGCGACCACATCAAGGCAGACACTATCAGCAGGTCCCACACTACCAATTGTGTACTGTATCTTTGTATTTCTTCCACTGTATAGAGAAAACCCAATAGCATGGGATAGTCTAAACTCCCTAGTGGCGTGGCATAGTTTGGTTACGCTTCTATTCTACAGCAGTGGCCCTTTATATACCCACCCCTAGGGAAGGGCGGAACGGACACAGTTTTCCCGGAATTTCCTGAGCTTTTCATTCAAAATCCGTTCTGCGGTGTAAAATCTGTTGACGGATTGTTCCAGTTTCAATCTGTACGGATTAATCCAAAACCGCCATTGGATACAATCCAGGTGGATTTTTAAGAATCCAATCCGCGGATTCCGCTATGCGTTGCCAGATTGTTAGAAATCAGACCACAGATGAATAATCCCCCACATGGATCGTCAGTGATAGCGGAAAAAAAACGCCCTTTTTGAGACTGATCTGCAGAAATACGCATACCAAAGAAACCGGTCGATCCGAGGCGGATCAAAATCGGCAAAAAGCATTCGCCCATCTCAACCCACCACTGGGTTTTATTGCAAGCCACTGGTAGAAATAATACCACAAGACACAGCAATTTATCTTTAAATAGTCACTAATGTCTGCAATTAAGGCGTTTACTGCAGAACATCATATAAACTTCTAAAACAATATGCTGTGCAACTTGTCTGGATCTATTAATTCTACAGTTCGTATGCAAAACTAGAGACAGTTCACTCCTTGGACTGCAAGTTTGTATCACTGATACAATCCGAAAACGTACATGGTCTGCTCGGAATGATCATGGATGGACAGTCTTCATCCCGGAGAACTTCTGCAATAGACTGAGAAAATCATAACTTATTTCAGTCTTCTACATACATAAAACATTTATAGAATTATAAGGACATCACGGGATATTATTGAAACATATTATATGATTTATGAAGTATTTGCGCCAAGATTGTTGGCATTACAAACACAAGCAGACCACCATTATGTGAATTGACTGTATAACCCTGTTCATTAAATGTAACCATGTATTCTTATAAATCTATGCCCAGGACATACTTAAAAACGAGAGGTAACTCTCAATGTATTACTTCCTGGTAAAACATTTTTATAAATAAATAAAACAATTAATTAAATTATAAAAGATGAAACCTGTGTCAACCAATCAGATTGCTGATCTAAATCTTTATTTACTGATACATGTAACGGAGTCCACAATTGTAGAATCCCCTACTCCAGGGGTTAATGTACTTGAGATATTTTACTTATCTTAGTTTGTTCCTGTCCACTCACCTTCCAAGGGTTGTCAAAACCAGGCTTGCAGAACTGTTTGTAATATTCCCAATAGCTTCTGTTATATCTGTTGGCTTGCATGTCTAGGTAGGTAGCAAATCTGTCGGGGCACTTTGAGACACAGAGCTGTGGGACATGACAGAATACTGTGGCATTATTCAAGTCAAAATAGGAACTAAGTGGCTGAATAAAATTATAAAAAATATACATAGCACACGTCAACTTGTAAGACAGACAGCTGTCTTTACATGACACATTTCTAATTTGTAATTATTATGTTATTGTCTGATATCTATTGTTTTTGCGTCCTGTTCCTTCTCACCAAAATGAGATGTAAGATTAAATTGTAAGCTCTTCAGGGTAGGAATTTCCTTTCCTTTTGTCTGATTTTGTTTGTTGCATTTATTATATTATATATTATATTATATTATAATACCCTGTATTGTGGAGTCTCTTTTGTAAAGCACTGCGTACACCGTTGGTGCTGTATAAATAAAAATATACATACAGGAAAAACCTTAAACTGTTTGCATTTGTTCCATATTAGTTCTCCCCAATTATTAATACTCTACCCAAAAACATACAAAAATGAAATATAATTTGTGTTTAGCTAATGAAAAAATACAAATTTCCCTCAACAAGAATGCGCATACCACATCTATTCAACAGAGATGTAGAAAGAATCTTAAGCACAGCTTTGCTAACCATTTTCTTGCGTTTTCTGTCTCAAACTTTGTGTATGTACAGCATTTTGGTTAAAGTATGCCTTGATTCAATTTCATAAATTTTGCTACATTTTGGGCAGAAATGTTGAGGAATGGCAGTAACTGGCAGCATACACAGGACCATGTAACGTTGCACGTTGACGTTTAATGGTCGGCGAGTCTTATTTCTGCACATTTTGTTTCCGTGGGGAAAATCCGACAAGTTGTCTTCACCAAAAAGTGTGAACATCTTTACTGCTCAACAAATCTGACATTTTCTCTTAAAAGCCACATGCCGCCCGTTACTAAAGAGCTTCACAAGAAACAATGGCTGCATTTTGTACATGTTGGAGATAAGCCAGAAAATGCAACAAGTGAAAAAGGAAACATTTTCTCGGCTGAGAAATGTCTGACCACAAAGAGAAATCTAACAATGTGTCAGACAGTCTATTCCGTTTTACTCTCATAAAGCTGCAGTCCAAGCAATATCCTACATGTGTGTGTTTTTTTTAATAAATCAGTTCTGTACTATGAGAAAATACTTGTAGCATTTAAAAAAAAATTTTTTAAAGACATTTAATGTATTTTAATGTAACAAGCATTTGTCTTTCTATAGCAACCATTTACAAAGTCACATCCCCTTCCTCTTCTGGGACAGGCTCTGGCACACCCTTTTGCCCTCTCTCTAACAGTGCACCAATTGTATCTAGTGCCTGCCTGGTCACATGATCTTCCACGCAGAACTTTGCATCTTGGGTAATCTTTTGCAGCCCTAACAGTGATATAAAGAACCCCCCAGCCAAAACTTCAGCGATCGATTACAGGAGAACAGATCGATCGGCATCTTAGCTAATCAGTTGTCAGTGTGCAGCTTGTATTGATGCACATATTGAATGGAGAGAAAAAAATGAAAAACCGGCAGCTTGAACTGCAGCTTTAAAGGAGCTGTAGACGCGCTTGTAACATAGCAAAGTTTTCACAGGACAGTGCTCTGCTAAATTTGGTTACAATGGAACCTTGCTTTTAAACAGATATGTCAGTGCAAATCACAGCATGTTACAGAAGAATGAGGAACATTCATACAAATACTTGGACAGGTGCAAAACTAAGGATCATGTTCCAAAATCCTGTTGAACAAAAGATTGGCGATTGCACACTTTAGTTCTTGAGCTTATATTTGAAGTGGAAAACATTTCAAAATATGGGGGGCAGAAACATTGACCTTTCTCTTATTTCCACGTGTAAAAGGAAATGCCCAAAGTGCAATAAACTGTGTGAAAAATAATAGAGTACTTTGACTGGAGTAAAAACGTCTCTCCCGCAGAAAAGAAGCCGAACAACAGACATCATTCACACCATCAAAAAACAATTGAAATGGAAAAGGAACACGCCTTGTAACAGTGCAAGAAAGCATTTATATTACCAGTCAGATACAATGACATGCTCCACATTTCTACACCACAATAGTAGGAGGAGTGAGGTGTGTGGATCCGACCCCAGTTGCCAGAGGTGTGCGCAGAGTATTCAGGCTGTGGACAGCACTTTAAAATCACGCGTCACGACCATAGACTATGTGAGTGCAAATTTTGACAGTCTTGCGCTTTTTAAATAAATGTTATCTTTGGTACCATACTATGTTTATTTTATTCATTTTATGGGCACTGTGAATTGGAGACTTCGTGGAAATCTGTGATTCAATTCTTCATTTCAAAGACACCATCCATAGCCTGTTTGCCACTTACCTGTTAATCCTCTATCGTTGAGGAGACAAAGTGGGATCAGCGATTTCAAGTCAGAGGCGGATTCCATTGTTCTGATCCATAACTAGTATTATTGACTCTTATTGCACCAAGAACTTTATTTACACGTGTTTATTATTCACTCTAATTTATTTGCAAAAAGCACAGCACGCAGATTGGGCTTCCCTTACCTGTGTGGTTGGACACTGCAGGCTTATAAGCACAACTGGGCTCGCACATCGTAGAATGTTAAAATACATCAAAATAGTCTTGTTCCTAGATAGAATCATGGCAAAATAAATGAAAGCATTAGCTCATTGGCACGAAAAGGTAACTTAGTATAGTACAATTCGCTTAAGTAAAAAAATAAAAAAATATAAAACTATACAAGAAACATACATTTCATTTTTTCTATTTGTGTTTACGCTTTCGTACATGTTTAAGATGTAAATGTATTTCATCTTGTAATCTATCAGCACAACAGTATTCTGATTCATGTTAAGGTCATTCTATTTGGCTGTTCTGCAATGTGCTGAAAAAGCATCCTGCATCCAAAGGGATAACACAACCGCTATGTACTGCGGTGCTTATACTGACCCAGGGGTGGGCAACTCCACTCCTCAAGAGCCACCAACAGGACAGGCTTTAAGGATATCCCTGCTTCAGCACAGGTGGCTCAATCAGTGGATCAGTCATTTTGATTGAGCCACTTGTGCTGAAGCAGGGATACCTTTAAAACGTGACCTGCTGGTGGCCCTTGAGGACTGAAGTTGAGTATGACTGTATTATATATATATCACTTATTTGGCCGTTCATTTGCAAAAACAATCCACAAGGTGGCACCAAAAACAAATGTCATTGACTGAGCCACTGACTGAGCCACATGTGCTGAAGCAGGGATATCCTTAAAACCTGACCTGTTGGTGGCCCTTGAGAACTGGAGTTGGCCGCTCCTGCCTTAATGTATAATGCCCTGTGTCTTTCCGAGCAGTCACGTGATCGCGACGACCCTGCATTACAGATCGCGTCCTGCGCTCTATAGGAAAACAAGCGCTCTAAGGGAGTGACGTGACCCCCACATCATGGCGCCCTGGAAAGCCAGCCTGGTCCCCATGATGTAATGGCTATGTTATGGGGCAACTAAAGGGTTAAAAGAGATGTGTGAACCTGACGACATTCACATCACTGCTGGTTCCACCGAGCTTTGCAAAAGGTTTAACCACGCTCACATTTATAGCAAACCTGGCACCAAGAGTTTTAGCAAAACTGCACAAATTGTTCACAATCGGCTATTTTTTTAATTTATTTTTTAATTGGCACAATAGCCGCCCTGTCCCTAAAACAAAATAAACCGAACATGCAAAGCCCATTGACTTTTAGCATTATGCCAACTTGATGCCAACGTGTGGATGGAAGCAAACTCTTCTACGAACCACGAAGGGTGAACGTGGCAAAGTTCGGTTCAGTGTGAGAACGGTTCGCACGTCTCTATCCCTGTATGTGGTATTATCATTTTTTGTTACTTATCAAATGGAATGTTTGGCTATTCCCAAATGGGGTGGGTCATCTCTTCCCCAGGAGAGTGAGCAGGTTTCCTGCGTTGGAATATTATAGGATAACAAATAAGGGAGCGTACACTAAATTGCCAGAGTGGCATTAGGTCGTCCGAATGCTACACAAGACGCATTTGGTCGGTTCATTGTTTGTTTTTAGTAATATATTCCTCCAACTCCAACAGACAGAAGAGGAGTTTCTGTAGTGCAAAAACTGCAGAAGTATACCAGGCACATTCCTATTCTATGCAATGGGACTATTGCTTAAAAAAGGTTTCTTAGTTCTGATGGTGAGCAGCAAACATAAGTAAGAAGATTCCTCCTCACCAAAGACATAACAACTGAATGTTCCCATAGGGATCGCTCCTCAGAAGTCTGTTAAATCTGGACTACTAATGTGACATTAGTTTCCCTGGGTTTAACGGGTACTCACACAGCTAAATACAGGCACAAACACCGGTCTTCAGTTATGTCGGTAGCATACGCTTAACGCCATGTGAAGTTAGCGCTGCCTTGCGTTAGCTTCACATAATATGGCGTTAATCCTGTCTCACCCAAAGGTGGCGTTACTTCTATCAGGTCCCTGATAGGTGTTTAATTAAAGTTTAAAAAAAGAGAGGACAGGAGAGGAAAAGAACCTGTTAAATAACAATACGATAGGTAAATCACACCTACAGTACCTGTGGCCTTACACTTACCCAGACCCTGTAACAGACCTGTCTCAGGGTGTGGGTGTGAGTAACGCCGCCTTTACCTCTGACCTAACTAACGTTGCGTTAAATCCCTGCGGTAATTATAACGAAGCTCTGGGGATCTGCGTTGTTACAGGGAACACCTCTTCTGCATCTCATTAGCACTAACGCCTGTTATAGTCACGCGAGGGCTCGTTACAGCTTCAAACAGTGTGTAGCGTATCGCTACTGAGCTTTGAAGATCCCCGTTAGCACTTAATTATTCGTTAACGTATTATTAAGTATTTAATGGACTTCTGAGGATCTGCCCCATAATGTGCTGTTAATGACCCCCTATTACTAATTACACAGGTCACGCAATGTAAATGAACGCAGTACTTACTCATTTGATGTACCCTTTTGACCACAAAACTGCCCAGTGCTGTCAGTTGGGTAGACGACTTTCCTTGGGTCCCCATGTATCCATGCTGCAAAGTAGAAACCATATTGGCCGTGTGAGAACAACAACCCACGCTGCTAAATAACCACCTTTTTTATAGTTACATCGGCAGGTTATGATCTTATTTCCTTAAAATGTAATATTGATGACTCCGGCGAGTACTGTGTGGGTACCAGCTGATGGGATGATGTCATGCTTTTAATCATACTGGACATGCACCAATGCCAGCTTGATAGCCGCTCTCGCTGAAAGCCAAAATGTAATGAAGCCAAAGTCACCCTTGTCCTGCTTAAGCGGGCAATGTGCAATTACGTATGCATTGTGGGTAATAGAGATGTAAGTGTGTTTCTGTCGGTATGTGACACATTCTGACCTGGCATGAATAGATTAAATACAGATACAGAAGGAATGCACAGTAAATTGCAGTGGCTATTCTTTGCAAAACCCCACGGTCTTATTCAATATGTTGTGCAGATGTGTCCCATTGCTTGGGTAGAGTTTAGTACTAGGAATTTCCCTGGGAAGATAGCAGATCACAGGGGTGGCCAACGCCAGACCTCAAGGGCCACCAACAGGTCAGGTTTTCAGGATATCCCTGCTTCAGCACAGGGGGATCAATCAGTGGCTCAGTCAAGGATATCCTGAAAACCTGACCTGTTGGTGGCTTTAGAGGTGTGGAGGGGAGCACCCCTGGCATATCGAATAAGGACCATAGAGATAAATTGAATATAACCATATCAAACCCCTTTTTATATCTATGTATTCTGACAGAGAATGTAAAGTACCCCATGTTATGCAATGTGCTATTATTACGTATTAGAATACAATCAATACCAAAAAAGATATTAGATTTTGGAACGCAATGTGCTCCCGTTATTACAAGACATTAAGCTTCTTCCTGGGGTGTACATTCTCGTGTAGCTTTTCTATCTAACATTTGATATTAGATATCATCATTCCATTAAAAAATAAAACTGTTTGTCCTGAAGGCTTTCAGAGATTGCGAAGTCAAGGGGATCGCTTTTTTTTTTTGATGCCTTTTAGAAATGTGACCCTACGATTAACAGGGAGTTACATTTTTTTTTTGTTTTAATTAGAATAATATGACCTCTTATTTACTGTGCATTACTACAGATCCTTTTTCTTTTGTAATAAAAATCGACCTTATTTTAGGAGCATTTAAGAACCGTGTGTTGCGCACTTTATGATGACATCAATAGAAATGATGTGTGATAACATCAACCTCGGAAAACTGTAGAACAAATCGGCACTTCGGGTGGTCCATGCCATGTGATGGGTCAAACACTTTCTGGGATGGATCTACTTGATTTAAAAGGACAGTTTGCACACCAGGTGCTCTGGTGATGAAATCTAAGCTTAACATACAATATTTTGCTTATGCTTGTTCCACTTAAAACCAAAAAAGTGACAAGAACAGGTCCACTATTACACATTGTTTACTGTACCTGCTGTTACAAAATACACGCCTGTCTTCTATTTCAAGACCAGTTCTCTAAAACCATAACTTGTACTTCCCTTAAGTAACAATGCAAAACATTATTGTAAGATGTAACCACAATTATGGGGACAGAACTGGAAATATATATCTCTGTGCCTACATTTGTGCGTGTAGATTTATGATGAACTAAATACATATATAGAAACATGTTCTCACTTTGGTGCAGAGCTGTGAAGAAGAATATAATGAAGAAAGAGAAATAGAGATCATGAATATGTCGTTTTAATTCTCAGGTTCCTGCTTCCTAAACGAATAAAGTTTACACAAATGATACTGGAGATACTGGGGTCCCATACTTGTAACCCCCTTCTGACTGTAAGCGTGTTTGTTCCACTGGGCGGCAGCATGGGAAAAGCTCATCAGTTCTGCATAAAACATATGTGCTGTTGGCCAAGTCCTTCCTATAAATGACCATGTTAGGGCCATCTCCCGTTTACCAATACAGGAAATGTTGGGCTTTACAGTAGAAACCATAATGGGACAACAGAAATATAATAAATGATCATTAAGATGGTCAAAGCCAGATGTGATACTTACATAGGTAATTAGTCTGACTACTTGAAATCTATATTTGTAGATTATATGAGGTAGAGTTTTGCTGTCCTGGAAGATAGCATTAATACTCTGAATGACTAGGAAGATAGCACTAATACTCTGAATGACCAGGAAGATAGCATTAATACTCTGAATGACCAGGATGATAGCACTAATACTCTGAATGACCAGGAAGATAGCATTAATACTCTGAATGACCAGGAAGATAGCACTAATACTCTGAATGACCAGGAAGATAGCATTAATACTCTGAATGACCAGGAAGATAGCACTAATACTCTGAATGACCAGGAAGATAGCACTAATACTCTGAATGACCAGGAAGATAGCACTAATACTCTGAATGACCAGGATGATAGCACTAATACTCTGAATGACCAGGAAGATAGCATTAATAATCTGAATGACCAGGAAGATAGCACTAATACTCTGAATGACCAGGAAGATAGCATTAATACTCTGAATGACCAGGAAGATAGCATTAATACTCTGAATGACCAGGAAGATAGCACTAATACTCTGAATGACCAGGAAGATAGCATTAATACTCTGAATGACCAGGAAGATAGCATTAATACTCTGAATGACCAGGAAGATAGCATTAATACTCTGAATGACCAGGAAGATAGTACTAATACTCTGAATGACCAGGAAGATAGCATTAATACTCTGAATGACCAGGAAGATAGCATTAATACTCTGAATGACCAGGAAGATAGCATTAATACTGTGAATGACCAGGAAGATAGCACTAATACTCTGAATGACCAGGAAGATAGCATTAATACTCTGAATGACCAGGAAGATAGCATTAATACTCTGAATGACCAGGAAGATAGCATTAATACTCTGAATGACCAGGAAGATAGCATTAATACTCTGAATGGCCAGGCAATGCACCATGTTGATTTAAAAAAAAAACAAAGTATCAGTTGCTATTAAAGTACTAAATAGTAATAGTCCATGTTGCTTTTATTTAGAGCAGTGGCTTCAGCCTTTTAAGAACGACTGAACCCTTTAATAATGTATTTTGACTCCATGAAAGTCGAGTCTATTGTATGTAGTAAACCCCCCATATGATGTACCTAAATCTTTCTGAACCAGGAAATTAAATACGTGTACCAACAAATGTACGGTTTCTTAAAAAGTGAAACATCTGTCATTACAAAGTTCCGAGTTCCACGGTGAATTTAACTTGAGGAAGCCATGCTGCAATAATGCAAAATAACTTCGCACAGCATTAGGTGATACCTTGACTTTGGACTAACAATTGATATTTTAGGACAAGCTTCTCGAGAGTACTCGCTCTTCCTCAGGTCAGGCAGTACCGATTTACTCAAGTTACTTAGAAAAGAGGGTGCAGAATCAGACAGAAACAATAGTAGAGGGGCAGGGAAATGGTAACAAATAAATAAATAGACACAGCAATAAATAGATGAAAGGGTCACTAAGAAATGTGGGGTGCACAGAGAACTGTGGCGCTGTGGGAGGAGGGACTTAAGTGACCTGGAGTGGGGGAATCAGAGAGGCAGGGACAAAGAATACAGACATTTATTTATACCGCAGGCTAGTGACTAGGCCCCTAAATTCTTTTATTTTAGTGTCAAAGAACATTTGAATTTTGAGCCCAAATGTTTTACGGTCTCTGGAGCTTTGAGACATTGAGGATGTGGATATTTAGATAATTTCTGGAAGGATCTGGCTGTGAGAAGTGGTGTCCCACTGGAGTGTGGTATCTGTCTTCTTCACGGTGTGTTACTGTGTGTCTGTGTAGGGTCGTTCTGTTTGGTAGTTTGGGGCTGGTTTTACCAAGGTAGTCCCTTGGGTTCAAAGAGTAAATGTACTATTATAAATATGACATTGCCAGAAAGTCTTGGGATACGGATATGTGTATTTGCTCATGTGTCTTTCTGTTTATGTCTCTTCATAGACAATGGGGGTTATTCATTAAACTGCGACAGTGTACATTAGGGCAGACAATCTCATTAAGGTTAATGGTTAGTTGCAATGCAAAAGTGCCCCGATCTAAACTATTGCAGTTTAACGAATAATCCCCAGCATTGTGCCTGTACGTCTGTTACGCTCCGTACCAGATGTGAAATAAATGTATCAGGCGGAAATATTAGAAGCATCTAATTTCTATTATTTTTAATATGTCTTATGGGTTCTCTTCATGTTTCAGGGTTTATTTTTATTTATTTTTTTAGAAATATCCCAAGGCTTTATGCCAAGAACAAAAACACAATCCGACCTGCTGGAAGTGACAATTAAAAACACGACAGAAAAATCTGTTCATGCCGCACAAATTCGCTCTCCTGGTGATAATAGTCACTCAGCGCAAGCGATTTCATTTTTATGTATAATCCGAACAGATTCGCTTTCAATATGTTGACAACTGAACTGCCAAATTGCGCTGGTGGCTTGTTGTTTTTTTAAACACAAGCAATTTACCAAAGCGATGAAGCAGAAAATAGGACACATGGTCATTAATCTGTTAATGGGTCTTCTTTGTGAAACTTTGGGTATTTAATGCCATGGTCAGTTTAAAAATAAATAAAAACTCTTGTTGTTGGTTTACCTCAAAATTATTATCTAATAATCAATTTGTGATTGATTTTTGTATTCATCTGATGTTTTACACTGAATAACTTAGAATTCATGCACATAATATGTTCATATGAATATGATTTGGAATATCCTTTTACCCCTCCCCTCCCCCCCAATAAAAAAAATTGAGGATTTGGCATAAACTGCAGGAAAACATTGTTGGCAAATAACCCCATTCAGTGCATATAGGTCTACAATGTATTGCCCCACAGAATACCACAGTATTTAAAATATTGTCCACAGATTAACAGATACATTTTGCACAGTGTGTCAGATATAGTACTATTATTGGCAATAGCAATTGCTACTTACCTACAATTCCTAGTGCAATGTATCCGAGAATCACCAATACAAAGATTATGCAGCACAATACATCTGTACAGTACCTAGACATAAAAAATACAGCTTTCATTAAAGAAACAGACCGTTTATATGTTTGAATAAAATGAGGTATTCACGATAGTGTTATGAAAACTAACTAAGGAAGACTCAGAGGATGGATGTGTATACAGATATATAGCAGGCTAACGCAGTTATGTTTAACTGACAGAAGGTATGTGGGAGGCTGAAAATTGCCTTTCGGAGCTGCTTGTCGGTATTGAATTTTGGACTTCTATGCCCCCCGGGGCTAGTGGTGATACAAACATGAAACAGTAGGAAAAAGCTGCAGATTTCTGCTTCTTGTTGCAGAGGTTCGAACATTGTGCCCAAGTGCTACAGGTGCATATTCCCAACCCCCACCCAGATTCTCACTTCTGCTGTGTGTGCCAGGCACAGGTCTGTGTCCCTGAACTCTAAACTTGGAGCAGGCACCAATGTACTTCTTCAGAAAATACAGCAGGATTTCGTTTGAACCCCTTTGCTGTCAGAGAGGGGCATGTAACATTCGGCAGATCAATGTGCTGTACGCCTTTTTGCCAGAAAAGGCCGTAAATCATTCATTCTTAGAGCAATATGTATTAATCATGCAAAGTCAACACTGTCAGCAGAGATCGTAAAACAAATATATTAATGACTTTAATAATATCTTGTGGTAGGATGAAGAAACACTGGGGGCTGGGAAAGAGAGAACAGAAAACACAATAATTGAGTTCCCCCAATCTTAAACCAACATACAGTATACAATTATTCTTGGTACAAAGATGCACATGCATAGTACATCAGTTTTAGCATCATTTAAGCATTAGATATTGCACCCAGCAGCTTTTTTTAAATTCAAGCCAAGGTTAAGAATGTTAAGAGCCAACAATGCATTCAAGGGCAGCATTTCAATCTTTTACACTCATGGGCTTAAACTTGGTGCTTGGCTTTGCACTGCATGGGTACCAAGGAAGAATTAAACTAGACATTGAGTCCCAATAATGGTGCTTTGCATAAGATCCCATCCTGGAACCGGAAGACACAGCAGTCCTTTGAATTAAACTGACCCTAAGGTGTCTTCCAGCGCTGAACGTTATCTTACGGACTGGCACTGTAAATATGGCCCCAAGGGAGGCAGACCTAACTTCTACAGTATGGCGAGAAAGTAGCAGCAAGCATTTATTCACATACATATGGAAATATATCTTTAAACTTTTCTTTGCATTTTAGGTTTAGAAAGATAAAAATGTTGCATGGAGTAACAAACTTGCAAAAGGTTTCCTAGAAACCTTTCTGTGCATTTTTTTGTATTCTATAAAATGCAAGGCTAGTGTATAGTGAATAATCTAATAAAAATAGATGTCCCCGTCCTCTGCTAGAAAGCTGACAATGCACTACAAGCATTTTTTTTGGGGGGGGGGGGGGGTTGGGGGGTTAAGGGGGGGGGGGTAATTGTGGGGTTTTGAGATGTTTCTAGTTTTATTTTCAGTCTTCCTTTAATTATCCTCAGGCGAAAATGGATCATGTCACAGAAACGCAGCATTCAGCAGTATTAAATATTGAAATTGTGCTTTGTGATATCGCCACTGAAAGACAGACAAAGTGTGAAATGGAAGCCTGCCAAGCTGAGCTTCCATTCCAACCAGAGCCTGCCACTGAGCTGATAGCAACTGTGACGTGAAAGGAGCTATTAGATTTTATCAGAAAGTGCCAGCACGCTTCCCATTCCTAAATAACTCCTGACATTTTAGTTCAACAAGAAGGCACAGCTTTGAATATGTTGCTTCAGATAAGCAAAGCAGATTTAAGCCAATATAAAACATGATGTATGTTTTATTAAATGTGCCTTCCAAATGTTTCACACTTGTATTAATGAGCTTATAAAGTACGAGATCATGTTCACATTTAATTTGCATCCTTGTGTAAACATCCCCCCCCCCACCGTGTTGGTTACTAATGCAATCTAAGGAGTGAGTCAACAGTAAGCAGTGGATGATAGGCTCCACCCTGTGATTACACATGAAACTACGTGATAGGGTGTATAAGAGTCAGGAAATTTTCTGAAAGGTTAGGTTCCAGCAGGAGAGGAGAGTAAGAGCCTCGGGTAGTAGAGGCTAAAAGTCCCATAGTCTGAAGAGATAAGGCCCCCCTGTTTATTGTGTTTTAGTTAGGGACAGTACCTTAACAGTTAGGACCCATATAACAATACACAGAAGAGATATGCAGGTCCCAAAAAGGGAAGGTAGACATGCCACAGAGAGCTGCCATATAGGGCTCTGGTATGTCAGGAGATCCGACCCACAAGAGGATCTCCATATAGAGACGCCATATACAGAGTTACTTACCCCTGAAAAAGTGGCAGTTTCCTGCAGGAGAAAGGAGAGTGATAATAACCTCCCCAGAGCAGGACAGGATCTCAGAAGGGGCTCAGAATAGGATGATCATAGAGCTAAGAAAGCGCAACAAGGGGGGCCTAGTCCAATACAGGTATTCATGTCAGTAACAAGTGGAACACTGCAGTCATTCAATAAAGCTGAAGAGTACTACACCCCACAACTGGAACAATCTACCAGAGACTCTCACAGCCGCCACCAGTCTAAGTTCTTTCAAAACTAAAGCTGTCTCACATTTTAATCTGGTCTGTAACTGTTACATACGCCTGCATTCAATCTGAACCCATTCAGTCTACATCTGCGTCGCCCAAAAGGCGGATGCCTCATGGGTTTTCCCAAGAGCTGCTCCCCTCTGCACATAACCAGTGTGCTAAGGGTTAATATCTGAGTTTGCCTACTGCTGTATTTCGTCAGCCCTACCCTCTGGAATGTTAGTGACCAAAGAGGACAAAGGACTTTTTGAAACCACAGCTGCATTCAATCTGAACCCCTTCAGTCTACATCTTCGTCGCTCAAAAGGCGCACAGCCTTTTGGCGCAGTCAAAGGGTGTGAGACGTTTGCTGCCATTCGCTGATGTTTGAGATGTTAAAGCTGCTCTATTTCAATCTGAAACTCACCAGACCTTTTATCCCCTGTACCCAATTTTCCAAATCTAACCATCTATGAAATGTCTGTGAAGTGACTATATAACCTCTGTTCATTTAATGTAACGATGTATTAGTCACTATAACTCTGTGCCCGGGACATACTTGAAAATGAGAGGTAACTCTCAATGTATTTCTTCCTGGTAAAACATTTTATAAATAAATCATATATTTTATCTTTAACTGTGCATCTTCCCCGAGGCATTTAAATTAAATGCCAGGTGACCGCGCGAGGCCTTTGCAACCTGTACTTACCAGGATTCAGCCGGCTTCTGCTCACGTTGCCATGACAACATGGCATCAAATGACGCTGCGGTACATGTGACATACCGCGTCGTCATGACAAAGCGCGTCAAATGACGCTGCAGGGACACGTTACATCACGTGACCCTCTGTGTCATTTGATGCCGGCTCACTCGGGAGGGGGGGCGCGAGCGCAGGGACCGAAACACTGCCAAAAAACTTTGCGCACCCCTGATATAATGTATAACCCTATTCACTTAATGTAACTATTGTGATGCCCACACCATGTTGTAGCATCTTTTTGTCCCAGACTAAGGCAGGAAACAGTATTTCTCTATATGGGGTTTATTTACAGGGATAAATAATATACTAACAGGACCATCGTCCCTTTAAGACAAAACTAAATCATAAAATAAACTCCTACTCCTCTTAGGACACTAACTACACATTCAGCGTCAAGTCTTACTAACTGGATGGGCAAACACACATTCCCAGCTAGCTCAAACTCCTACACCCACCACATCATGAATATATATTTATGTCAAAAAACTAGTTGGATGGGATGGGCAGCAAGCTGGTTACCACACCATACAGGTACTATTATAGCTGAACATATATAGTCTCTGAACACAGCAATAAAGTGTTTCGTTTATCTGTTACTCCAGGGTTTGGAGCAGACGTCCCCGCTTCAGCACGGTCTTGTGTCCTTCCTTCCAAGGGGAGCTCAGCCCCCCGAGAGCTAAGAGAATCTCTCCTCTGTAAATCCAATGTTAAGGACATGACATCCCCACTTCAGCATGGTCACTTGTCCTTCCTACCATCTTCCTGGGATTAACAACCCAGGCAGTCCTAGCAGGCTCCGCGACCACCGTCCAGCATGCTGTGCCAGCTTACACAGCTGGGGAGAACTCTTCTTTGTCCCCTTCTCTGGGACAGCAGTCTCTCTCAGTGTGTATAGTCATTTGTTGACTTTTAAAACTCCATGAGCAATCAGGAGTTCAACTTGCTCAATTAGCTAGCAGCTGCTGCTGGCTTCTCTAGGGAGATTAACTCTCTGTGCGTTGGAAAGTCCCATAGCTGCCCTATTCCAGCACCTAGAGGACAGTGATGGCATCACACTATGTATTTGTAACCATGTATTTGTCATCATAACTCTGTGCCCAGGGCATACTTGAAAATGAGCGGTAACTCTCAATGTATTTCTTCCTGGTAAAACATTTTATAAATAAATCATATATTTTATCTTTAACTGTGCATCTTCCCCGAGGCATTTAAATTAAATGCCAGGTGACCGCGCGAGGCCTTTGCAACCTGTACTTACCAGGATTCAGCCGGCTTCTGCTCACGTTGCCATGACAACATGGCATCAAATGACGCTGCGGTACATGTGACATACCGCGTCGTCATGACAAAGCGCGTCAAATGACGCTGCAGGGACACGTTACATCACGTGACCCTCTGTGTCATTTGATGCCGGCTCACTCGGGAGGGGGGGCGCGAGCGCAGGGACCGAAACACTGCCAAAAAACTTTGCGCACCCCTGATATAATGTATAACCCTATTCACTTAATGTAACTATTGTGATGCCCACACCATGTTGTAGCATCTTTTTGTCCCAGACTAAGGCAGGAAACAGTATTTCTCTATATGGGGTTTATTTACAGGGATAAATAATATACTAACAGGACCATCGTCCCTTTAAGACAAAACTAAATCATAAAATAAACTCCTACTCCTCTTAGGACACTAACTACACATTCAGCGTCAAGTCTTACTAACTGGATGGGCAAACACACATTCCCAGCTAGCTCAAACTCCTACACCCACCACATCATGAATATATATTTATGTCAAAAAACTAGTTGGATGGGATGGGCAGCAAGCTGGTTACCACACCATACAGGTACTATTATAGCTGAACATATATAGTCTCTGAACACAGCAATAAAGTGTTTCGTTTATCTGTTACTCCAGGGTTTGGAGCAGACGTCCCCGCTTCAGCACGGTCTTGTGTCCTTCCTTCCAAGGGGAGCTCAGCCCCCCGAGAGCTAAGAGAATCTCTCCTCTGTAAATCCAATGTTAAGGACATGACATCCCCACTTCAGCATGGTCACTTGTCCTTCCTACCATCTTCCTGGGATTAACAACCCAGGCAGTCATAGCAGGCTCCGCGACCACCGTCCAGCATGCTGTGCCAGCTTACACAGCTGGGGAGAACTCTTCTTTGTCCCCTTCTCTGGGACAGCAGTCTCTCTCAGTGTGTATAGTCATTTGTTGACTTTTAAAACTCCATGAGCAATCAGGAGTTCAACTTGCTCAATTAGCTAGCAGCTGCTGCTGGCTTCTCTAGGGAGATTAACTCTCTGTGCGTTGGAAAGTCCCATAGCTGCCCTATTCCAGCACCTAGAGGACAGTGATGGCATCACACTATGTATTTGTAACCATGTATTTGTCATCATAACTCTGTGCCCAGGACATACTTGAAAATGAGCGGTAACTCTCAATGTATTACTTTCTGGTAAAACCTTTTATAAATAAAATAAATCATTTATTAAACATTCCTCATGTTTGGAGTCTGTTAAACTAAAAAGCAAAGACATGTACTACCACCCCCCACCCACCATCTGCCACCCCCAACTCACCATCTATCACCCTCAATCCACCACCTGCCACCCCAAACCCACTATCTGCCATCCACTATCTGCCACCCTCAATCCACCACTTGCCACCCCCAACCTACCATCTGCCACCCTCAATCCACCATCTGTCAACCCCAACCCACAATCTACCACCCCCAACCCAAATCTATCCCCCAACTCACATCTACCACCACCATCAAACCATATCTACCGCCCCCACCCACCATCTGCCACCCCCAACCCACCATCTGCAACCCCCAACCTACCATTTGCCACCCTCAATCCACCATCTTCCACCCCCAACCCAAATCTGCCACCCCAACCCAAATCTACCACCCCCCAACCCACATCTACCACCACCCCAAACCACATCTACCACCTCCAACCCACATCTACCACCTCCAACCCACAATCTGCCACCCCAACCCACCATCTGCCACTCCCAACCCACCATCTGCCACCCTCAATCCACCATCTTTCACCCCGACCCACATTTACCACCACCCCAAACTACATCTACCACCTCCACCCATATCTACCACCTCCAACCCACCATCAACCACCCCCAACCCACATCTACCACCTCCAACCCACATCTACCACCCAAACCCACCTTCTGCCACTCTCAATCCACCATCTACCATCCCAGCCCACCATTTATCACCCCCAACCCACCATCTACCACCCCAAGCCACATCTAAGACCTCAAGCCACATCTACCACCATCTACCATGCAGACAATAAGTCAATTAAAATTGTATTACTTGCTTCTATGTCTGTGGATCTTGCTTTATAAAACAGCAACTGTGTACATGCACTTTTTTGAAGCTTGGGGTCTCCAGAGATGAACCCCATTAACTTCAGCTCAGAGGACCCTCTGCTTCCCGAGATACAGACCTTCGTAGGGCGTGCCGGTAGCTGCACTGGCTCGGCTAGCTGTGGTTGATGTAACGTGATTCAAAGCTCCCATGTCATACGGGCCAATAGGAAGCTGTGACGTTATCCAGTGTCGCTTCCTATTGGCCCTCGTAACCAGGACCTTTAAACAGCACAGAAATACCAGCACCCCCTACGGATGTTGGGAGTCCCTGGAGCTCAAATGAATGAGGTTCAGCTCCGCAGAAAGTGGAATAAACCGGTCCGCTTGGATTGCTGCTATAACATAGATGCTTGATAGGAATGCAATACTTTAAAATCTACCTAATCCTCAGGACCAACCCAACATGCTCAGTGACAGAATCCAATCATTCCTATTTGAGAGAATCGAAATCAGGGAGGCCAACTCCAGTCCTCAATGGCCACCAACAGGCCAGGTTTCAATTATATCCCTGCTTCAGCACAGGTGTTGCAGTCAAAGACTGAGCCAATGATGGAGCCACCTGTGCTGAAGCAGGGATATCCAGAAAACCTGACCTATTGCGAACTGGTGTTGGCCACCCCTGATCTAAATGATCTCCCTTTATACATTTGTTAATCATTGACTAGTAATCCAAATGATTGCAAATTCAGCTCATTCATATACAAACACTAAAAAGGAGTATAAAGCAGCCACCAGTGATCTTATAATCGTAAGGATACAAAGACACAAAGAAAAGAAATACACTGCAATCAAGATGGGTTATTACCTAATAACTCTGTGCATGTTACACAGCATCATCACTTGTTTGTCTCGGTGCACTAATAAAGATATCGCGTTCTCCAAAATTATAGCCTGGCTTTATAGTTTAGCAATTTGGTTCTGTGGAAATTGTTCTCCAAAGCAAAGGGAAGTTTATTGATGTTTTTAGTAACGTTTTTTTAATTAAGTTCTACAGCGAATAACACATTTAACAATTCATCAGGAAAAAAGCAAGGCATCAAGCACTGCAGCATGGGCGGCCAACTGCAGTCCTCAAGGGTCACCAACAGGTCTGGTTTTCAGAATATCCCTGCTTCAGCACAGGTGGTGCAGTCTTTGACTGAGCAACTGATTGAGCCACCTGTGCTGAAGCAGGGGTATCCTGAAAAACCTGACCTATTGGTGGCCCTTGAGGACTGGAGTTGACCAGCCCTGCACAGCAGGCACCAATGTATTGAAGACAACTACATATGATTATCCTCTTTATCTCCAGCTCCTTGTTGCACATTTAGGGTTATAGTATGTATTGTGACCTTAGCCAGAACACAGAAAGATAATAAGAAAATGAGAACGGCCAAACCAACACTGGGTTAAACCTAATTGTTCATCAAGCCCAGTATCTTGTCTCCAACAGTGGCAAGAACTGCCATGTAATAAAGCATTTCTAGTGGCACGTTGGAAACGATCTAGCAAATGTTTATCAGTTATATAAACGCCTACAGTTTGCATTTTATTTTAATTGATGCAGCAGTTGCTTAGCTTTAAGCAAATGTAATTACCTAAACTGCCAATCGATCGGTTATCCCGTGATCAATCGGCAAAGATCCTGCTTCCCCGGGAACACACTATGGCCGGCTATTTCAAAAGAGGAAGTACTGAGCCTTTTTGTAAGTGTGTGTATGTATATGTGTGTGGGTGTATGTGTGTAGGTATATGTGTGTGGGTGTGTGTGTGTAGGTATATGTGTGTGGGTGTATGTGTGTATGTATATGTGTGTGGGTGTATGTGTGTAGGTATATGTGTGTGGCTGTATGTGTGTATGAATATGTGTATGTGTGTATGTATATGTGTGTGGGTGTATGTGTGTATGTATATGTGTGTGGGTGTATGTGTGTAGGTATATGTGTGTGGCTGTATGTGTGTATGAATATGTGTATGTGTGTATGTATATGTGTGTGGGTGTATGTGTGTATGTATATGTGTGTGGGTGTATGTGTGTAGGTATATGTGTGTGGCTGTATGTGTGTATGAATATGTGTATGGGTGTATGTGTGTATGAATATGTGTATTGGTGTATGTGTGTATGTATATGTGTGTGGGTGTATGTGTGTATGTATATGTGTGTATGTGTATTTATTTATAAAATGTTTTTAAGGAAGTAATACACTGAGAGTTACCGCTCGTTTTCAAGTATGTCCTGGGCACAGAGTTATAATTGCAAATAATACATGGTTACAAATACATAGTTACATAAGTGAAAAGGGTATACATTATATACGACATTGCATGCACAGTTAGAGATAATATATATTATAGGCGTATGTAACAGTTACAGACCAGATTAAAATGTGAGACAGCTTTAGATTTGAAAGAACTTAAACTGGTGGCGGCTGTGAGAGTCTCCGGTAGGTTGCTCCAGTTTTGTGGTGCACGGTAAGAGAAGGAGGAGCGGCCGGATACTTTGTTGAACCTTGGGACAATGAACAGTCTTTTGGGGGCAGATCTCAGATGATAAGTGCTGCATGTGGTAGGGGTGAGGAGCTTGTTCAGGTAGACGGTATCTTACCCAGAAAGTATTTGAAGGCAAGACAGGAGAGATGAGCGTTGCGCCTAGACCCAAGTGATGACCAATCTAGTTATTTGAGCATTTGCAGTGATGTGTGTTGTAGTTGCATTGGAGGACAAAACGGCATATTGAATTGCAGAGGGTATCACGTTTGCTAAGGTGGGGTTGGAGTGCCGTGCCATATACTATGTTCCCATAGTCTATAATTGGCATTAGCATCTGCTGCGCAATGCACTTTCTGACCAGCAGATTTAGGGAGGATTTGTTCCTATAAAGTACACCTAGATGGCATAGATTTGGGATGTCAGGGTATCAATGTGCATCCCAAATGTTAAATGGGAGTCAAACCATATGCCCAGGTATTTAAAACTAGTAACAGGAGTTAGGGTGGTGTTAATGTTGGTTCTGATCTGGAGCTCAGTCATGGGAAGCTTTAAAAATGTAGCCTTGGTCCCAAATTCCATTGTTATAGTCTTGTCAGTGTTTAAAAACAGTTTGTTTTGGAAAATCCAATTTTCGAGTCTCAAAAAGTCTGATTGAAGTATGTGTGTTCAAGGTCAGAGAGGCTATGGCAGTGTGCATATAGGATTGTGTCATCTGCATACATGTGTATTGAAGCTTCCTTATGTAACGGGTGTATCCCTCTGGCCTGACCCACCCAATCTCATATTGGCCCGTGTAGTCTAACCAGTCCCCCATTACAAGGCGTGTGTGGTGGTGCACCTGCAAGTAACAGGATTCTTGAGTCTCCCGCTTGGTGTTATTAGGGGATGTCATCAGGACAGGTAGCTGAGGTAGTGGGTGCGAGTCCAACTTACATCATGTGCAGCGCCTCCACCTCATCAGGATCTGTGCTTCCGCAGGGAGATGGTCCTGGTGAGGAACTCCTTCTTGGTGCCATCCACTGTCGAGTAATCTCACACTCACACCGTGGGGTTCTCATTATCAAGGACATCTTTATTGAATACAGGGATGTAGCAGACTGCCCCATGCAGCTGCCGGCTCTAGCCGCACATCTCTCCGTGCTGTCCCTTTGCCAGGTACGCCCTCCCGTATTGAAGTGGGATTCCCTTTCTCCTAGGGAGATCACCGCTGTGCCAGGTCCCTGGACACAGTGTGGCGTAGACAGACTTGGTTTATCACTCTGCTACCGCTAGTTACTGCACTAGGGTCACAAAAGTGTTCCTCCAATCCCTTTACCTTCTGGTTACTCTTTCTCAACCAACCTTGCAACAACACTAACTGACAGTGTTGTGCCCTTTATACCTCAGGGGGCAGGCGCATCTCTGAGGTCACTATCCAGGGACTCAGAGCATACAGCCACTCCCTTCCTTACACAGGGCACCACACTAGGGTGTGAGGGAAAACCTCCATAACTACTGTTGGCAGGCCTGTACTTACCAGGACTTACTGCCAACAGGGAAGATGTATGCAGTCATTATTATGCATGGCTACATACTCCCCCTGGTTAATACCCACCGTCCCGGCTGGGACCTAAATTTGGTGTACCTTGCGCCAGGAAACACTGCAAAAGAACACACAAATAACATAGTAACATCATTACATGAACATAATAATGTAAGCCCATCACACTCACTGACCAGCAGGGAGCGCTAAAGAAAACAACAGACCACTCTATTTATTACTCAATAATAATGCCGAGGGTCTGGCTTCTTCACCTCTCGCCCCGCGGCATCATGCACAGTCACGCTGTATTCTCGTGGTACCCCTCGCTCATTGCAGTACACCACCTTGTGCATATACACACTGCGCCCTATCTTCCAGACCCGCATCAGTTGAGCTACCCTCTGCTCGGCCTGTATCCCTTTAATGGCTCCCCCTTTCTCTACGATATAATATTGTATATCATTCTTGAGCCATCTCTCCCTATTCTCCTCTATCTCTCTCATTAGAGGTTCTGGGACATACGGGTAATCAAGCCCATGGGACTTCCTATATTTGGCAGTAATAGCCCGTTCAGCTCTGCAAACCCTGGTCAAGCTGTTTTGACCAGCCGCCCCGGGCAACACCCATGATAGGGGCTCATCGGTTTCTACCGGGTCATCCAACCCTGCGGACCCCTTAGGGATAATAAGGCCTGCCTGGATACGATCCCACCTTACCCTTAGAGCCCTAAGGTATGACTCGTCGTCAAAGTCACCGGCAGCCCACCAGTGATCAACCACCCACTCCCTCTCTAAAATAAAGTGGGTGCGGTCGAACCATGATACATACCCCTCGTACAACGGGGCCCACCACCTAGTCTCCTTCCGTTCTTCGGAGCTAGGGTCTATAACCTCTTCTATGGACTCCTCATCAGGCCCACCAGAAGATACCCCAGATGTACCCTCAGATCTCTCATTAACTCCTTTATACTGAGAGGTGTTTCTTACTGTGATACTAAGCCCACTAGGGCAATCGCTGGATACCGACACTTGTCTGGACATGCTCCCTCCTCCCTCCGACCCATCATCTGACGTACCCAAGTCCAGGCTTCCAGTCCGATCATCGGAAGGACCCCGTGACTCCCCGGACAACCCTAAGCTGGAACTGGACCCAAATAAAATAGTGACGGGTACAGGGGCTTTAGCTAGGGCCTTGGGGCTAACCTTGGGTGTGGACGGGGTTTGGGGACGGGACCGAACAGTAGGCATTGACAGGGTTTCGACCTGCTCCCCAGCGATACCTGCCTTAACGTCGCCACAAAGTCCATTCTTGTCTCCAACAGCTGGGCTTCTGGTTCTGCAGCTCAAACGCCCGTTCCCCCTGGTAGTAGGGGATCGTTTCCCGCTGCTTGACCGCAGAGGCACCACCATCTCCCACTCGGTGCCGCTCTGGTCCGCCGGAACCACTTCCGCACACGCACGTGCTGCGACGCCATCTTGGGGTGGATCCCCAAGCGGGATCTCTTCCTCCATGAGGACATCCGCCAACGCCCGTCTGCTGCGCGATCCAGTCTGGCTCTGGACTCGCTCTTCCGGATCTTCCACCCCCGGGGCCTGCGACAGGCACGGTGTCTTAGTACCTCACAGGGTAGGGGTGGATCGACCTCCGTCCGATCCACTAGTCACCACGGCAGTGGGACTCCGGCGATCGGGTGGTCGCGGTACTGGAGACACTCGACTCCGTGTCTCCACACCACGAGGAATTGCATCCCTCCATGGCGTACCAATGGTATGATAGTCTCGTTTTATGACTATCTTACTCGCCAGCCTTGCACACTCCTCGTCCGAGGATTCCAGTTTGCAGTTCGGCCGAGGCATCCCAGTAGGAGACCGGCGATGAGCTCCTCAGTGATCACCTCTCCGATGGCTGGGTTTCTCCGTCGGAAGCACCAGTGCTGACTCCGACTCCGCGGGACTTGCACTCTTGTTCCAGAGAGCTCCCGGCTGTTCTTCTATTGGCATCGGGACATTTCCGGTCACTCCCACAGCTTGCACCGGTACGAATGTGGTCATGGGCCACATATACTGCAGTCCACAGTGAGGGCATCGGGCCTCGCTGCCCACGGCTCCGCCCGGCAGTCTGCACTTCAGGCAAAGACACGCCACAGTCTCCACACCCTCCACCCGGATTACCAGGAAGCCTCCTGGAGCCGAATAAGGGTGAGTGGAAATCACCGGACCCTGGTCCACTTTGTCAGCAGCTTCAGCCATCTTTATCAGCGGAGGCACTCGTCTCAGAGGTCTATACTGGTCAATGGCTCTTCGCAACTGAAAGGCATGGGCTGATGTAGCAACCCTTCCTCCCATTTTCTCTGTTGACATCCGGTGAAACCGCAAACCACTCCCCATGGTTGAAACGAGGGGGATGTCTCGTAGACTTGTAGGCTGACCCAGCACAGGTGCGGAGTGAGTCATAGTCCATGAGGGCGCGGCTCCAGCTTTCGCGCCAAACTCCCCATCGGGGTGGAGTTTTCTCGTTGGCGCCAATCCTGGCCAACAATTAGCAAACTGCAAAGTTGCAAGACTTTCTGCAGCATGCCCACGCGGTGTCCCGGGAACGCGGGAACCGCCATCTTGGTAAGCATTGTCTTTTCTTTCATTGAAGGCAGCGTCTGGCTGTTTGTTAATAGGTGTATAACAAAGTCCATTTCGTTCCTCCCATCTCGCAAGACTGTCGTCCTCACTATTCTCGGGGGTATCTTCCCGAGAACATAGGCAGGACAAACACGGCGCAGCCACGGCTTTCACGCCATTCCACAACAAGCCCACAAAAGTCTCTTCTGTAGCCTGTTCTTCACCCACGCACAGTTCATATGCGTGTTCTTCCTCTGAACGCAATCCTGGACCTTCTGCTCTGTGCAGATCCTCCATTCTTGGGGTTCTCTCTCTCCGCCATCCTGGACTTTCTGCTCTGTGCAGATCCTCCATTCCGACAGGTCTCTTTTGATCGTTGAACACGGGGTTTTTGTACATGGAGCTCCGCTCTGCGGGGCAGCTACCACATCCGTACAATAAACATGCCTTGTGCACCACCTTGTGTACCTAACGTAGATCTGACTCGTGTTTGCACTACCTCAGGCTAGGCTCACTCCTTCTGTGTCTACTGTAACACGTTCCTCCAGTCTGTGCTCCTTGGTAAGTGATCTGGAATGGAGACTAGAGTACTCTGGCTCTTCCATGCAGTACTTTGGGCGTCGACCTACTTTTGGCTAGCCTAGTGCGGACCCTTCCTGAATTCCTGCTCTCAGTTACCAGTTTACCCCTTCAGGCGTCCCCCGCTAGCGCTACCTCAAGGCGACTAGGACAGCAATAGCCTCCCACTCCAGACTCACTAACCCCTAATGGCTCCCAAGGCGTCTTTGCGGCATGCAGCTCCAGCATCTCCCTGACTACCCCTGGCTCCGTCCCACGCAGCACAAAGTGGCAGCAGACACTTTCCCTGGTTCCTAATGTGTGCCTAGCAAAAGCCTGTCCTGTTAACAGGTCTCTCAGCAGCGCCTCCAATTGTAACGGGTGTATCCCTCTGGCCTGACCCACCCAATCTCATATTGGCCCGTGTAGTCTAACCAGTCCCCCATTACAAGGCGTGTGTGGTGGTGCACCTGCAAGTAACAGGATTCTTGAGTCTCCCGCTTGGTGTTATTAGGGGATGTCATCAGAACAGGTAGCTGAGGTAGTGGGTGCGAGTCCAACTTACATCATGTGCAGCGCCTCCACCTCATCAGGATCTGTGCTTCCGCAGGGAGATGGTCCTGGTGAGGAACTCCTTCTTAGAGCTATTCCACTGTCGAGTAATCTCACACTCACACCGTGGGGTTCTCATTATCAAGGACATCTTTATTGAATACAGGGATGTAGCAGACTGCCCCATGCAGCTGCCGGCTCTAGCCGCACATCTCTCCGTGCTGTCCCTTTGCCAGGTACGCCCTCCCGTATTGAAGTGGGATTCCCTTTCTCCTAGGGAGATCACCGCTGTGCCAGGTCCCTGGACACAGTGTGGCGTAGACAGACTTGGTTTATCACTCTGCTACCGCTAGTTACTGCACTAGGGTCACAAAAGTGTTCCTCCAATCCCTTTACCTTCTGGTTACTCTTTCTCAACCAACCTTGCAACAACACTAACTGACAGTGTTGTGCCCTTTATACCTCAGGGGGCAGGCGCATCTCTGAGGTCACTATCCAGGGACTCAGAGCATACAGCCACTCCCTTCCTTACACAGGGCACCACACTAGGGTGTGAGGGAAAACCTCCATAACTACTGTTGGCAGGCCTGTACTTACCAGGACTTACTGCCAACAGGGAAGATGTATGCAGTCATTATTATGCATGGCTACACTTACAAGCTGTAGGACGATCATTGATGAAAACTGGGAAGAGTAGAGGCCCCAGAACAGAGCCTTGCGGGACACCACAGGTGATATCCAGGGGGTTGGAGTTAGAGCCGGAGATGGACACCTGATAGGTAGGAATGAAACAGTTTAAAGCATGCTTCCCTATTCCAGAGCTCTGGAGTTTGTTAAGCAGGATAGCAAGTCAACAGTATCAAAAGCCTGTGCAAAATCTAGGAATACTGCACCAGTGAGTTGTCCCAGTTCCATTCCACACTGGATTTCATTGCAAACTTTTAGCAGGGTAGTTACGGTGGAGTGTTTGGGGCGAAAGCCACATTGGAATTGGCTAGGGAAATTTGTCTTGGTATAGTAATCGCTTAATTGGGAGTGTGTGTAAATGCGTATATATATATGTGTGTATGTGTATATGTATGTGTATATGTATGTGCATGTATATGTGCATGTATATGTGTGTGCATATGTGTGCGTGTATATGTATGTGTATATGTGTGTGTGTGTATGAATATATGTGTGTGTGTGTGTGTGTGTGTGTGCATGTATATGTGTTTGTGTGTGTATATATGTGTGTGCGCATGTATGCATGTTTGTGTATGTAAGTACGTATGTATGTATGTATGTGTGCGTATGTATGTGTGCGCATGTGCATGTGTTTATGCATCTGTGCATGTATATATATATATCTCTTCTATTACTTACACCTAATACTATTCTATTAAAGCAGCAAAACATGTGAAATCTTATATGTTTTTATTTTAAATAAATCAGTCAGTATTAAATAAAAGTGAGTGCATTTTTTTCAAACATTTTTTATTCAACTCTTATTGCTATTTTTAATGATATTTAAAGCATTCTTTGATTTCTATAGCAGGTTTTATCCCACCTCCCAATCAGTGCAAGATGTTAGCAACGCCAATTTGTGCTGCAAACTGTAATAGATAATGCTACCTTAGTGATATAAGAATACATTGTAGCTGTTGAGTTACACTGACAGAAGGATTGATTGAAACTGAAAGACAGCCTTTTAGTGAACCCTGGGAAGCAGGATCTTTGCTGAATGTATCAAATCGGTAGCGTAGGTAATTCGTTGTCAATAAAGGTAACTGAAGACTGCATATACTAAAACAAAAACAATATATATTTTCTTTATAATGTGCCGAATGGATTGCCTATTTAAAACTGGTACAATATCTCAGTGTACTCAAATTAAGATCTTTACATGTAACGGACCAACGCGTATGACTATTAGAAAATTGAAGCCAAAGACCATCTCAGAAGTAGCAGACAGAAAAAGTGCAAAATAAAGGCGTGCATTTTTAATTTCTGCGGTAAAATAGGGAATACGCCCGTAAAAACATCTGTATTTCCATTAGTAAATCACATACTGTAATGGTTCAATTAGCATTATCTCTGGTAACACAAGCAAACATTGAAGAAAACTCATCAGAAGAAGCTCTATAAATGCTGATCGGCAGAAATACAAGGTCGTCTAACAAATAAAAATACCACTTGTGAGCACATTCACACGTCTCAGTCAGGTCAGCTACCCTGCCCATTATCTCCCAGCATGCAGTGCTTCCACTGCAGCCAGGGATTCTGGGAAATGACATGCAAATGAGAACACAGTGTCACCTTTTGCATTTAATCTGAAGGTAACCTAGGAAATTGCCCGGCTTTCAAGGGTTTTGCCAGATTGTCACTTTCTTACAGTAAATAGCCCTCTAGGATTTCAAATGTCTTGCCAGATTGGGATGGAAAGCCGTTTAGATGTGTTTTGTATATAACCCTCAGACGAGAAAGAAACGGGCTGTTTTTTTTGTTCTGTCACATGAATATGAAGAGCCTATTTATCTAAACTACTCCGGTCCGTCCTGGCCATGAACATGAACATAACCTTCTCAACTTGTAACACACAGCGGGTGAGGCCTGCTCATTATACAGCAAATCACATCCCTCTCCCTTATTGCAACAACAACAAAAGATGATGACAATGATAACATTTTTAGCAGCGGGTTTGCATTAACAACGAGAAGGTCTTTAAATCCTTGGAGAAAATGAAATGACACAAAGATTCTCATGGACGCTGAACATATTTCTCTGTCTTGTGCATATTTTTAAATATCTTGGGGGGAAAAATGGACAGCAATATGTTTCAATACTGGGACATCTGAAAATGTTCCTTTATTTGCTTCTGTATGTTGCATACTTCACAATTAGTAGGCGATCCGTGGGGCTGGAACGTTACTCGCGTGATTGGATTGGAAGAACTCGAAGCACAGCATGCACATACAGTACAAGTGGGATGTACTCAATTACCAACAATACCTGTTTCCCAAGGTGGAAACCTTAGCAATATACTATTATTCATTAACATGTTTCCAAGTGCATTTGGGGGACACAAGTAATCAGACAATGTCCACAGAAACCTAGGATAAAGGAGTGCGACTTTACACTGTTATTGTTATCAGTAGAGATGTATTTTTGATGCTAATACATAATATTCCATATTTTAATAATCTGGGATACCAAGGGTTAACGCAGGGGTGCGCAAACTGGGGGGCGTACCCCCCAGAGGGGGGTGGGAGATTTGTCTGGGGGAGCACGGGCGGTTGCAGAGGCCCCGCGCTCTTCCCCCAGGCATTTAAATTAAATGCCGGGGGGGTCGCCTGAGGCCTCTGCAACAATAAAACTTACCGGGATTCAGACGCTGTGACGTGTCTCCATGGCAACACGGTGTCAAATGACACAGCAGGGTCATGTGACGTGACATGCATCAAATGACACCGTGGGTCACGTGACCTGATGTCCTGTGACCCTGAAGCGTCATTTGACGCATCAGCCAGGTAGGAGGGGAGGGGCACGAGCTCCAGAGCAGGCAGACAGGGGGCTCAGCAGGAAAAGTTTGCGCTCCGCTAGGTTAACAGACATTTTTTTAAATACCTATTTTTCTTGTTTACAAAATCAAACTAGCATAATGCATTTATTGGTCCATAATACAAGAAGATGTTTAAATGAGGGCGACAGGGGAAAGTACCCAGAGTCCCAGCTTATCCTGGGGTTATCAGTGATGACCCAGTAACATTATATGTGCATATTATGGAGGTCTGGTGACAGTACCCAAACCTACCAGAGACCATGGGTGTCATCCTCAAAGGGGACCTCACATTCTTGAAATCTCCCCTGTGAGTAGCGGAGACAGGTGACATGAAGTTCCTCTTGCATTGTCCTTAGACATTTACTAAATATGAGATATGTGGTATACGATACATCTCAGAAGAAGGTGAAGTATCTACTTTAACTGGTGGGTTCCGCTGTTTAAGTTAAGACCAACAATGAAAGGTTGGTCTATTTTATATCTCATGTATCTGTTTACTCATGCAAAAGTAGAAGTTGCGTTGGGAAAAGTAGTATCCACACGTGTATTTTAATTACACCAATACAACAGTGGAAGTGGCATCCGTCCAGATATGATAGGGAGGAAGTTATGGGGTATTATCCATATCCAGTCATCTCTGCTCAAAAAGAAAGCTATTTGGACTAGGGAACCATGGGAAGGAAGAGGAGCAGAGCGAGATGGCAAAGCTGGGAGCTGGGCGTTGTGGGAGCTGAGAAGTTACGCACATGGGATAGAAGAGGATAAACTGAGCCAGGTAGAACGATGGAGAGCTGAGAGCGGAAGGTTATAGGTGCTGAGGACGTACAGGCAGAAAAGAGGGTCAAAGATTGAGGGAGAGTTCCCCGAGTATTATTTGGTTAAAATGAATATTAAACAGGATTATGCCAACTGTCCGTATGAAAATACAAGATGGTTGTCCCACCTTTTTTTTTATTATTCCCGTACCCCCCCACCCCTTCCTATTTTATTGCTGAAAAATCTTCATAAAATACAAATTTTATAAAAAATAAAAAAAAAGCTATTTTTTCTCCTCAAGCCATAAAGTGTCACTGGAGATTGATGAGAGGGGGCGAGGGAATGCCCAGAAGGTGCGCTTATTCTGTCATCGAGGCAGGTGGATTTTAGGATCAAAACCATGCATTTAGAATATGAATTTAGCATTCATCTAAGGCAGTGTCAGGGCTATGACGTGAATCCTCATATTTTCACCTCAAGACCATTTGAGGAATCTGATATTGTTATGTAGCAACATGTAGGATTTTCTGTTTGTTTTTACCGTTATTATATGAAACTGTTTGTTTCTTATAACATTCTTTTTTTCTGTAAACTAAACACTGTACAGTACTACTTTTGTATATTAAATCTAACATTTAATAAGTATTATCTTTGGGCCCTAATTGAACTTTGGACGTTTTGAAGAGATGTTACATTTTCGGTCACATTTTGCTATACTAGATTTTCGTGTGTTAATTGCATATTTTTCTTCTAAAACAGAGAGCAAAAACTCTGCAGGTAAGGCCTGGAAATATTTTTGATGGTGGACGCCCTTTAAGGTGACAGTTGTGACAGATTGAGGGGAGATATTACTCATTTGAGGGACCCTGCGGGGAGATAGATGTGTCAGCTGGATAGCAATGTTTTTTAACCCTTGTCACATACACAAGTTGTGCGCTTGAATTAAGTGTTCATTGCATGATTAGTGAGATGACACAATGGAGCTTCAGTGGAGAACTGTAAATAAAACTACAATGTATTTTTAAAGGTAATTCATAATCTCAGAGAAGCAAATTGCGCAAATTCATGCAAATGAAACAAGAAAAAGTTCAAAATTCCACTGTTCATTAATTTGCCAAAGATTAGTATTTCATATATAGGCTATGTACTGTATATGCTAGTCTATGCCAACGGCTTAACAAAATGTTGTGAAATTGAGTGAATAACCTATTGTCAAAATGCAGATAACATACTTCTGAAATCCTTACAGTAGTTTTGTACTAAAACAATGTAAAATAATGAAAAATCTCTTACATTTCCATACAACTACCCCATAACTCTGCCTGGTTATTGTATAATTGGAATCACTAGATACAATGTATATATTTTCTCTTTTATGTACCGTCACTGGCTTAAGCAGTAAGTCTCGTGTACCCCCTGTTATGTGCAATGTGACCGTTGTCAGCTCTGTGCTTGGGCCTAAATCTGTACATTGATACCATAACATAACATATGAATCTAGGGATGTGAAATATCTCAGAGAACATTACTTGAGCTGATTGTACTATTTTAGAAATTGTATAGAACTCCATTGGATGCACGAATAGCTCTGACGTAGAATAGCAATGTGCTTTGAAATGGAAGATATTACTGTTACATGTTCATTCAAGACACTGAATCTTTTGAATCACACTTTCAGTCACAAATATTTGTGTCGTTCGCAACAAAGGAAGCAATGACATTGTTATGTGGCAAAGAATGTGGGGGCAACATCCGTTGCAATGGAAAAAATGTTCAAATAGATAGGTTTTTGGAATTCTTCCTGTTTCATTTTAATGATGGTATCTGTCAGCTTGGAAAAATCCAACCACTTTGGCAACAAAAGTATCAGACATCTGGAAATTAGTTTTTGAACAAAAGCATACAATTAAGCAAGTGGTCAGATTCTGACATGGCAGTCATCACATCTTTTTCACATGCCCAGTGCAGCCCATGTCCAGCCCACTGCATCAAGTGGAGTGAGACCGGAGTATGATAGAGACATGATCTAGTGGTTACACAACCCTTACTTAACTGTTTAAGATCCAGCTGTTTATCTCGCTTATTTCTTTAAACCCTTTATGAGTTATCGCATCAACACTATATGATTGTCGATTTCAATTCTGTTTAAGATGTGATTCAATGGTGATCATATTAATTTTATGGGAGTTTCTTTATGCTAAATGTTATTTATTTCATCTATCACTATTATTGGTGTCTATAAGATATAACGTCTATTGTTATTATTAATTGTTATTGTTCATATATTTTGAACTATTTAACAGAATAGACAAAAATATTCAATCTATACTGTCCTTTAAAATAAGTTTAACAAATTTGAGATCAAGGAAGATTAAACATATCTTCATATCTGGTGAAAATATAAGTGCAGAATAGCACTCGTGCAAACAATAATACAATGATAAAACAATGATAAAAAACCTGTGATACAAAGTCCAAAAAGGTAGTCCTGGAGCTGCCCAAAAGGTTAATCTGGTATCTCCCAACCAGATGTAGAGTTGTGGAAGGAAAACCTCCTGTGGCGCTGAGGTATGAATAGGGATAGGATTTTGGATAAAAGTTCTTCTCGTGGGCTATTACCTCAGAAAAGGAAGACAAAATAGCAAAAAACACTACAATAGTGTATTACCCAGGGACAATAGTGTAAAGAGAGCAATTTAATATAAAACAATTGGTTTTGAACAAATTATAAAACAATTAAATCAAACATGATTTATGCAATGTAAAAACTTTCATGTGCCGGTGCCCTTGGAAGATGAAACTTGCTCCACCTTGGTAAAAATTGAAATCCTACTCACCAAATGGTTTTAGGATCGCTTGCTATACTCACAGTCTCCTTGCTGCCAGACTCTGGCGATCCTTCCCCAGTAACTGGCATATTTCACCCCACGGCGAGCGGTGTTACCTGATGTAAAGACCCTAAAACCATTGCGCATGTCCTAGTCACCTTTGGTGAGTAGGATTTCAATTTTTACCAAGGCGGAGCAAGTTTCATCTTCCAAGTGCATAGCACATGAAAGTTATTACATTGCATAAATCATGTTTGATTTAATTCTTTTATAATTTGTTCAAAACCAATTGTTTTATATTAAATTGCTCTCTTTACACTATTGTCCCTGGGTAATACACTATTGTAGTGTTTTTTGCTATTTTGTCTTCCTTTTCTGAGGTAATAGCCCACGAGAAGAACTTTTATCCAAAATCCTATCCCTATTCATACCTCAGCGCCACAGGAGGTTTTCCTTCCACATATCTTCATATCTATTAAAAAATTTAGCTAGCTGTCTTCGGTATTGTTATAGTTTCAGAGGGAGATTCGCTTGTTTATTATATGGATACAGATGTCTTTTGCTTGTGTCCATTGACTTTGATATGTTATTGTAACTTTAAGATGTATTATACTGTATTATAGTATTGTCTCTCATGATGTGATTCACATTGCAGTCCTTTGACACCACTATACATTGCTAAGTCATTCAATGATCTAATATGGATCACAGTAATCAATTGAGATTGGATTTTGTTACTTATCCCTTAGAGGTGACCTGCTTCCATTGCTATAGTGTAGTAATACCTATGGTATATTCTACAGAATACGTAATAATGTTTTTTTTAATAATCTAGGTACTGTCATTTGGGGAATGGTTCCCTGAATGATTTGAATATCATTACCTGCGCGTCATTACTATATCACTGATTTCAGCAGTGATCCACTCAGTGGTTTAATGTAATATAACATGATGAACACGTATATATTGTGTAGTGTCTAGGATATCTTTCAGAACTTTTTAATACACTTAGTTCAACTTGTTGCAATTTATTTACACATTATTTGTTATAATGTATGCTGTTTGTATTCACATTCAATGAGAGGCTTTTCCATACTTAATTATGCCTTAGCTGTTCATTGTAACTAATTAAACTCAGATGTCCTGAGTTAGGAGGGGCTATATTACTTACCTTTGTGTATGCTCCTGCAGACTCCTTGAGAAAGCGTTGTTAGAGTGAAACGCGTGGGAGGAGATTTTTCCCTATTTTGTCCCTAGTATGTTTTTTTGTTTTTTAATCTATGACCCAATAAACTTTTTTTTATTTTTGTATTACCCAGTGAGAGGATTGTGCTTTTTCGCTGGATTGCTACTCAACCAATCCTTGGTTACTTTCTGTTTATCTCACTCGCCCTATAGACACCACACATGTATAATTGCAAAGCTACACCAAAGGTCCACCAGTTTTGGTGTCAGTGACTTCAGCGATGGCTCCCTTAGCCCACACGGTAGAGATAAAAGGTGGGGGAGTACGAGAGCTGTCTGGTTAACGCCGGGACCCTTATATCCTCACTCTTAGCTGCTGTGGCTGATTATATGTCATTGTCTCTTTTGTATCTTTGGATATAATTGAAAATAAGATGTACTGCAGGCCCCAATCCACCAGAACCAGTAAAATAAATGTAATTATATAAATATGCCATAATATAGTTTCACTATCACTAAAAAAAAAGAAATTCAACATTAAAATACCAAACCTCATTGTGTAAATAAAAAAGAATCATTTGACATCGTATTTTCGTGACATTTTTTGCTTCTATGTACAGGGTTTTATAATACAAAAAGCAATTACCTTTTCCCAACGGGGCCTTTAAACTTTGGATCAAACTTTCTTGGTTCACCTGCAATACAAAAAAAAAGGTAATGTTTATATAAGCCCCAAAACAAACACTTTAGTGCTGCATTCGATTACACTGAGTTTCTGGGGCCTCCAAGATTAAAGATGTTCCCATTTTTCAATATTAATATTTGAATATCTGGTCCTTCCTTAACGTTCATGTTATGTTAAAACGAAAATAGATGTGGCCCGAAACAAAGGCATGTAAAGTGCACAGGCATACATACGCTCAACCAAATCCAACCGGTTGCACCCATATTTTTGTTTGTCAGTTTCACACATAATTGTGTTTTATTGTTTTTATGCTTACATGGAGTTTGAGAGAAATAAGCCATGTTGTTGGTAATGGGTGTGTGATGAAATGTAAATAGTTACATTAAGGCATAGTACCGGTCAGATCACGAAATGTTAATGGGTGTTTTTAAAACCTGCATATGAAAAATCATCATATTTATATTAGAAATCATTTCACATTGGATTAAATCTGTAAATTATCATTTAAAGCCTTGAAATATCTTTTTTAAAAGGGCCATATATAGTGTGTGCAAAACGTGAATCTTTTTTTGAACTAAAACAAAAGAAAAAGGCATATACACAGCACAAATAATAAAATAAACTGCACAATGTATAAAATATGGAAAATATGGGTAAAATATGGATTAGGGTTTCAGACTAAGCTAAAAAAAAGTTTGCCAATAGAAAAAAAAGCGAAATAGCAGCACGAGACTGTGAAGGTGGGTTAGGGACCGCGACGCTGCTCTAATTATTCAGCTTATTTTCAAGCAATGCCCCGGTTTACAGTGTGCTGGTCTTTGTTTTTTTCTTCTGCACTAGAACAGAACATTGATGCTGCTGATGCTGCCGGCGATCACTGGTAACCAGATCCGGCAAAACAAAAAGACAATGAAATGCTGTACTTTACTGAAACAAATTCCTGCCGATTGTGAAGGAGGCTTCTGATGATCAGGTTTAACGTTGGCGAATTGTGTTGACATGAGCATTCAATATTTTTGGCATTATGATTTATTATCATTACAGAAAACTCAATATGTACAATTGACTGATAATGATGCATAACTGAGCAAAATAGCTAATAATTGTTCAGTATATGTGTATATATATATATATATATATATATATATATATATATATATATATTAGCTTTTGTACCTGGCTTTGCCCGGGGAGTTGCCCGCACATCTCCCCGCGCTGCTACCGCATCTCCCCTCGCTGCCGGCACATCTCCCCGCCCCCCCCCCCCCTCCTGCAGGTACATCTCCCCCCGCTAGCTGGCACATCTCCCCCCCCCCCCCCTCCGCTGGCACATCTCCCTCGCAAATCTCACATCACACACACACAGAGAGACACACACACACAGAGAGACACACACAGCCCCGATCCAGCCAAGGACACGCCCCCTCCCTTTTGTTACTATTTCAGCCACTGGTTTCAAAGACGGTTGGGGGGGCTGTGTTGGTCCTTTCTTCCATGTATTAACAAAGGAGGGGGAGGGGGAGTAGGGGGGTATGGTACCTTTTATGGGAACAAGTAGTTGATAACTACTTTTATGTTATCCGTACTGCAACACTTACTAGTTCCAGCTCTGCTTTGCTTTTTCTGCTCTCTATGCATTATTCATTCATGCTAAAGTGTTTATATCTGTAAGGTGTGAGTAGGGTGACATACTGATGTCCTGGTTTTTTTCACGTGGTGGGTGTGGATAGTAGGTCTCTCTGATACTAAACGAAGTCATAGAACAGCACCCCATCATTTGGCAATACCAGCACAAAACATTACAGCAATCTTTGTCAGATTGTATCATTACCAATGGCAGAGCGGGTACCAAACACAAAGGCACAGGGCCTGGTATGGCAAGCAGCCGTTTTGCTGGGGATTTGGCTGCTGGGTAGAGATGCTCATGGAAGTGAGCTGAGCAATGCATTGAGGGGCAGTAGGAGTCACTTGGTGCAATAGTATTTGCCTTTTTATTTGCAGCAGTTGAACCTGTCAGGTTAGGCGGCCGTAACCTCTGAGACTAAGGGATTGCTTTCTGATGTGAACAAATCTGATTAGCACTTTTCTTATATTTGAGGCAAAAGTGACATTTCTTACCGTGTACCAAAGGCGGCACAAATATGGTCTGTCCCCGGTATATAGGGATATAGGTAATATAGCTTTAGATATGCAGCTTTCTAATCCGTAACTTATTAACTAAGAGACTTTGTACTCAATTGTTGCAGCAGAAAAGGCTTATCGCCACACACAGCAGCCCAGTGAGATTAGCAGCGCAGCGTGTCCCAAGCCTCTCTTTGTGTTACGTACAGAACGCACAGATCACAAATCACTGTATTCTAATCACTCAAACTGATGGTGATGTTGACACATCAAGAGAATAGCTAAATAATCAGTTCTCTGAACCAATTAGCGATTAGTTGGTGTAGAGGGGTTAGGCACACATTAAATGTCACATTCATCTTATTTGACTTTTTTTTAAATTGATTTTGTTCTAAATACATGGGTTTTAAGATTGTGCCAACAATGCAATGTAAATACATTCTTATTCCAAATAGTATACATGTCTGGCTTCTTTGGTCATATAATTTAATAAATATTCTAACTTTATAGACAATCTGGTTTTTACTCTTATTTGAGATTTAAAGAACAGCCATTCCCCCATAATGTAAAAAAAAATAAATAAGGATAAAAATGAACAGCAGAGTCAGAGCACAATGTAGAATCAGGTTCTCTTATCTCATTTTGGATTTGAAAGCTGCATTCTGCTGTGGTTACACATCTCCCTTCAAACTCACTCATTCACTCTCACAACACTTGAAAGCATAATTGCATAAATAAAACGTCATACGCTGTAAGCTAGTCACACAATATACTAATATCTTTATGATCTGAGATCATTTCGTAATCATAATGCTATTTAGTAGTAAATCAATACCAAGTACAGTACCATGTAAAATATACATTTTTCTTCCACGTCTAGTTTTTTTCCCAGAAATGATATTTTAATAAATAAGCCTGAGGACACATCAAGCTTATTCTGTGATAACGCCAGATCAGCACTATCGCAGCTGACAGAATAAACTCTGTAGGCTTTCAGATAAAAATATTTATTCGTTTTAACGAGTTCCTTTATTCTGAATTGAGGTACAGTACAAAGCATGTGAAGTCGGGTTTACTAGCAGCTCTGATGGACACTTCCTGACATTAGCTGAAGGCGTTTGTTGTTCAGTGTGAAATTGGAATACGTGAAAAGTGATCCGAAAATTAAAGTATACTGTTTATCATTTACAATCTGCAAACTAAAGATGTATGGAAAACATAATGGGCAACACATTTTCTTTTTCTTTAAAAAAAAAAAAAATACAATAGAAAAATAATATTGCTTTCAAATCTAATACGCTTTACTAAACCAACGAAACTTTCCGATGCTTTGCTGACAGGTACGCGTTTAAAGAGCTTTATGCAACATCTAAGCCTTAAAACATTTTGTACTGTAGATAGAAACCTTGTATCAACATGTCAACAAACATTAATGTTAATATATTACCGTGCTTCCCATAGTAGTTCTGTTGTTCCTCGATGGCCATATTTCTGTACACTGCTCTCTCTCTGGCAAACTATTTTTAGGTGAAGTATTAAATACAGTTTCCAGTGCATGTGCATACGAACAAAACACTCTTTTACTAGGTTAAAAATACACCCGTTTGACTGCCCCCGTCTGTTCAAGGAAGAGTTTGAAGCGACATGGAGGCAGGGCTATACTCAACTCCAAAAGTATTAACCGATTCCCAGCTCACGCTGGATATATATAGCGCCTCTCACTGCACACCTTTGTGTATCTACGTGTGTGTGTGGTAGATAAGGTCCATACAAATTAAAAAATGTGAACAAAATAATACCTGCCCAGTCACTCATTTAAATGTATGTATGTCTTTATTTATATAGCGCCATTAATGTACATAGCCCGTCACAGCAGTAATACACGTGACAATCATATAAAGAACAAATAATACAAATAACACATAATGGGAATAAGCGCTTAAGACATAAAAGTAACATTTAGGAAGAGGAGTTCCTGCTCCGAAGAGCTTACAATCTAATTGGTAGGTAGGAAGAACATACAGAGACAGGAGGAGGGCATTCTGGTAAGTGAGTCTGCAGGGGGCCAAGATTCTTCTTTAAGCAAGTGTGTCTTAAGGTGGGTCTTAAAGGTGGATAGAGAAGGTGCTAGTCGGGTATTGAGGGGAAGGGCATTCCAGAGGTGCGGGGCAGTCAGTGAGAAAGGTTTAAGGCGGGAGAGGGCTTTAGATAAAAAGGGGGTATAGAGAAGACATCCTTGAGCAGAACGCAAGAGTCGGGATGGTGCATAGCGAGAAATTAGGGCTGAGATGTAAGGAGGGGCAGAAGAGTGTAAAGCTTCAAAAGTGAGGAGGAGAATTGAGTGCGAGATGTGGGATTTGATAGGAAGCCAGGAGAGGGATTTTAGCAGGGGAGATGCTGAGGCAGATTTAGGAAAGAATAGAGGGATACTGGCTTCAGCGGTTAGGATAGATTGTAGGGGAGACAGGTGAGAGGCAGAAAGGCTGGACAGCAGGAGGTTACAGTAATCGAGACGGGAGAGAATGAGGGCCTGTGTCAGAGTTTTAGCAGTCGAGTAACAGAGGAAAGGGCGTATCTTTGTTATATTGCGGAGGAAAAAGCGACAGGTTTTAGATACATTTTGAATGTGAGAGGAGAATGTGAGACAGGAGTCGAGTGTGACCCCTAGGCAGCGTGCTTGGGCTACTGGGTGAATGATCGTAGTTCCAACAGTAATGTGGAAGGAGGTAGTAGGGCCAGGTTTGGGAGGAAGTATGAGGAGTTCTGTTTTTGACATGTTGAGTTTAAGTCAGTGGAGGGCCATCCAGGATGATATCGCAGAGAGACATTCAGAAACTTTGGTCTGTACAGCAGGTGTAAGGTCAGGGGTTGAAAAGTAAATGTGTGTGTCGTCAGCATAGAGGTGATATTTAAACCCAAGAGATGTGATTAGGTCACCTAGAGAAAGTGTGTACAATGAAAAGAGAAGAGGTCCCTGGACAGAGCCCTGAGGTACCCCACAGAGAGATCGATAGAGGAGGAAGTGTTAGCAGAAGAGACACTGAAAGTATGATGGGAGAGGTAAGAGGAGAGCCAGGATAGAGCTTTGTTACGAATACCAATAGCATGGAGAATGTGAAAGAGAAGAGGGTGGTCCATGGTATGAAATCATGCAGAGAGGTTTAGTAATATGAGCAGAGTGTAATCACCTCTGTCTTTGGCAGCATGGAGGTCATTAGTTATTTTAGTGAGGGCTGTTTCAGTCGAGTGAGCAGTGCGGAAGCCAAATTGTAGAAGGTCTAGGAGAGAATAGGTGTTGAGAAAATGGAGCAAGTGAGAGAATACAAGACGTTCAAGGAGTTTAGAGGCAAAAGGCAGGAGGAAGACAGGTCAATAGTTATAAAGACAGGTAGGGGGGTAGGGTAGTTTGTTGTTTTTGAGTAATGGTATAACTGTTGCATGTTTGAAGGAGGAGGGAAAGGTTCCAGAGTAGAGGGAGGAGTTAAAAATGTGTGTTAGCGTAGGGATTATAGTAGGAGCAAGGTGTTTTAGGAGATGGGAGGGAATGGGGTCAAGAGGGCAAGTGGTAGAGGGAGAAGAGGAGATGAGCAGTGACACATCCTCCTCTGAGACAGCAGAAAAAGAGTCAAGGAAGGCAGGAGAGTTAGGAAGCAGTGTAGGATGGGAGGGGGAAACAGAGGGGATGTTCTGACGTATGGATTCCACCTTTTCCTTAAAATAGTCAGCAAAGTCCAGAGGTGAGATGGCGGAAGAAGAGGCATCTGAGCGTTGCTGAGTAGAGAGTCAAAGAGAGAAGAGAAGAGTTGGCATGGGTTAGACTTGTGCGTGTTGATTTGTGAAGAAAAGTAGGTTTGTTTAGTCTGAGAGAGGGCAGAGCTGAAACAGGATAGCATAAATTTGTAGTGAAGGAAGTCTGCGAGAGTGTGAGATTTCCTTCAGAGTCGTTCAGAGGAACGAGTGGAGGAGCGCAGTATGCGCGTGTGGGAATTTAGCCAGGGTCTGGGATTAGAAGGGCGAGGATGGCAGAGAGAAAGCGCGGCATGTAGATCAAGAGAGGAGGACCGGGAAAAGTTGTAGTTCCTGACCACGCTGTCAGGGTCTGGAGCAGAACTGAGAGAGGAGAGGGAGGAGAGTAAAGTGGACTCAAAAGCTGGTGGGTAAATAGAGAAACGAGGGGTAGATGGAGGTGGAGAGGGGGAGAAGCGAGATAGAGAGGATGAGATGATGGTCAGAGAGAGGAAGGGGAAATGGAGAAATCAGAGAGAGAAAAGTTTTTAGTGAAAACCAGGTCTAGGTTGTGGCCATCCTTGTGGGTGCTGGCTGCAGTCCACTGTTGAAGGCCAAAAGAAGAGATTAGAGAGAGAAAGCGGGAAGCCCAAGGGAGAGAGGGATCATCAATGTGGCAATTGAAGTTAAATGACTACAATAATAAATATATATTAATTTACAAATGATCTTACTTTTCTAACTATTCATTGCGGATCTGCTGCCAAATACTTTTTAAGCCTAGATTCACTAAACTTCGATATTGTTTTTTTTTCTTTTTTTACGAAAGCGTTAAAACGTAATAATGCAGCAATAAGTAATTTAATCACCGCATTAAGTGGGTGCTACATTTAAAGTCAGGGTCGATAATTAACATGCAGAAGAAGATGTGTTGCCTAATAGGCAAGAACATTACATTTAATGACAGTATCGCAAATGTATGCAAAGAAAGAATTAACTGCTTATTACCTATTCACATGCTACACAAAAACCAGGGGTGGTCAACTCCAGTCCTCAAGGGCCACCAACAGGTCAGGTTTTCAGGATATCCCGGCTTCAGCACAGGTGGCTCAGTCAGGCTACCAACAGGTCAGGTTTTCAGGATATCTTTGTTTCAGCACAGGTGGCTCAATCAGTGGCTCAGTCAAAGACTGAGCCACTGATTGAGCCACCTGTGCTGAAGCAGGGATATCCTGAAAACCTGACCTGTTGGTGGCCCCTCAGGACTGGACTTGGTCACCCCTGGTTTAAACTTTAACGACTGACTTTTTTTTGTGACAGTGTGAAACTGTTCATGGTCAAAATATGCAGCGGGAGGATAAATTGTCACAAAACCACTTTGGCATGACAGACAGTAACACTTCCTGGCAGGCTGGCAATATATACACTGTATGTTACTATATCATGGAACGCAGGAATCCCAGCAGGTTTCCACATTGATTTGTTTTAGAGGATTGGAACCGGGTGATTCTCTGGAGCAGAACCGCACTGTAACTCCGGAGAAATGTTCCGCTTTAATTACTGCTGTTTCCTAAGGCGCGTTAAATAGCCATCCAATAGGAAGCTGCAATACAGGACACTGCGGCTTCTTCCTAGCAGGGGGGGGACAGAAGGTACAGGTGTCCTGGGCCCACTGGGGGGGGGGCCCGGGGGCCAGTGGCGCAGGTTGGCCCCGACCTCTGGCCAGGCCCGGCTCTCTCAGATGCCTGCAGGCCTCTATCACTGTCCCACGCCGACAGGCCTCAGCGCGCCGTAAGTAGGCTTGTCCCAGCGTCCGGCGGGCGATGGCATGGAGGGAGGTCCAGTGCGCGCCAGCTCTGCATGCGATAGAGGCTTGTAGTGAGGGAGAGCCAAGGCCCGGCCGCGAGAGGACCGGCAGCCAAGCCTGGCCAGAGGTTAGGCCCAAATTGCAGTGACGGACGGACGGGCCCCCCGCAGACCATCCACAAAGTAAGTCTGTTTTTTTTAAATGTTTTGGGGGGGTGGGGGTCTTTTAAAAATGTATTGGGGGAGTGGGGAGGGCTTTTTAGAGTAGGGCAGTTGATGGAAGGTGCGGGCGAGTGAGAGGAGAGAGGGGGAGAGCCGGAGAGGGAGGGAGTGAGTGAGGAAAAGAGGGAGTAAGAGTGAGACACAGGGGGAGAAATACATGCGAGGGGAGAGGGGGGGATTGATGAAGAGGGAGTGAGACAGAGGGGAGAGAAATACATGGGAAGAGGGTGGGGAATAGAGGGGACTAGTGAGGTGTGAAATGGGGGGGCTCGCAATACAACCGGGGGGGAGGGGGGGCGGACGTAACTCTAGCCCTGGGCACCCGGGAAATCTGTCTGTGGCCCTGCCTACTAGTATGTGGGACCTACAAGATTTGGTGGCCTTTTTGTTCCCCTGGAGAGGGCAGAAGCAGCGGTAACTACACTCAGAAAAGATCTTGAAAGCCGGGGAGTACCCCGAGTCAAAAAATAAATAAAAAGAGCCATTCAAATGCCGTTAAAAAGTACAGTAGTCGAAAAATACAATTAGGCGGGATTACTGCTTTAATACACTGTGATGTAGTGGCGCTTAAACTCAGTGCTCAGGAGCCACAGGCCGGGTTTTAAGGATATCCCTGCTACAGCACAGGGGATTTAGTCAGGAGGAAGCAGGGGCCTCTGGAGATGAACCTAATTAATTTCCGCTCTGGGGACCCCCTGCTTCAAACCTGTGTTAAAAAAAATGGAAAAAATTAAAACGACATGAATTGCTCCATTAAATCAATGTGATTTTTTTTCTTTGTGCTGTCTTTGTGCTCCAGAATTGCTTCACTTTTCCCATAATGCATACTGTATACGGTATACCTCAGATTCTATTCAAAGGCATTGGTCAAATTATTATCTCAGCGGTACCACAAAAAAACAATGACTTATTTCTATGAACACGTTACCCAGTAACAATATGCAGTCAAAAGCATCTTTGGGTTCATTCTGTAATCACAGCAATACCATCTCCCCTTCTTGTGCCCGAGAGAAAAAAACATACCTTAGATTTCATTAAGTACTAAACCCATAAGGTAAATTATAGTACATCTCAAACCTTGAGTATAATGGCTTTCACCCTGTTTGCAAAATGCCCCCCACTGCGTGTTTTATTCCCCAAATGTTACTTTAAGCAAAGTAAATCTCATTTAATTTGCTCCAGAAACCTTTTAAAACATTTGTTTAATAACAGTGACAGACTAGGAGTAAAATAAAACCTACATTAATCAAGCCGCTGCCCACCAACTCGTTCTAAACAAGGGCTGGTCATTGGCCAGGTAACCTGCCCAGCACACCACATCCTGCCACGCAGACAGACCACTCTCTGCTCCCAGGAAGTAGCCAGTGGACCACGGTGACTATATCAAAACCAACATGTTATTAGAACGTCATTAAAAAGGCACAAAAGCACACGCTGCTGGGCTCTTCAAGGGGAGGGGCTAACATCTCATTATTACCAATTACTTATACACCAACACAGAAAGGTCAATTAAATACTGCAAAACATGCATTACAAAGCAAAACAATCAAGACATCTGCATATATGTAGCCGGGACCCTGTTTTGCCCCAATTGGATGAAGGGGAGGTGCACCTAGGGAACGCTCCTATAACGGAGATTCCGCGCAAGAGGGAGCCGCCATGTTAGGTTGGCGCCAGCGCAGGATTGGTCCGGCCAGAGGTTGCGCATGCCCAAGGCAGGGACGGAAAAAGCCCGCGAAGGAGGAGAGCTAGGGGAGGAGGGGAGTTAAGGGACTATGGTCCCAGCAGCCCCCGCATTTCCCCCCGTGACGCGTCATAACCAATCAGGTACGGGAGGAGGGAGGAAAAGGAAGTGGAGGGGCGCACGAGTGTTCAGAGCTAGCTGTCGGAGGAAGGAGATGGAGCTCCGGTGTAGGGAGGCTGCCGCCTCCTACCTAGGCCGCATGTCCCAGGCCCAGTTAGGCCCTGAGCCCCAGTAGCGTGCAGCTGAACTAGGGACTGGCCATAGTCAGGCTCCGGATCCCCTTACTGTGCTACGAGTCATACCAGGACAATTCTATATCCGCGGGAGGCCTGGGACCAGGCCCCGCCACTAAGTCGCAGCGTGTCTGGGTGGGATCGCCCCGGACATCTACGGGTGACGTCATCTACGCCCTCGCCGATCCTTTGTGAAGATAGTTGCAGAACCGGGTACAGGAGTACCCGGCAGGTAAAACGTCAAGTGCACCAACGGTACCATACTCACTCCGGGACACGGTGGCTGCGCAGTCACACACTTATACACCTACTGACTCACTTGAAGGGGGGGTGGGGAACGTACTCCAAGGGGGAGCTGGACACGGGGTGGGATCACCCGGTGGAGGGAGAGGGAGAGTGAGCGTTCCAAGGACGCTGGTAGTAGTGTCTCCTCTAGAGAGGGGCACCTGTGATTACGTTATTGGCTGCATAAATAAAACATCTTGGTTACGGTATTGCTGTGCGTGTGTGTATTCATGTACATAAGTTCCTGTGAAGACCCACTTCCCCAAGGGGGGAAGCTATGGCAGGTGGAGGCGCTGCACCAAGGTATTGTGAGCACCCCAGGCTCTCCGTGGCAGAGGCTTAGGCCCTGTGAGCCTACAGGTTATATTGCACATGGTAGAGGTCTGTGTTCGATAGGAACCAGGGCTACATATATATTATAAGATATATCATATTCTCTTTCTTACATGTCTGACGCAGGGGTCTCTGGAGCTGAACCGCGTTAATTTCACCTCCGGGGACCCGCTGCGTCCTGAGATACTTACCGGAGAAGGTGCTGTTGGCAGCATCTTCGGCTTAAACCTCTTGCGGCACGAAAGCCAATAAGAAGCCGCAACTTCATCCGGTACAAACTCAAGAATCAGGGGTCTCCGGAGCTGAAATTAACGCGGTTATGCGCTGGAGACCCCCTGCTTCACACCTAGGAGGACATATCATTTTAGCATGGAATGCTGCTTTAAACGAACGTTACAGTCAATGGGAGTTTACGTGCAATAGTGCCCTGATCAGCACTATTGCAGTTTATAACGCCCTTAGTATCAAGTTTAACAACACCCTCTTGGTAGCCTATTGGTAGCATTTATTTAAGTCAATATCTACAATTAGATTGTAAGCTCTTCGGAGCAGGGACTCGTTTTCCTAAATGTCACGTTTATGTCTGAAACACTTCTTCCCATTATGTGTTCATTGTATTTGTTATTGATATGATTGTCACGTGTATTACAGCTGTGAAGCGCTATGTGCATTAATCGTGCTATGTAAATAAATACATACATACATATATACATACACACATACATATATACATACACACATACATATATACATACACACATACATATATACATACACACATACATATATACATACACACATACATATATACATACACACATACATATATACATACACACATACATATATACATACACACATACATATATACATACACACATACATATATACATACACACATACATATACATACACACATACATATATACATACACACATACATATATACATACACACATACATATATACATACACACATACATATATACATACACACATACATATATACATACACACATACATATACATATACATATATACATACACACTTACATATATACACACTTACATATATACATACACACATACATATATACACACATACATATATACATACACACATACATATATACATACACACATACATATATACATACATATATACATACACACATACATATATACATACACACATACATATATACATACACACATACACACATACATATATACATACACACATACATATATACATACACACATACATATACATACACACATACATATATACATACACACTTACATATATACATACACACATACATATATACATACACACATGCATATATACATACACACATACATATATATATACACACATACATATATACACACATACATATATACATACACACATACATACATATATACATACACACATACATATATACATACCTATCTGCCTCTCTCAGCTTTAAAGACCCATGTGAATGGCATAAACTGTACCCACTATCATTGTGATACAAAGTGCTTTGATACAGTAACTGTATTATTGTCATGCAGTAAACACTTTGCATTTGTCTGGTACATAAATTACTTTGTCCAAAACATAAGCTTATATATAATAGCTTATTAATCATGACGCCATTAGTTCGTTATATAAAAGTTTCACTAATGTAAATATACCTTGCACGTTGCAGTGGGGAAAGGTGTATCAGCGGAAGGAAAGTGCTCACAGAGGTTTGCTCCGACGCACTGCGCCCTTTTCTGCTCCGACGCACTGCACCCTTTTCTGCTCCGACGCACTGCACCCTTTTCTGCTCCGACGCACTGCGCCCTTTTCTGTTCTGACGCACTGCTCCCTTTTCTGCTCCGACGCACTGCGCCCTTTTCTGCTCCGACGCACTGCGCCCTTTTCAGCTCCAACGCACTGCGCCCTTTTCTGCTCCGACGCACTGCGCCCTTTTCTGCTCCGACGCACTGCGCCCTTTTCTGCTCCGACGCACTGCGCCCTTTTCTGCTCGCGTTTGCATAAAATGTACGGAAGTCTTTCTTACATTTGACGCAAATTGTTGTGCAGAAAAGTTTCAGCCGCCTCAGACCTTGCTCATTATGTGACGCAAATACAATATACAAGTGTGACGCACGGAGACGCAGAGTTTGTTACATCTCATTACAATCTGAGTGTCACGTAACTCCTCCCATCACTCCCAAAGCTGACGCGAACAGCGCAAAACTTGGAGCCAAGTCCTTGATTCACTGACGCAAGATAAAAATTATGTCATTTGCATACACTTTGCTCCAAATTTGCTTTGATACGTCATCCCTATATAATTTTATAACGGTACGCATCATTAAAAAAAAACTGTGTTTTTGCTATGAGCTGCTTGCAGTGGAAAATACTAAAACAACCAAATAGGAGTAAATATGATCTATTTTCTACCCACTATAAAAATCTACCCACAGAACCCCAAAACTACAGTATGTATCATTTCAAATGTTAAGTAATCTGTAAAGTCTGCTGTCCATGCTGAAGAAAACCATTTATCAGTAAGTTTTATGTCGGTTCTGTACCACACCAAAGGGATTAAACAATAATCACGGAAATACTTCATTTTCAAAGAGAAAAAACAGAGAAAAATATATGTAACTTTCATATTGACGGTAAAATGAAACATATTTTCCATCCATTTTTCTATTAGGTGGTGACATATATATTCCATGCCTCTCAAACGTACTAATTCTCAGAGCGAAGTTTGAAGAATCATGAATTTTTAAACCAATTTCCTCTCTACTGATTAACTGCAGCACACTAATTGCACTTTAATGCCTTAATTGGAGATTTAGTTCAGGTGTACAATTTTTTTTTCAAGCAGGATGTCTACAAATATGAAAAACAGCTAACCAAATTCATCACATAAAGAAATGATTTCAGCATCACACGCTCAGGACAGTTTTCTATATTTTATCCAACTTCAAATACAAATTAGACTATATAGGAATATAATAAAAATTCAGTTGTTTGAAAAAAAATCTATTTTCTATATCTACTCTGAGAAACAAAGTAACATAGTCAATAGGTTTAAAGTATTAATTATTCTCATCTCATCTGAACCAGAGAGTCTCTGAGAAACATATTTGTCCACAGGGGCAGTTTTGTTAAAGGGGCAATCCTTCCTAGAGCCAAAGTGACATGTTTAAGGGGTTTCATCCGGGTGACCCACCAGTTCCCATCGGGAAAGATACCGGCGTTTCAGTCCTAGGGGAATCAAAATGGTGGTTTAAATCTCCTGCTCGCCCGGGTTAATCGGAAGCTGCAACGTCATATTTGCTTTTGTATGGCCATTTCAAATGCAGCGAGAAGCCAGGAGTTAACGCTGGAACTTTTACACATAAATACATGTCTTGTGAACCCTGGGTAATCAGAGCGGAAAATAATTGAGGTGTAGCTTCAGGAAAGCCTGGTTCCCACCCTGTGAATAGGGGTTGGGTGGTGGGTTACTGCTTTAACTCATTCCATATGCCAGGAGTGGCCAACTCCAGTCCTCAAGGGCCACCAACTGGCCAGGGATTAGGGATGTCCCTGCTTCAGCACAGGAGGCTCGATCAGTGGCTCAGTCATTATGATTGAGCTACCTGTGCTGACGCAGGGTTATCCTTAAAACCTGACCTGTTGGTGGCCCTTGAGGACTGGAGTTGGCCACTCCTTCCTTACCCAATAAATAGTGTGACTTTAATATCTTTTTGATTCACCTATTTGAATATTAGAATCAGCTCTACAACAACATAAGGGCTTAATAGGGGTAACATGAACTTCCGTTAATCTGAATTAGCTTCACATAGGGTAGTGTATTACTTTAGGCAGCTGATCAGTTGTTAATAAACAATGCTTAACAAATTAGCATTTAAGAAAGCTCAGGGTAGACATAATCCAGATCTTGTGAGTCAGATCCTCTGGTGACCTTAAACTGCTTTTAGGATTTGGGAGAGACGCTCCGTCTGCATACGAGGCCCGGCATGGACAATATTGCATTGCCATATATTTTCTTATCACATCTCCCAATATTACAGTCTTATGATTATTGCCGTATCTAACAGCATACAAGCATGTGTGGGTGTATGTGCGATACTGTGTATTTAATTGTATATATGTGTGTCAAATATTCAGAACATGTGTTAGTGCCTTTGTGTTTCAGTGTGTGTACTGTGTGAGCATCAGTATGTCTGTATGTGTTTGTGAACTTGTGCAGTGGGGTTAAATCCATCCCCTCCCCCCAAATTACTTTTAGTTTACCTAATATGCGCATAAAGTTTTAGAAGTTTCTTTGATCTCCTGCAAGAACGGCTGCCAGGGACACCACTAAACCGTTGTCTCCCGATGACGGAGCGTCTTTCTATTGGTCGCTGGAGCAAGCCCTGACCTCACAACCATTTAGTGTCCCCTGGGCAAGTATTCTTACCACGTGGACACAACCCTTTGTCGCCCTGGTACCGGGGGAGGGAAGGAGTCGCCGGACATTGGGGGGGGGCTACTGATCAGCTTTGGGAGACCCCTGGTTCAGGTAAGCAAAAACAAAAACCTCAAAAGAATAGCGAGAAGTCGCCAAATGTTTCCAGCTGTTACTTTGTGTTTGGTTGAGAAATGTAACCAAGACTCGTTGAAATCAACTTTTATCTCATTTTAAGAGTCAAACTGAAAATAATAATAATTGTAAGCTAACATTTGCATTTTAAGGTGGTTTTCGTGAACAAGCAGTTTACGCTGATAAAGCATAAAAGGGTGGAGGGATTTCTTACATTTTCGGCCATTCTTTTCCTAAACTGAGTATTAGTATTGCATCGTCCTGTCATTCATTGTGCACAACCTTTTAACTTTCATAAGTGTGTCTGATTTACTGCTCTCCTGTGAAATTGGAGCATTACAAGGATCTGTATGTGATTACTGTACATTTTCATGCATGCAAAAGTAAATACGTTAAACCCCTATTATGCTTGAAGGAAGATATTACAAGTTACTATTTCTGTATCTTAATTGTGGTACTCTTTATATGCAATTAATATGCACAGCATACAGATTGTAAGCCCTTCATATCCTTTCTCAAAGTATTTACTGTTATAATATCTCACCCGCCTGGGATTGTATCTTCTTTTTGAGATTGTAGGTACAGTATAAATATATGGTAAAGTTCAGCATAGAAAGGTTGGGCACTATTGATGTGCAAAAACTTTGCCAAAGTTTGCGAACCAGGCGAAGTGTGCCCTTTTCCACCCTGTGACAAAGTATGCATAAATCGGCAGGCATCACCAGAATTCAGCATTGCATTACAACTCAATGTGCATGGGCTCCTAATATACGGAAATTTTGTTAAATTCTGGAATAACTGCTGTCAAAAATAAGAAATGTATCATTTTCAAGCAATGTGAACTTTTGAGAAAATGTAACAAAAATTAAAAATTGTGCAAAAAATACCTTGAAGCACTTTTGCCATTTGCACATACTGCACGTATTCTACACGTTAGGGATACAGTATAAACTAATATTGGTAGTGGAACGCAAGGCCACCAACAGGGGGGAGACCACGGACAAGTGTCCCAGGCCCAGTGGATGCGGGGGGCTCGGCCCGGCGCTGGAAGCTCGGCCTAACTATAGGTTAAGCCAAACTTCTGCGTCCGGCTGCCGGGCCTCTGGTTGCTGCCGGGCCTCTGGTTGCTGCCGGGCCTCTGGTTGCTGCTGGGCCTCTGGTTGCTGCTGGGCCTCTGGTTGCTGCCGGGCCTCTGGTTGCTGCCGGGCCTCTGGTTGCTGCTGGGCCTCTGGTTGCTGCTGGGCCATGCCTCTCCCCAGGTGCTGCAGGCCTCCTGCCGGGCCTGTCTCTCCCCTGTGCCTCTGTTCCCCGCCGGAAGCTGGGCCCAACTTCCGGCGAGCACCGGCAGAGGAGAGAATCAGTTAGGCAGAAGCTGGGGAGAGCCAGGGCCCGGCGGCAACCAGAAGCCTGAGACCATCCCCAAGGTCAGTGTGTGCAGTATGCATTTGGGGATGGGCGTAGTGTTGTATGTGTATTGTGAGTGGGTAATTATTGTGGTGGGGAGGATTGTGTGGTTATTGTGGGGGGTGGGAATTATTGTGGGGGGGGTGTGGGCATTGTGGGTGTGGGAATTATTGTGGGGTGGAGTGGGTGGGCATTGTGTGTAGGGGGGTATTGTGTGTGTGTGGGGAGGGCCCAGGGGGGAGGAGGGAATGAGTGTGAGGAGGGGGGGATTGAGGGAGCGGGATTTAGTGAGAGGGGGTTAATTGAGTGATAGCGGAGGGGGGAGAGTATGAGAGGAGAGAGGGAGACAGGGGGTGTAAGAGAGGGAGTGATGGAGAGAAAGAGGAGGGATGTGGGGGGGAAAGGGAGTGAGGAAGAAAGGGACGAACAGTGAGAGAGAGAGGGGAGAGAGAAATACACGGGAAGGAGGGGGAAAGCGAGGAGGTATGAAAGGGGGAGGGGGCTCGCAAGACCACCAATCCGGGGGGGGGGGGGGAGCTCCCAGTCGAAACTCTATTCCTGGGCTCCGGGAAATCTGTCGACGGCTTTAGTGGAACGCAATAAGTGGGATTTTCTTTCAAGCCTACAGCCACGGGATGTTACCTAAGAGATCTGTACTATGAAACAAGGCACAAAGCAGGAGGTTAATCACCAAAGTCACAAACCTTTCGCCGTGCGGTGCTGTATGCGCTTGTAACACAGTGACTGTCCCTGCGAGCCTGGCCCTGAAATGGTTAAATCACGGAGCTGTAGATACCATAATAATAGTAGATGATCTCATCTGGACATGAAGATTTCACATAATTATCTTTTCTATTGCTTTTAACGTGTCCTGCTTTCCAGACCGTACTAATATTCAGGCCTGCTGCCAAAAAAAGAGGGATCACTTATCACGGGCAAAGTGCTGCCGAAGATTAAAAAAAAGACATCGGAGCTTTCTGTGCAATTCTTGCATTGCATCAATGTGTATCCAACTCATTTTAAGCGTGTGCGCAAATGAATGACATCATTCTAACGAGAAAGGTCGATGGGGCCTATACACTAACATATTAGCATTGCTTAGTAAATTTGGCCCTTAATGTTATTAACCTGGGGGGAATTACGCGAATTTATATTGCGTCAGAATTTCCGCGCTAAAAAGTAATGCAAAAATGTAAAAAATGTGCGTCGTGCGTGTAAAGGCTCCATACGTACGAGACATCATTTTCTGGTTCTGAATTATTTTTGACGCATCCCTCGTGTTGAATTACTGGATGGATATCATTTCAATTGAAACAGAAATGTGTATTTTTTGTTGTTGTAATTTACAACTTCTGCAAATAAATATCAATGATTAGTGTAATATTATTTATAATACAAAAACCAAACTGGGTCAGCACTCAAAAAGTTAATCAAAGAAAATGATAAACTTAGGTTTTCCTTTTTGCTCAGAAAGAAGCAATACAGAAAATATCAGCACACACGGGGCGAGGAAACATTACCAGACACTCGCTGTTATATGTGCTCGATAGAACAGCGTTCCGAGGCCTCATGGACCCTTCGTCAGGCTCACGGTCAAGACGTGATGAAAATGCCTGACGAAGGGGGTAGGAGGCCTATTGTGCGCACACAGTATAACAGTGTGCCTGCTGACTCTCCCTGTGTGTGCTTCATTTTCTTTGCTTTACTTTTTGAGTGCTGATCCAGTTTGGTTTGTGTATAGCTGTATGCATCTTGCGGTATAGATGCAGGATTATAGCTGAATTATATTAGACAGGGAAAGTGCTAGTTCATTCTATTTTTAAAATATTATTTATAATAGCCATACTGTGAAAATAATACATTTTGTTCACCTATATAATGACATCCGTAATGTGTCAAATACATTTTTGTTTCGATCCATAGCGACTTAATTCTGCGTTAACACTATTTAAGTCTTAGTAGGGTTTACTCCAAGTAAGGAGGACCATTGGCGGACAATTTTGATGAACCTTCTCCTTTTTTGGCTCTCAAGCATTTTGTTTTACATAGTTACATAGTTACATAGTTACATAGTAGATGAGGTTGAAAAAAGACGTACGTCCATCAAGTTCAACCTGTACTAAATTTAGGCAACAGATACTTTATCCTTTATCTATCCTTACTTATTGATCCAGAGGAAGGCAAACAAAAAACCCCAGTGTCATATCATCCAATTATATCTCATAAGGGGAAAAATAAATTCCTTCCTGACTCCAAGAATTGGCAATCGGATTAATCCCTGGATCAACATCCTTCCCATGTATACTTATTTGGTATATCCCTGTGTACCTTTCTTTTCTAAAAAGATGTCCAACCTTTTTTGAACAAATCTGTTGTATCTGCCATCACAGTCTCCATGGGTAATGAATCCCACATTCTAACTGCCCTTACTGTTAGGAACCCTTTCCTTTGTTGCTGGTGAAATCTCCTTTCCTCCAACCATAAGGGATGGCCCGAGTCCTTTGTACTGCGCTTTAGTACATGACATTCACGATTGTACGCCAAGCAGAATCCATTTCTGAGCGCCATATCAAATAAAAAAAACAAACACAATTTTGTTTTTTGGCATTTGTGATGCTTGAAGCAGCAATCCAAGCTGGCTTTTTTTTTTCAAATAGGTTTAAAGCAGGGAGTCTCCAGAGCTGAACCCCATTAGTTTCAATTCCGGGGATCCCCTTCTTCCAGAGATACTTACCTCCATAGGGGGTGCCGGTAGTCGCTCCGGCTGGGTAGCTGGGTTCATGTAATGGCGGATTTTTAATGCTCCGGTGCGGCTTTCTATTGGCCCACGTGACCAGAGCCGCCAAGAGGGGGAGACAACCGGAACAAGCGTCCCGGGCCCAGAGGCCGGACAAAGCAATTGTCGCCGGTCTCCGGCTCTCCCCATCTGCAGGCCCCTTCCTCTCTCGCTCTGTCCCACACCGGGCCCTCTGACGTCAGCGCGCGACGGGCTTCTCTGACGTCGGCGCGCCAGAAGTAAGCTTGGCCCAGCTTCCTGCGCTGTGGCATGAGTGGAAGGCCCGGCGCACGCTGAAGTCAGAGGGCCCGGCATGGGACAGAGAGAGGAAGAGACCTGCAGGTTGGGAGAGCCGGGGCCCGGCAGCAACTGCTCTGCCTGGCCGTTACCGGCCCTCCCCGGCCTCTCCCCCAGCAGTTACCGCCCCTCCCAGCCCCCTGGCAGTCACCTGTCTCCCCCGTCAGTAACTGGTCTCACCCCCAGTCAGTCACCGCCAACCCCCCAACCCTCTGGCGGCAACCGCTCCTCCCCCCCCGGCAGTCACCCCCCAGACAGTCGCCGGGCCCCCCCACACTCCCTCTAGCAGTAAACCCCCGGCAGTCACCGCCCCCCCGGCAGTCACCGGTCTCACCCCCAGGCAGTCACCCCCCCCCACACAGTAAGTCTAGATGCTATGGGAAGCTAGTGTATGGATATGCATAGTTGAGCAGTAGAAGTGGAGCGGTGAGTGAGGTAGATTAGTCTAGAAGCAGCGTTTTGGATGGATTAAAGTTGGGAGAGGTGGAAAAGGGGAATGGTATATATTGAGAGAATTGTATGTATTGGGGGAAGGGGTCATTGTATACCATATATATATATATTTAAACCAACCACAAGAAAGGGTTCCCAAAGTCTTGGTGCCTTAAGGTTGTTAATACACCACTGCACAGGAGAAGAGAGAGGGGGAGAGGTCAGGGGAGCAGAGATTTATTTGGGTGTCACCAACATAAGAGGTGTAGAGTTAAAAGAGCAGAGGGCCGAGGACAGAGCCTTGTGAGTCTCCAACAGAGAGGGAGTGAGGAGGCGGAGACCCCGGAGAAGGAAACACTGAACGAGCAGTTGGACGGGTAGGATGTGAGCCAGGAAAAGGCTGCGACCCCCCGGCGTCATTTGACACCAGAGCCAAGGTAAGGGGAAGGGCACGACCAGTGGGTGGGGGAGCAGCATGCAGGGGGAGCGCAGGGGGGGGGGAATTTGCGCACCCCTGGTTTAGGCGTCAAGTTGCAGGAGGAGGCGATACCAACTCCAGACCAGATAAAAGACCCCGCCAAACTCCCTCTGTACCGATCCCCAGAAATCTCCCAGCCGGTCCAGAGCTGCATCATACATTTCATGAACCATGACAAATGTGCATTTTGTTCTGAAGAAAAGTACTCTAGGACAATCCTTCTTATTGAAGAGCAATAAGCATTTGTATTGTACCAGCTCTTACTCAGGAGAAATGGTTGTTTCATAGCCTCTGTGGGTTGAGTGGTTTCATACCGTTGTACTGTGCGGATCTGAAAAAGATCTACATTTGTTCAACTAGAAAAGGCTGTTTTAGAAAGATTTGAGAAACGTGTATGGTAGGTGGGGGAGACTCTCGGAAATTACCCTTTTCTTTAAAACAAAAATAAATATATATATAGAAATTACAAGCTGAGAAACGAGTGGTCCTGTGGATGTGAAAATGCAATCGCTCTGCACATCCGCTGGTTGCATCACACCGGACCCTGATCACAGATATATAGTGATACAAATGAAGCAATTAATACAGCTCAACCCCGTTATAGCGCGATCTGTTACAACGCGGCTCCGCTTATAACGCAATGCAAGCGTGGCTCCCAATTTGTATATTTCTGAATACAGCTAAACCCCGTTATAACGCGGGTCTCGGGGTCCACCCCAAGACCACCGCGTTACTAACGGGGTCGCGAGAAAAAAAAATGGCCGCCGCGCTTTAGCGCATATTCATCCCGCGGGACAGGAGATGGGAGCGGGCATGTCCCTCCGCTCCCCGCTTCCCCCTGTCACCGCGGGACAGGCCGCGGGGCAGGAGATGGGAGCGGGGATGTCTCTCCTGTCCCCGCTTCCCCCTGTCACCTCGGAACAGGCCGCGGGGCAGGAGATGGGAGCGGGGATGTCCCTCCTGTCCCCGCTTCCCCCTGTCACCTCGGGACAGGCCGCGGGGCAGGAGATGGGAGCGGGGATGTCCCTCCTGTCCCCGCTTCACCCTGTCACCGCGGGACAGGCCGCGGGGCAGGAGATGGGAGCGGGGATGTCCCTCCTGTCCCCGCTTCCCCCTGTCACCTCGGGACAGGCCGCGGGGCAGGAGATGGGAGCGGGGATGTCCCTCCTGTCCCCGCTTCACCCTGTCACCGCGGGACAGGCCGCGGGGCAGGAGATGGGAGTGGGGATGTCCCTCAGGTCGCCGCTTACCTCAGAACCATGCTGCCTGCATGGAGGTTGTAGCGGGGGGTTTCTTCTCCCCACCGCTGTCCCCGGTGCTCCCGCTGCCTGCGCGGGAGGAGGGGGGGGAGCGGGTGGTGGTGCTGGTCGCGGCCCGTCTGTGTAGAGTGAGAGAGTGTGTGTGTATGTATATATGGGAGAGAAAGTGTGTGTGTATATATGGGTGTGTGAGTGTGGGTAAGTGTCTGTGAGTGTGTGTAAGTGTCTGAGTGTGTGTGTAAGTGTGTGTAAGTGTGTGTGAGTGTGTGTGAGTGTGTGTGAGTGTCTGTGAGTGTGTGAGTGTGTGTGAGTGTGTGTGAGTGTGTGTGAGTGTCTGTGAGTGTCTGTGAGTGTCTAAGTGTGTGTGTGTGTGTGTGAGTGTGTGTGAGTGTCTGTGAGTGTGTAAGTGTGTGTGAGTGTGTGTGAGTGTGTGTGAGTGTGTGTGAGTGTCTGTGAGTGTCTAAGTGTGTGTAAGTGTGTGTGAGTGTGTGTGAGTGTGTGTGAGTGTGTAAGTGTGTGTAAGTGTGTGTGAGTGTGTGTGAGTGTGTGTGAGTGTGTGTGAGTGTGTGTGAGTGTCTGTGAGTGTCTAAGTGTGTGTAAGTGTGTGTAAGTGTGTGTGAGTGTGTGTGAGTGTCTAAGTGTGTGTGTGTGTGTGTGTGTGTGTGTGTGTGAGTGTGTGTGAGTGTCTGTAAGTGTGCGTGAGTGTGCGTAAGTGTGTGTGAGTGTGCGTGAGTGTGGTCAGTGTGTGTGCAGTGTGTCAGTGTGAGCAATGAGCAGTGTGTGTGCAGTGTGCAGTGTGTGTGCAGTGTGGCAGTGAGCAATGAGCAGTGTGTGTGCAGTGAGTGTGTGCAGTGTGTCAGTGTGAGCAATGAGCAGTGTGTGTGCAGTGTGCAGTGTGTGTGCAGTGTGGCAGTGTGAGCAATGAGCAGTGTGTGTGCAGTGAGTGTGTGCAGTGTGCAAAAAAAAAAATGTAAAAAAAAAATTTTTTAAAAAAATTTTTTTTTTTTTTTTTTTTTTAAAAAACGGGAGCCACGGGAAAACCGCGTTATAACCGAATCGCGGTATAACGAGGCGCGTTATAACGGGGTTTAGCTGTACTTTACACCACGATTATTGGTATCTTAAATACTTTACAATGCATACAATTGTACATTATTTCTAACGCGATCCGCTTATAGCGCGATGTGATTCTTTGGATCCCAAGCACAGCGTTATAAGGGGGGTGAGCTGTATTTAGAAAAATATCTTCTTATATTTTTAATATAAAGACATGTAAAGCATGTAGAAAAACAGGCACATGTAGAAAAGGGAACGGGATAAAAAAAACTAGACAAAAAATGATATAATATAGTATGTAGTACTTCACTATATCATTTCTTCTTGTTTTTTTTACCTTATTCCATTTTGTATAATGCGTCTGTTTTTCTGAGGACTTTAAAGAGGAACAAAAGAAGATCCTTTAAAACTAGGGCAGCAATTACAATTTTAGGGACATTATATATTGTACTCCGTTACTAAGGTAATATACTAGTATATTCATTTAAATGCATATTTTGTATTTATTCTTTTGATGGAGTCACTAATATCTCCGCATTTTATCTATTCCACATTCTAGTCGAATTGTTTAATTTCATGCAATTTAGCTTTTATCTTTTTTTTAAAATCTTTTCAGGGCCCTTGCAGTTTCCCTCTTTTGAAATAGACGTGTATGTCGCAATATAATGCACTGCGAAGTATGGTGACATGTTCCAACCGCCCACAGTTTCCCCCATTTAAACAGAGGACATAGTATTATTTAATACCAATAATTACACATGCCTTTACAAGTAATTGCTGTAACTCAGAATATTCACCCGTTAGAAACCATTACTTTGGATTGATCCATTGGATATGTTCCTGGTAAAGGGTCAGTCACCACACAATATATAATCACTGCTGACCTGGTATACAGAATGTCTATGTTAGATAACGTTTATTTTTTTCAAGGAAGGCAAAGAAGGGCGGGGGGCCGTGTTGGTCATTTCTTCCATATAGTAACAAAGGAGGCAGAAGGAGTAGGGGGTAAGATACCTATTATTGGACCAACAAGTAGTGGAAATGTTACAAGTTTTCCAACCTCTCAGGGTCCTTCATCAGGGAGCCCTGACCCTGAGAAGTTGGAAAGCTTGTAACATATCCACTATGTGTTTATCACACACCCTACTCCCTCTGCTTCCTTTGTTACTGCTTTTCTTAAAGGAGAAAGCACTTTGGAATAAATGCATACCAACACTAATTATTTTTCGGTGCTTTTTCCCCCAAACTAACGTCTTTGGAGGAATGACACTGTTAATGTGACCTGAATAGATTTTCATATTGGTATGCATCTCTAATTCTTTCTATCAGATACAAATATGGGCAAAGTAAACAAGGAGTTTAGTAAATACATTTAGGTGAGAATTTCCTAAAATATATTCTCTTTTTGTCTGCATAAAAACACTTGGCTTTTCTATGCTTAGTTCCTTATTGAACTCACTAGTTGTACGTGCATAAATATTATAACTGTGCATAATTGCGTTTGTGTGCACCTATGTAACAACCTCAAATTCTGTACCAGCTGCGGCAAAAAATAATAAAACAAGGAAATGAACTGCTCTTGGTATAGAAACAAAAACAGAAAAGCCAGCGCAACATACAAAATGACACAACATATAGTACATGGTATACAGCTGTACTAAAGAAGGACATTTCTGTGCAACAAGAAAAGGAGAATGGGAGTCAAACGTGGCGGAAACCCTAAAAGTTTGTTAAACAGCAGAAAATTGTGGTTTTTTTTTTTAAATAGGTGGCAAGTGGGGGGTCTCAGGAGCTGAACCGCGGTCGTTTCAGCTCCGGGGACCCCCTGCTCCCCGAGATACAGATCTCCGTAGGTGGATCTGTTAGCTGCTCCGGAGATTTAAAGGTCCTGGTCCGTGGGCCAATAGGAAGCTGCAAGGGAGGATATCATGGCTTCCTATTGGCCAGCGCGACGCTGGATATTCAAGCCGCCATTATGTTCCCCACACACAGCCCAGCTAGAGCTGCTGTCTGCACCCCCCACAGAGGTAAGCAGGGGGTCTCCGGAGATGAAATGAATGCAGATCAGTTCCGGAGACCCCCTGCTTCAAACCTATTGAAAGAAAGGAAAGCAGGATTGCTAGCGCAGAATGAAGTTACTACGTATCAAAATAAAACTGGATTTGACGCAGCACAGATGTCTCATTCTATGGGTGAACAAAATGTATTAATTTAACAGTATGGCTATTATAAATAATATCACACTTGTAATACCCTCACTGTGCCGCTTCCTAGGGAGATTACATTGGTGTGGTGTGTGTATGGCTACTTTGTATGGTTACCTTGACTCAGGCAGCTGGGCGATGAGGTAGCAAGGTTGTTAAATAATTGGCGCCATGAACTTTTATAGTACAGCTGTCATGTATTCGTGTCCCCAAACACAGGGACCGCTCGTATAGATCTTTACACGTTGTGCATGATTTTGATACATGAATACTTTTCTTCCATACCTGCCACTCTTAACACTCGATTGGAGGTAATCTGACTTAGTTGCTTAGGTAGTTGTGGGACCCGGCCCCCCTTGTCTCTCCGGAATTCTTTAGGTACTGTTCAGGGATCCTATAGAAAATCCAAACGGGTCTCCTATTGCTCGACCCAGTACCTTGCTGTCTGTTTTCGGGAACTGCCACTTCCGCACAGAGTGATGGGGAACTGATCTGATCAGCCCTCTATGGCGTGCCGTATTCCTTTAACTAAACTGTACAGGACTCCATTCCGTCTTTATGGGCTCCTTTCTTAAGGGGTACAGTCCCTATCTACAACATAATAAACAGGATGGTCTGGTCTATGCCATTACTATACTAACATTACTTCTCTACTCTCCCTGAGGCTCCGCTCCTCTGGGCCTCCAGGAACCTGACCTTCCAGAACAGTCCCTTCTCCTTAAAATACCCCTGCGTGACGGATGGATCCCCATAGCAACCAGGGCGGGGCCCAGCATACACCAGTATTGCTAATAACCCTTTAGGAGGAGGGTTACACACTGATGATTGATATTTACTCATACTAGTTGTAAATTAAAAAAAAACATAAATCTGTTTTGATTTAAATTGTATTAAAATTTTAAGTAAAATGTTCCAATTAACGCACTCTTTGGCATTCATTCAACACGCTGCGAAGATGCTCTCCTGTGATTGAATATTTATTATTCCTACTCAGAGACCAGCAGACACCAACTCTTCATCTACACTGCAACATCCAGTAGACTGACACCTGGATTGGATTCCATTTAATTTACGAGCACCTTTATTACAAACACTTAATATGTTCATGATTCATTTTTTCCTAGTTTATTATTTGGTATTGATATTTCAGATTTATATATATTATTATTGAAAAAAATAGTCGTTTGTATTTAGCACATCTTAAAATCATTGTCTTTGCCTTTCAGTCTTACTGTTGTGTTGCTTGTGAAAATGTTTTCTGTTAACGTCACTGTGATCACAGGTGTACAAATACTCCCGCTACGACACCTCAATTCTAAACTGTTTTCAAATAACACAGGTGTAGCACAAATGAATACCCCAATTAACGCAAAATAACGTGTTAAATAATTCGTGTTACCTCCTTAAGCATTGTTTGCAATAGTGCTACTGTAAAATAATGCGTCAGCAATAACACAACACTGAAAACAAATTCTATTTACATTACAGTAACTTTGAAAGATGCATAAAAAGTACACTTGGCAATCAAACATTGTTTAGACTTTAATGATAAGTGCTTGTACACGTAAAATGAAGCCACATACCTGTATTCAGAAAAAAATGGTACAATGAATGTTGTTGATTTTGTCTTTGCGTTTACAGTAATAATGTTTTTCTGAAGCGTTAGACCGTCAGTTACTGTTTTTCATATGCTATTTTAGTTAAGATTAGGCAGAAAACAAGACATTTTCAATGGAATGGAATAGCCCTGTGCTCCGTGTTATTTTGGCTTGCTGTCCTTCATAGCAGAATAAGCACACAGTAAGAATGATACCTATCATGGTATACCGACTACACTGCACTCTTCTGCCAACAAGCTGACCATTGGGTCCTTGGTAAACATTGTTTTTTCTTTTCCTTCTTCATCTGGCGGCCGGTGCATGTACCAATAAGACTGATCATCGCTCAGGATTTGTTATATCTATAGGTGAGTCACCAGCGCTGGCCTCTGAGGAACTATCCCCATCAATAACATGTAGACAAAGGATGAATCACAGTGTTACATCTATAAAATAACCATATACGGTCGGATACTTGTGTCTTTCTCCATTTGTGTACTTTCCTGAACTGGGAATAGGAAATCAGGCAACTCTCAATTTTGTCAAAATGAAAATCATACAGCTCATATCACGAAGTCCATTTAATGGTGAGTAATAATGCATGAACCCTGCATGTAAAAAAGATATATATTTTTGTTATTCTCCTCATTTGAGTTTCTGAATGAAATACACTGCATCACTGATACACACACCAGTGACACGGGGCACCGCACAGCACAGCTGAACAGTTTAATGTTAAGAATGTAATATAAAAGAAATGTTGAATTGTTTCAGCCTTTGGTAAGGTCACAGTAAGATTTTTTAAAAGTAATTATTTGGCTCCATCTTTTACAAGAAACTCCACAGACAGACAGAGAAAAGATTAGGTGGTTATATATATTTTTACGTTGAATTTTAAGATGTTAGTAGTATAGTGCATGTATAGTGTATGTATAGTGCATGTACAGCACATGTATAGTGCATGTATAGTGTATGTACAGTATAGTGCATGTACAGCACGTGTATAGTGCATGCACAGCGCATGTATAGTGCATGTACAGCGCATGTATAGTGCATGTGTTCAATTATTCAATGAGTCTCTGTGTGCAGAGTTCCACTCACACAACTTCCAATACGGTATATTTTGAAGGCTCTGACACGTGGTTTCTGAGGTACAGATGCAGCAGCCGTTATTCGAACATTTCACGGAGCCGTTTTCGTGCGCTCTGCTGTATTCCACGCGGCATTCACGCTGCCAATCACGCCAGGCACACCTGTGTTTACCGTGGTTGATTTGTTTGAATTTCCTGGATTCTGAATTCTTTGGGTGCAATTCTTCGCGTGTCCGTGGCAGGTGTTTAAAAACCAGAGCACTAAAATGCCATTTTCTGCACTCGATAAAAACACGAGTCAACACGCGTCTTAAGGCGGGAAGGTTGGAAGAAATCACGCGCCATGACATGGGTATTCCGAGGTATACAACGCGTGAAATGTTCGAATAACGGCCGCTGCATCTGTACATGGATGTGTATATTTTTTACCCCATTGGTAATTGTTCTGAACTAAGGACCAATTTTATGAAAGACAATGCAAATGTACTATCATAGCCACAAATTCAGTCAATGTATTCACAGAACATCCTACCCTGGCATCCCGTAATGTGATCAGTGTGCAGTATGAATGCTGTTAAAATAAATTAGTCACATCATTGAAATGTTGTATATTTGGAAAAGTAATTTGAATGTCTCCTTCAATAGGCTAAAAGAGAAAAAGCAAGAACTTTCCCCTGTGATAGATGTTAGGTAGAATGACATTTCCTGCTTCACATTTACCGGGTTACTACAATAAAATGTACAGAAATACAAAAAGACATTGATTCGGTGGAGGAGATCTAGATTAAAGCTCAAATATATACCCATACCTCACTCTTCTCAAGCAGGAGAAGCTATTTGATTAAACAGACATTGAGCCCGATTATTATTTTCTACTAATAATATATTGGCGTTTCTGTCAAGTTGTATGGATGATTTATTTTATCGTATTTATAATAAAGCAGCTTGTTGAGCCGGGCAGTTTGAGTGTGTCCGGATTGGGAAGGTACAGTATGAGCACAAGCTTTGTTTCTGCATATGGGCTCTAAATACCACTGATGTATTAGATCAGGACGAGCCTTTGTCATCTATGTGGAAAGCAATCTGTATTGTGATAGCTATTTATCAGTGGTGTGGGAAAACCTATGAATAAATGTTACGTTCATATAAAACAAGTCACTCGCCACAATCCAATAGACCTGATTGTATATACTGTACAGTGATTGTATATACAGTGATTGTACCGGTATATACAGTGATTGTATATACAGTGATTGTACTGGTATATACAGTGAACATTTACTGTGTTTCTATCTGTTTAAAAAGTGTAAATGCTGTAACTCGGGGGTAGCAAACTCCAGTCCTCAAGGGCCACCAACAGGTCAGGTTTTCAGGATATCCCTGCTTCAGCACAGGTGGCTCAATCAGTCCCTGCGTCAGCACAGGTGGCTCAATCAGAGGCCTAGTCAGTCTTCGACTGAGCCACCTGTGCTGAAGCAGGGATATCCCGAAAACCTGACCTGTTGGTGGCCCTTGAGGACTGGAGTTGGCTACTGCTGTAACTTGTACTGTGGAGGTTTCTGTAACCATTTTACCTACATTGAAGAATTGTAAAACTATCTTTCCGCTCTGCTACATGGTGCTAGTGCTGATGTATTTCTATTGTCTCGTTATGGCCCCGATTCAATACATAATGAAGCCTATTGAATGCGTAATTACAGAAGCTTAAACCTTCCTGAGCATGTGGAAGACAGCTTAGCACCCCATTGAGATGTCCCATACCAAAATGCTTCATCTATTAACTCTTTGTGGAATCCAGACGCCTGGCAGTAATTATCTGCTAATAATTACTGGTGAACCTTCTACCTTCAAATATCTGCATGAAATAACTATTTCATTGAATGACTTTGTGTATGTGCAGGTCATGCGGTTGGAGAGATCTGGACTTTGAGGCCCCTGATACAGTATATCGGTTCTGAGGAACAAACGTGCCAAATGCATGTGCATAAAATTGGACTACAATGACTCCACTCGGACACTGGAGGGACTGGCGAAGGTCCGGTAAGAGGTAGCTGAGCGTGCTCGGCATGTGCTGACATTGACTTGAATGGAAGTTAATGCTGATCGAGCTTTGATTTCCTCTATCAGAGCTTTGTGAATCCCTCCCCCTGCCGTTATGGCATATACACCACGCTCCGGAAACGTGACCATTCAATGAACACTATAAGAGTACTGCAGCCTAGGACATGCATTTCATAGCATCAATATAGTATAAAGCTACTCTGCAAACATGCTGCCTTGCCCATTCAGTGAGGACGTGTGACGTGATGATAGGGCAGAGTTAAGGTAGCCATGTATTAGAATTGTAAGCTCCCAAGACCAGGGTCCTCATTACCTTCTGTGTTTGTTTGCGATTGTCTGTCCTTATTTAGTATGTCGTTCTGTTTATGTCAGACACATAACTCTGTACCCGCATTGTACTGCGCTGCGGAATGTGGCGGCGCAATGTGGTGGCGCTTTACAAATAAACGATAATAATAATAATAATGCTTGTGGTCTGTAATTTTTCCTCCTTTTTCATTTTGACAAATGGTTTTTAATATTGCTTTTCTCTTGCTTTCATACATTTAGTAGTATATCTAGTGATTTATAGCTTAGTAAGAAGGGAGACCCAAACACATGTAGTTAGTCCTAAATGTATTCCCTTTAATAACACATGACATGTGGTAGCTTGTGGCACAGAGCAAAATCAATGCACAAATCCTTCTCCATCACTACAAAGGGTCAGAGCCTCAAAGGTCAAAGGCCCTTTAATGACTTTATTTTCTAATATTTCCCCCTTTATGCAGTGATCCCACATGTGGGTAGGATAAATATATATATATATATATATATATATATATATTTTATATATATATATATATATATATATATATATATATATATATATATATATATATATATATATATATATATATATAAAATGAAACGTGCCTAAGCCAGTAGATCTCACAGAGCATGATTATCACTGCCTTATTATAAGTGGGAGGTAGCTCTCTACTATGTACTAAATAAGGGGGCTGCTGTTGTGATGGACAATGCTTCCCTTATTCCTTGGCGCCATTTATTTGGGGGTATTTGGCACAGTCCTGTTCCAGATTACCACCCAGTTCAGGAAAACTTTTTTTAAATATTTATTTTGGAGATAGGGCTGCAGCTTTAGAAAGAACAACTATGCAGTGAAAAGACCCCTCGCCTCTTGTTATTTTAATAGGGTTGTTATGTTACAGAATTGCACTTTTGTTATTGTCCATGGGTTACAGATTAAGTCATGTTAAACAAAGACTCTTTGTGTCTTCATACACAGCTGTCGTGCCATTAAAGTTCAGTACCAAATGTCATTACATTACAACAGCAAAACCCAGATCTCACTTATACAAATTAGGACATTACTGCAGGATCAACAACCTTGGTAATATAATAATAATAATAATAATAATAATATATAAATATGTTGCTAAATCAGTGATGCCCTTTACTTTTTATATTACATTTTCCGAAGTTTGGTGCGAAATCCTATAAATAATACCCCTAATGTTTACTGTTCCAGGAGGAGCTAGCCAACAAAATAACACAACAAAACATCAACAGCCCCCCTGCCAGTTCTAGTGTTACACTGAAGGGGTTAAATAAATAAGAAAAAAAAAGTTTCATATTATTGATCTGATTTGACCTTGTATTACTCTCCTATCTTTGTATCCCATTTTCACATTCTCTCCCTCTAATAAGTTGCTTTTCTTTCCCCTTCTCTCTCTACAATGCATGACTGTCTTTCCCGTTTTATAACTCCGGTCTTCTCTCCTCGAGGCTGGCTTTCCTCGTCTCTTTCTCTCTAATGTTCCCTGACTTTCTGCTTCTATTTTGGCCTCGAGTTCCCATGGATCACTAGGAGCATGGCAGAACCGTCATTGTCATAGCTGCCCCCACGGGGGGTTACTCATTAAACTGCAATACTGCTGTCCAGTGGGAACCATCACGACCTTGACGGAAGGTAGGGGAGCGCAAACACGTGGATAATATGTGAAAAAGAGAAATTAAATATATAGTGTAATAACGTCAGAACCCAGGTGGTTAATGTGAACTGAAGGGGTCTTTAGATGTTACACTCACATTCTTCCCAATCAATAAAAGCCTTTCCAGAAACTCTGGCAGTGATGTAATGATGCTCTGTAGATGTATCTTCCTCCAAAGTGGGGATATCCCTCAGGGTATGCGGGGGTCATGTGTCGTGGAATGTGGAAAGAAATTAGATAATGGTGCACACCAATGTATATAAAGGAAGAACTTTATCAAATAGCTGGTGGAATAGCACTTACAATATAAATATAACATACAGGCATGTAAAAAATGGGTGAAGCGTGTTGGGCTCTCACCCCCTCCTTCGCTTGGGACTCTCTCCCGTCGCCTCACTTCCGGTCTGCGGCGCTCGTCTCAAGTAGATACAGGAGGGTTCCCTGGAGCTGACCAGGTAGAGAGTGTGGCTGCAGGCTTCACGTATCGACTAAACGTGTCAAGACTCCTGACGAGGTGGATGACGCGAAACGCATAGAGTCGACACGTGAAGCCTGCAGCCACACTCTCTACCTGATCAGCTGTCCAGGGAACCCTCCTGTATCTACTTCAGACGAGCAGCGCGGACCGGAAGTGAGGCGACGGGAGAGAGTCCCAAGCGAAGGAGGGGGTGAGAGCCCAACACGCTTCACTCATTTTTTACATGCCTGTATGTTATATTTATATTGTAAGTGCTATTCCACCAGCTATTTGATAAAGTTCTTCCTTTATATACATTGGTGTGCACCATTATCTCATTTCTTTCCACATTCCACGACACATGACCCCCGCATACCCTGAGGGATATCCCCGCTTTGGAGGAAGATACATCTACAGAGAATCATTACATCACTGCCAGAGTTTCTGGAAAGGCTTTTATTGATTGGGAAGAATGTGAGTGTAACATCTAAAGACCCCTTCAGTTCACATTAACCATCTGGGTTCTGACGTTATTACACTATATATTTAATTTCTCTTTTTCACATATTATGCAGGTGTTTACGCCCCCCTACCGTCCATCAGCGTTGCTCCCAGAGGGACCACCGAAGACCGTTCCCGAAAAGGGATTTTTTTGAGCTGCATTATTTTTATTTTATATTCAAAATTTGTCACTATTGTCACTTTATATATCATATTTTATATCATATCACCATTCACTATTTCTATTGACACTTGGTTGTATTTATTGCACTTATTTTCTTTCACTAGGAGCGCTGTTTTTATTCATTCTTTCACGGAACCATCACAAGTCAGTCAATGAGAGTGTCTTTGCAATAATGCCCCAATCAAGTCTGCCGGCTGCCTCGGCCGGGCCTGGGAAGTCAACTTGATTCCCTGGTCCAAGTTCTTGAGTGAGGGGGGAGAGGAAGGGAGAAGGCGTTGCTGGTGGACACATTTGTTAATGGTAGAGGTGTAGACGAGGAATGGCCAACTCCAGTCCTCAAGGGTCACCAACAGGTCAGGTTTTCAGTGTATCCCTGCTTCAGCACAGGTGGCTCAATCAGTGACTTAGTCAATGACCTGTGCTGAAGCAGGGATATCCTTAAACTCTGATATGTTGGCGACCCTTGAGGACAGGAGTTGGCCACCACTGGTGTAGACTATCTTCCGGAGCATAAGGGGGGTGGGAGGGGGGTAGAATTGGGGGGGGACAACATCTTTTTGTCAAGTGAGGAGGGAGTGTGTGTGGGGGGGGAAGCTTGACCAGTCTAATTGGCACAACCGTATAGGGGGTTATGCTCTAAAGTGTGTTAGTGCTGATATGGCGCCAACACACAGACTCTTCCATTGACTTAAATCAACGTGTGTGCGTTAGTGCCTGATCGGCCCAAACGTGCTTAAAAGCATAAGCCCCGTAACGATGTTCATCTGCTGTGCTTCTACTTTTCACCTGGAACTTCCACATCTTCCGTGCAAGCGCTGACTGTGTCCTACAGACTGCCTCCAACTCTGCTACCGAGCGCCCAGCAACAAATACTGCCACCAGATAGCCCACTCACAAACCACCATTATTTGGTCATCATTGGCAAGCTCATAACCAGGACTGTCATGTACAGCCCCCAGCTCCTTCACGTTACTACTTAGCAATGCGGTGCCAGCCCATCAGAAAGCGAAGGAGTTCCAGTACTGTATATACAGTATGCACGTAGCAATAAATCATTTGGCCATGTAATGTTTTCTTATACTTTTTTTTTAGGACAATTTTTTTAATCGTTGAAGTTCTGTTTTGTTACATTTTTAAGTATAGCCTGACCTCATAGCACAAATAACACCCTGAACACTACAGAACACCACACATACAACAGAAGGACAATACTGTATGTATGGCTTTTGGTATGTGGTCACACCGAACTGGAGAAAGAACGTTAGTGTCCCGGGACAGAATGATAAAGCAGCCCTTAAACCATTAACAAACGCTGCTTTGTTTACAATTTTGTTCTAAACAAAAATGAAACACAATGAAAGATTTTAACAAACGAAGTACAGAATGTGACCAACATAAAGAGATGTGAGTGGGATTGGAAATCTGCGATTCTCAACTGGCTTCCCAAATAACCACATTTTTGTGTGTGATGTTTCCTTTTATCCCGTTATTAGATAACAATATGGCTGCCAAGTCAGCCTCTCTCCAGAGAGCCAATGGAAAGCCTTTACAGCACCGGGAACATACTATCGCATTCTTCTGGCTCACACCAGTGTGTTATTGGGGAAGATAATTAAATCTATGTGTAATTCGGATTACTTGTACAATTGCTTCATCTACACACATTTGTGATCTTGGGCATTACAGAAAAACTTTTCTAATCTTAACAAACTCGTATGAAACAACATCTATAAACAACTTCCATGCTCAACTCGCTGAACTAATCTAAAGAATCTTTAAAACATTGCTATTTATTTATCAAATGTTTAACCCGGAAGTACTACATTGAGTTACCTCTCAATGCTATTTTACACTAACCATGAGTGGGAGAAGTTTCTATGAGGCAACAGGAAAACTAGAAATTCGGGATCAAGCTTCCTGCTGTGGTGCATATTTGAGCTGGATTTTTTGTTGTTGTAGATTTGATATATGTGGAGGATACAGTAGATTCTGAAAACTTAAATAGATGTCTGGGTAAGAGTAGTTAGCCGACTGAGTGGGCCTGGCCTTGCGGCCATATTGTTTCTCCCTGACAAGGTTTCTATTAAGGAAATTTCAAATATGTCAGGACTGTTGGGTTAATGTAGTGTATGTGTGCACGTGTTCGGGTGTGCGTGTGTGTGCACGTGTTCGGGTGTGCGCACGTGTTCGGGTGTGTGCGCGCGTGTTCGGGTGTGTGCGCGCGTGTTCAGGTGTGTGCATGCGTAAAAACAGCAGCCTGGATAGCTGCTTTCAATTAGACATTTTTTTTAACACAGCAGATCCATATACACATTTGTTACCAAAACATTTACAGAAGTACACAGCAAATCAATGAGAAAAACAAATGATGCAAATGTGACTATTGCAATCTTTAAAAATGTAATTTTATACTGTTTTTGTTTAATGCGGTGAAACTGGCGTGATATGAATTGTTTTCGTAAATTTGGTATGTGTTGCAAAGAAGATTTCACACCGACAGTTGCCACATGAATGTTACAACATGTGTGTTCTTCCTGTTATTACCCCGTCTATATGGACTGACTCTCGTACTGAATTTATTTTGGATGTACTTGTTCAGTTACAAAGCAAGAAGCCCAGTTTTACCACTGCCTCCAGGTCTTGCAAAGCCACCTGGTCCCACTCATAAACATGACAACTATTGTGTTACTGCAGCTGTTCCTCACATCTACTTTATCTTCAGTGTTTCAGAGCTTCAAATAGAAGGAAATTACACACACAGGCGGATTTCCTATGTAGCAGTACTAGTACTATCCTTAGGACTCCATAAGATGTCTTATTGCTGCCACTTCACTTACTAAAGACCTGTACAACCTCATACAGCAGCTGTACAGTGGTGAAGGCTCCCATGCCATGTTATGGTCACACATGCTATATTATAATGTGGAGGTAGCCATACTACCAGAGCTACGCAATGTCTTCTGGAACACCGGCTTTCACTTGGACCCTTAAATTACCCTTTAAAATCAACGCACCACCTACTACCAAAGTAAAATAATCACATGCATATGACTAATAGCTGAATTAGCATGCCATAAAAAGATACACGAAATCAAATCAAGAACAACCAGGGTTAGTCTGCTGCTGTAAAGTGCACACATGGGACAGAATTTCGAGGGGGGGGGGGGCATTTTGGTGGGGAACTGAACCTGTAGGACAGGGGTGGCCAACTCTAGTCCTCAAGGGCCACCAACAGGTCAGGTTTTAAGGATATTCCTGCTTCAGCACAGGTAGCTCAATCAGTGGCTCAGTCACAATGACTTAGCCACCTGTGCTGAAGCAGGGATATCTTATAATACCTGGCCTGATGGTGGCCCTTGAGGACTGGAGTTGGCCACCCTTGCTATAGGAGATACTTCTTAGCATTTGGGGTATTAACCCGTTTGAGGACCCCTGACTGAATATGAAGCCTCTGCTCACAGTCCGGATTTACACTTCATACAGCAAATACAAGTATCACTTGTGAGCACATTCACACGTCTCAGACAGGTCTGCAATGCTGCTATTCCCCATTATCTCCTAGCATACAGTGCTTCCACCGCAGCCAGGGATTCTGGGAAATGAAATGCAAATGAGCACACTGTGTCACCTTTTGCTTCAAATCAAATGTAACATGGTATGGTCTTTATATGGACACATTCATTAGGACTTAGTCAAAAGGGGCAAACTGACTTCCTCTTTACCATGCCAAAGCCTGCAGGTTTACAATATTTGCTACCTGGGTTTCTGCACTATAACTGTTTCATGTTATATAGAGAGATAAAGAGACAGACATAGGCAGTAAGCAACGTAAGATGCCAGAGGAGTCTTCCAGAAGATGTCATGGGTAGGACCCGCTATGGACATATTAAAGTCACAGAACATCTCATGACGGTTTGCAGGAATTTTCATGACGCCCTTTAGTTGCATTAGGAAACTTTAGTAGATACAGTGGTATGATATCTGCCATATGACACCATATGGACTGGCCAAGCCATCATGTATGACACCTTCAGGAACACAGCATTATAAATCTGACCTATAGTTTGTTAAATATAACAAATATTTACAACTAACATAAATAAAATCTCCCAGATACAAACAAATCCAAACTGCAACCTTTTGAACCTGGATATGCTGAAAATGTTTGAATAAAACATGTGTTTAAACGTTTAGTTACCGCTGTAGAAAGCTGCATTGAGTTTTATGCTAATGTAATACTCTCTGTCTCTATATATAGTCTCTATAACTAGGACTACTAGTACCCTACCCAGTCTGCTAATGTTGTTATACAGATTATGGTAAATCTCACAATACAGACAATGATGTTTCTTGCCTATGTGACAGGAAAGGATACTGTATAACTGTGTATCTAGGTGCAGGTGATGTGAGGACGGTGAGTGTAGGAGGATAGGTCGGTTTTACATACAGTAGATAAACAAAGCATTGACAATCAGTTCATTAAGATGATTCACCAACTATGTAGGCAGAATGTCAGTCACATACCTGCTTGCTGCCAGCTGTTCTAGTGGGCAGTTAACTGTATATTTAAGGAACCCCTTCAATAATAAGCTCTCTGTCCTAGGCAGGCAGTCACTAATTAATTGTGCACCTTGCATACAGGTTGACATCTATCTAGATATGAATTTGATATTGTGGTATGGGTACCTATTGTGAAAAAAAGGGTTGGCAGAGAGTTATGGTTTTGGTCCCAAACACACCAGGTTGGATGTTCAATGTCCACCTCAACCACCTCCACTCTCTGCTTTTTGGGCAAGGTATTATCTTCATGTGCCCAGCCTTGCCCAGCACATAATTCAGTTACATTGCTAGCAAGATCTTTGTTGTCCCTTGTAGATTGGGCTCTCAGATATGTTCTGTCTGTGTTTCTCTACTGTTTACGTGAGCAGCATCTTTGCAAAGTGATGTTACATGGAAAGGTACAATGTTAATGTATGAATGTTGTATTATTATTTCAGGATCTGTACCTGCTGGAGATTCTTGACCTGCCATGATATCCTTTAAGTCACTACCAGCCCTGACCTGAAGTTCCCTCACTGCACCTGCTGCTTGCAGCTCTCTCCTCCCCATCACACATCCCTCTCCTCCCCATCACATCTCCCCGTCTCCTCTGCCATGGCCAGATTACAATGTATAAGCATATACAAGGAGGCCAGCGGTGTTATACCAGGAGCTGTCTGCCCTGCAATAAGGAGAGTCCACATCGGTGGCCACTGAAGCCACACCGAGCTGCTGCCATTACAATGTGCTTGTAACTTTCAAATCACTGTGGGGATCCGGGCAGCCATAGAAATGAGAATGTGTTGTTGTGAGCAGCGGTATAAAGGAGGAGCGGTGTGGGATGCACTAAGTGATACATATGGATACAAGCCTCTCATTCAGTGATACAATGTTCCAGGCCAGAGTGAGGGGGAAGCTGTGGTGCTGCATCCTACACCCTGCCCTATAATAATGTACCAAACCCCAGCTAGCACCCACGGGAGGGGACTTACCGAAGGGAGAGGCGGGGGCCCCCCTCCGGCCCATCTTCCCCCGGGCAGAGGAGCAGGTCTCCCCGTGTGAGCAGTCAGGGGGCGCTTTGTTGCTGCTGTGATGGCATGTGCAGCTGCTGGCTGAGCAGGGACCGCCGGCCTGTGTGTGTGTGTGTGTGTGCTGAGCACAGGATGGGGCTGTGTGTGTGTGCTGAGCACAGGATGGGGATGCAGGGCTGGGTGAGCAGGGGAGGGGGCTGCAGGGCTGGGTGGGAGCTGGGAAGGGGCCGGCTCTCACGGTGATTGGTGGGCGGTGAGACGCTAATCCTTGTGCTGCCTCCCGTGATTGCTGCTGATCTGCACTAATAATAATGCGTGGGGCTGGAACACAGGCAGAGGCAGTGCTGCTGCCACTCAGGGGGCAGGGAGGAGGCTGGGTGAGGGCAGGGAGGAGGCTGGGTGAGGGCAGGGAGGAGGCTGGGTGAGGGCAGGGAAGAGGCTGGGTGGGGGCAGGGAAGAGGCTGGGTGAGGGCAGGGAAGAGGCTGGGTGAGGGCAGGGAAGAGGCTGGGTGACGGCAGGGAAGAGGCTGGGTGAGGGCAGGGAAGAGGCTGGGTGAGGGCAGGGAAGAGGCTGGGTGAGGGCAGGGAAGAGGCTGGGTGAGGTCAGGGAGGAGGCTGGGTGAGGGCGGGGAAGAGGCTGGGTGAGGGCAGGGAGGAGGCTGGGTGAGGGAAAGGAAGAGGCTGTGTGAGGGCAGGGAAGAGGCTGGGTGAGGGCAGGGAAGAGGCTGGGTGAGGGCAGGGAAGAGGCTGGGTGAGGGCAGGGAAGAGGCTGGGTGAGGTCAGGGAGGAGGCTGGGTGAGGGCGGGGAAGAGGCTGGGTGAGGGCAGGGAGGAGGCTGGGTGAGGGAAAGGAAGAGGCTGTGTGAGGGCAGGGACGAGGCTAGGTGAGGGCAGGGAAGATGCTGGTTGAGGGCAGGGAAGAGGCTGCGTGAGGGCAGGGAAGAGGCTGCGTGAGGGCAGGGAAGAGGCTGCGTGGGGGCAGGGAAGAGGCTGGGTGAGGGCAGGGAAGAGGCTGGGTGAGGGCAGGGAAGAGGCTGGGTGAGGGCAGGGAAGAGGCTGTGTGAGGGCAGGGAAGAGGCTGGGTGAGGGCAGGGAAGAGGCTGGGTGACGGCAGGGAAGAGGCTGGGTGAGGGCAGGGAAGAGGCTGGGTGAGGGCAGGGAAGAGGCTGTGTGACGGCAGGGAAGAGGCTGTGTGAGGGCAGGGAAGAGGCTGGGTGAGGGCAGGGAAGAGGCTGGGTGACGGCAGGGAAGAGGCTGGGTGAGGGCAGGGAAGAGGCTGGGTGAGGGCAGGGAGGAGGCTGGGTGAGGGCAGGGAAGAGGCTGGGTGACGGCAGGGAAGAGGCTGTGTGAGGGCAGGGAAGAGGCTGTGTGAGGGCAGGGAAGAGGCTGGGTGACGGCAAGGAAGAGGCTGTGTGAGGGCAGGGAAGAGGCTGGGTGAGGGCAGGGAAGAGGCTGGGTGAGGGCATGGAAGAGGCTGGGTGAGGGCAGGGAGGAGGCTGGGTGAGGGCAGAGAAGAGGCTGGGTGAGGGCATGGAAGAGGCTGGGTGAGGGCAGGGAAGAGGCTGGGTGAGGGCAGGGAGGAGGCTGGGTGAGGGCAGGGAAGAGGCTGGGTGAGGGCAGGGAAGAGGCTGGGTGAGGGCAGGGAAGAGGCTGTGTGAGGGCAGGGAAGAGGCTGGGTGAGGGCAGGGAGGAGGCTGGGTGAGGGCATGGAAGAGGCTGGGTGAGGGCAGGGAGGAGGCTGGGTGAGGGCAGGGAAGAGGCTGGGTGAGGGCAGGGAAGAGGCTGGGTGAGGGCAGGGAAGAGGCTGTGTGAGGGCGGGGAAGAGGCTGGGTGAGGGCAGGGAGGAGGCTGGGTGAGGGCATGGAAGAGGCTGGGTGAGGGCAGGGAGGAGGCTGGGTGAGGGCAGAGAAGAGGCTGGGTGAGGGCATGGAGGAGGCTGGGTGAGGGCAGGGAAGAGGCTGGGTGAGGGCAGGGAGGAGGCTGGGTGAGGGCAGGGAAGAGGCTGGGTGAGGGCAGGGAAGAGGCTGGGTGAGGGCAGGGAAGAGGCTGTGTGAGGGCAGGGAAGAGGCTGGGTGAGGGCAGGGAGGAGGCTGGGTGAGGGCATGGAAGAGGCTGGGTGAGGGCAGGGAAGAGGCTGGGTGAGGGCAGGGAAGAGGCTGGGTGAGGGCATGGAAGAGGCTGGGTGAGGGCAGGGAAGAGGCTGGGTGAGGGCATGGAAGAGGCTGGGTGAGGGCAGGGAAGAGGCTGGGTGAGGGCAGGGAGGAGGCTGTGTGAGGGCAGGGAAGAGGCTGGGTGAGGGCAGGGAAGAGGCTGGGTGAGGGCATGGAAGAGGCTGGGTGAGGGCAGGGAAGAGGCTGGGTGAGGGCAGGGAGGAGGCTGTGTGAGGGCAGGGAAGAGGCTGGGTGAGGGCAGGGAAGAGGCTGGGTGAGGGCAGGGAGGAGGCTGGGTGAGGGCAGGGAAGAGGCTGGGTGAGGGCAGGGAAGAGGCTGGGTGAGGGCAGGGAAGAGGCTGGGTGAGGGCAGGGAGGAGGCTGGGTGAGGGCAGGGAAGAGGCTGGGTGAGGTCAGGGAAGAGGCTGGGTGAGGGCAGGGAAGAGGCTGGGTGAGGGCAGGGAAGAGGCTGGGTGAGGGCAGGGAGGAGGCTGGGTGAGGGCAGGGAAGAGGCTGGGTGAGGGCAGGGAAGAGGCTGGGTGAGGGCAGGGAAGAGGCTGGGTGACGGCAAGGAAGAGGCTGGGTGAGGGCAGGGAAGAGGCTGTGTGAGGGCAGGGAAGAGGCTGGGTGAGGGCAGGGAAGAGGCTGGGTGAGGGCAGGGAAGAGGCTGGGTGAGGGCAGGGAAGAGGCTGGGTGAGGGCAGGGAAGAGGCTGGGTGAGGGCAGGGAAGAGGCTGGGTGAGGGCAGGGAGGAGGCTGGGTGAGGGCAGGGAAGAGGCTGGGTGAGGGCAGGGAAGAGGCTGGGTGAGGGCAGGGAAGAGGCTGGGTGAGGGCATGGAAGAGGCTGGGTGGGGCAGGGAAGAGGCTGGGTGAGGGCAGGGAAGAGGCTGGGTGACGGCAGGGAAGAGGCTGTCCCCCACAGGGACATTTTCAGAGACATGGCTAGAAAATGTTGCACCGCCTCACATTCCAGAAACGTGGTAATCGGGTGTCTGCCGCCTGCCACAGATGTAATAACAGATCAGACCAACATGCAATCATTGGTGCTAAAAGCTGAATGAAAAACTGACACATCCTATTATGTATCAAACAACAACTCATGCCAGTGGTGGACGTGTGATATTACATGGGGCACACAGAGGACCAGTTATTATTTACAGACATGCCCTTTGCACTTCTTTCTTCATTGTAGAATAGTTTTAAATCAGTCACAAGAGCTCAGTATTCAGTAATACACCTGTACGTTACCCATTGTATGTATGTATGTATGTCTTTATTTATATAGCGCCATTAACGTACAGAGCGTTCACAGCAGTAATACACGTGACAATCATATAAATAACAAATAATAGAAATAACATGGGAATAAGCGCTTCAGACATAAAATTAATATTTTGGAAGATGAGTCCCTGCTCCGAGGAGCTTACAATCTAATTCTTCTATTCAACAAACGACAGAGAACCCCAATGCTACATCCAATATGACAAAAATACACCAGTAAAATACTTATATATTCTCTTGAAAAAGGGTCATTTAGTTTAACCCTTTGGCCAAAGCGTTAAAAACTTGCGAGCCTCGTCAAGGCATGACCATTAGCAGGTCCTAACACTACCAGATAAAATAAAAATATACCTCTATTATGATTAAAATTCTCATTTACCTCTATTAGGAGGAAGAAAGACCACATTAGATCTATATCCAGTAGAATGAAAGGACCTACTAGCTTTTTTGTTTTGTGTGTTTTTGTTAACTTATTCCCAGCTGTCTCTGCTGTTGGAGGTTGGGGGCTCCTCCTTCCCCGGTTTTAAGCCCGCCCCTCCCCACTTCCCAAGTTAGGAGGTCCTTTCATTCTGCTGGATATAGACCCAATGTGGTCTTTCTCCCTCCTAATAGAGGTAAATGAGAATTTTAATCCTAATGGAGGTATATTAGTATTTTATCTGGTAGTGTTAGGTCTTGCGAACGGGTGTCTGCCTTGACGTGGCTCGCAAGCTTACAATGCTTTGGCCAAAGGGTTAAACTAAATGACCCTTTTCAAGAGAATATATAAGTATTTTACTGTGTATTTTTGTCATATTGGATGTAGCATTGGGCTTCTCTGTTGCTTGTTGTATACATATGTCATGCTCAATAGCTCTCCTTTTTGACACATATACATACATATATTTTGTGGGGGCTTAGGGGTTCCCAAAAAGAGCTTGCTGGGGTTTTGTGTGTTTTGTTAACTAATTCTTCTATGCCAGGGGTGGGCATATCCAGTACTCCAGGGCCAGCTTTAAAGGATGTTCCTGCATCAGCACAGGTTGCTCAATCAGTGGCCCAGTCTTCGGCTGCACCACCTATGCTGAAGCAGGGATATCCTGAAAACCTGACCTGTTCTTGGCCCTTGAGGACTGGAGATGCCCACCCCTGCTCTATGCATAGCTGATTCACATGTACACACATGGCCAGATCACCCTTTACATGTACAGTATAGTAGCACACGCAGGGTTTAAAACACCACAATAGAAGCATCTATTCTCTGCACTTTGAAGGCGACATGAAAACGAGACACATTGTCATTAACAATGCAGTAGGCAGCCGGACACTCACAAAACTATTTTATTATTACCAAAAGGAGTAAATCACCATTTAAAAAAAAACCAACGTATCGTTCCAAAGACTTATCAAGGAAAACGTGCCCGGCTGAATACTGCATTTTCTATATAATATTTAGGTCAGGTTAGGAGAGACTCCTGACTGTCCCTGAAGGCACCTCATTTATAGGCTGTATTTTTTGACTATTCCTCTGTTTTTCTTTGTGTTTGTGTGCCAGGTTTAACTACTATTTTTGACATTTTCATTAACTTCATTTTTTTTTTTTTTACCAGCTCTGCAGTTTTTTCAATGTTAGTGCGGACTTTCCAACCTCAAAACTGTGTGGATTAGAAGGGACTTATCCTGTACTTACTGTATTTGAGACAGGGCACTGAATACTTGCATTAACTACATTTGTTTATTAAATATATGAATTGATATGGTTTTTAAGTATTTTTGATGTTTGGTTCAAAACGTATTTATTAGGTTGCATTTTGGAATAATCTGATTTTTTTTGTAACTTTGTTATTTAAATACTGTGAGATGTTTTTTTTTAGACTGAAACGGTCTTAGAGAACATATGTAAGACGTGTTTTTGTGTTTAGTTTACCCTGTAAGGTGAAGGATTGTATCCATTTTTACCCACTGCAACTCTATTGGCGGTGTCTATGTATTAAGAAAGTGGTCAGCGCTGACGCACGTAAAAAAAATTATCTTTATATTTATTAGGTATATTTTTACTGTTGTAGAATTTGGTGCTAGTATTCTGCGCTAAAAAAAGGACATACGCCCCCTTTAAGTTGACTGAAAACCAACGCAGAAAACGCAAGAAAAAGAAAACGCAAGCTGTATGTAACCCGTCTACTTTTAGCTCTCAGACTTACAAGTATCGCTGGGGCCTGTGTCTCTTGTTACTTACTGGCAGTGCCGCCGAGAGGGGGCGACAGAAGGTACCGGTGCCCCCGGCCCGGTGGCGGCAGCGCAACTTGGGCCCGGTCTCTGGCCAGGCGCGGCTGCCTGTCCCCGGCTCTCTCTCAGATGCCTGCAGGCCTCAATCACTGTCCCACGCCGACGGGCCTCTGTGATGTCAGTGCGCCGTAAGTAGGCTTGGCCCAGCATCCGGTGCTGCGGTGGCATGGAGGGAAGCCCGGTGCGTGACAGCTCAGCGTGCGATAGAGGCCTGCAGTGAGGGGGAGCCGAGGCCCGGCCGCGAGAGGACTGTCAGCCGAGCCTGGCCAGAGTTCGGGCCCAACTTGCAGTGCCGGACGGACGGGCGCCACGCAGACCATCCACAAGGTAAGTCTGTTTTTATAAATATGTATTGGGGGTCTTGTTTATATGTATTGGGGGTGGCGGTCTTTTTAATATGTATTGGAGGGTGAGGGGTCTTTTTATATGTATTGGGGGAGTGGGGGGCTTTTTAAAATGTATTGGGGAGTGGGGGACTTTTAAAAATGTATTGAGGGGGGCTTTTTAAAATGTGTTGGGTGATTTTTAATATGTATTGGGGGAGTGGAGTTATATGTATTTTGTGTGGGGGGGATTGAGAGAGGGTGAGAGTGAGTGAGTGTGAGTGAGGAAAAGAGGGAGTAAGAGTGAGACGGAGGGGAGAGAAATAGATGGGAAGAGGGTGGGAAATAGAGGGGACTCATGAAATGGGTGGGCTCGCAATGCCGCCGGGGGGGGACCCGGACGTAACTCTAGTCCTGGGCCCCGGGAAATCTGTCTGCGGGCCAGGTCACACGTGCACTCTCTTTGCAGACCCCACACGAACCGGCTGTGCTCAGGGCCTCGCAGATCTGATCGAATATGGCTATTAAAAGCTTCTCTTCCTGTAAAGGAATCGGGGAGCGCAGCTCCCGTGGCGCACTCCCTCCTTACCTGATGTCTCGCGCAACCCCGCCGTCCCTACGGCGCACGTGCGCGCTCCCGCAGGAGCTTTTCTGATGTTGGAGTCTGGCTCCGCCCCCCACTTGCGACGCGCTACACGTGACGCGTGTGCACCGCTCCCAAGCTGCGTGTCAACACTTGTTATCATGCCCACCTGTCTCCTGTGTCTGTCTCCCTATCAGTGACTCCGCGGAGGTTGCGCCTCCGCTCTGCCCCCCTCTCTCATTGGTCATGCTCCCTCATATATGCTCAGCGGTGCCACTTGCACTTTGCCAGAGCATAGTTCCAGTTAGCGCTGTTCTCCCACTTCCTGGTTCCTTGTCCTGCCTTGCCTCGGTTGCCTTGTTTCAGATTGACCTCCTGTGTACAGACCCGGCTTTACTTTGGACTCCGTACTTCTAGCTTACCGACCCGGCTTACCTCTGACCTTCCGCATCTCTCCAATCCCGACCACGGCTAACGGACCTCTATTCTCCTACTGGCTCCAACCCCTGACCACGGCTAAACGGACACTGACCATTCTACCGGCTCCTAACTCAGACCTCGGCAAGTACCTGACCATTCTACTCTCTCCAATCCTGACCCTGCTGCCTGACCATTCGCACTCCAGATGTGCCCCGTGGCTGTGGGTGGCGTTATACTCATTCCCACCTCAGTACCAGGGTACCGCCTTGTTTGTGGTGAGCACGACGTTACACTCCCTCATCGTCCCTCCTCCTCCACAGCCGTTATTATTGGCTGTTCACATGTCCATCACAGTCACATGTCCAGAGCACATTGGAGAGGAACCTGCCAGGGGCAGTGTGACAGTGCCTGAGCTCATCATAGTCACATGTCCATTGGATTGGAACCTGCTAAGGGCAGAGTCCCTGTGTTGCTTGCCATACACAGGGGGGTTACATAGACATTCCTTAATACACAGTCAATATGCAAATGTGACTCCACCCTAACTCCTCCCGCTTGCTTCATAAATTCATCACCTCGCCACAGACAGGCGCAGACACACCCAAATAGCTTACTACATAGATAAAGCCGGCCGCAGGTATTTTCAGTGATAGCCCATTATTTATCTGTTCTGAGAACTTTCACCAGCTTCACAGTACTTAATGTCAAACAAGGTTGTCCCAAAGGGACCAATCAGATGTTCTTGTATGGGCTTGCGGAATGTATACATCCCTATCCTAGGTTTGCATACAATTAATGCAGAAGGCTGAAGCTGCAGGAAAAAAATTGTCAACAAATCAAGTTGGGCAACAAAAATGGCACTCCTGGTGTTATGTGAATGTACATGCCTAGAAATGGAATATGTATGTAAGGCTTTATTTACATAGCACCCACAGCTGTTCTTAGTGCTTTAAAAGAGACACAATACACTACAGGGAATTATAGCACAATAAATGCAACAGATCAAACAATAGGAAAAGAAATCCCTGCCCAAGAGAGCTTACAATCTAAGTGCAGAATAGCTGCACTTTTAACGCTGTATCATTTTTTAAAATAAGTGGAAGGGAGGATTAAAGAGTAGGAGAGGTGTGCCAAGAAAAAGGACGCATGCATGGGTGACAGAGGTGTACATGGGCGGGAGAGGAGTGAGCGGGCGGGAGAGGAGTGAGCACACGGGCGGGAGAGGAGTGAGCACACGGGCGGGGAGGAGTGAGCGGGCGGGAGAGGAGTGAGCGGGCGGGCGGGAGAGGAGTGAGCAGACGGGCGGGAGAGGAGGGAGCGGGCGGGAGAGGAGTGAGCGGGCAGGCGGGAGGAGTGAGCAGACAGGCGGGAGAGGAGGGAGCGGGCGGGAGAGGAGTGAGCGGGCAGGCGGGAGGAGTGAGCACACGGGCGGGAGAGGAGTGAGCACACGGGCGGGAGAGGAGTGAGCACACAGGCGGGAGAGGAGCAAGCACACGGGCTGGAGAGGAGCGAGCACACGGGCGGGAGAGGGGCGAGCACACGGGCGGGAGAGGAGCGGGCACACGGGCGGGAGAGGAGCGAGCACACAGGCGGGAGAGGAGCGAGCACACGGGCGGGAGAGGAGCGAGCACACGGGCGGAAGAGGAGCGAGCACACGGGCGGGAGAGGAGCGAGCATACGGGCGGGAGAGGAGCTAGCACACAGGCGGGAGAGGAGCGAGCACACGGGCGGGAGAGGAGCGAGCACACGGGCGGGAGAGGAGCGAGCACACGGGCGGGAGAGAGGAGCGAGCACACGGGCGGGAGAGGATTGAGCATACGGGCGGGAGAGGAGGGAGCATACAGGCAGGATAGGAGTGAGTATACGGGCGGGAGAGGAGTGAGCATACGGGCAGGATAGGATTGAGCATACGGGCGGGAGAGGATTGAGCATACGGGCGGGAGAGGAGTGAGCATACGGACGGGAGAGGAGTGAGCATATGAGCGGGAGAGGAGTGAGTATACGGGCGGGAGAGTGCCCACTCTCTGAGTTTCACTTTAGTAAACAGAAGATACACCTTCCATGTATGTTAAGAGTGGGCACTCAGGGAATATCTATATAAGTATTGATATCTGTATGGATGAAAAGACGTGCAGCCATGTCAATCTACATGTACTGTGACTGCAGTGTCCCCAAGCCTGGGAACATTAATAAAGATTGAGGTTGCACTAGATAAACTGCTGGCGCCCATATTTTCCATCGCCCAGCCGACCACTGACAGCCCCTGAGACAAGGTCAATCAACGTAGAAGCCCTCTACACCACTACACCGATGTAACCTTCCTAGGGAGCCGGGCAAGGAGGGCTACATATCTGGTGCAATTTTTTGACCCCGTAATCCCCATTATTCGCATTGATACACAGGCGGCAAAAACTGGGGGAAAGGCAGTGCTGAAAACAGCACCATATTTACCAAAGAAAAGGAATCCAATTAAGAGAAGTGTGGTTTTCCTTTGCTACATCTGGTGAAAGTTGGGTTTTGCCTTCATAGACCCCATAGTTCGGGGCTCTTCTACTGACTGCCCGTGGACAAATGCGGCCCCCGAAGGATCCTGGGACTCTGCTCCTGCTAATTTCATACTAGTTGCGTAGGCTGGTAAGTGCTGTTCTTCCCACTGGAATTCACTTGTAAGTTAAGGTCATGTAAATATATACAGTTAGGTCCGGAAATAATTGGACACAAGTTGATACAAGTTTTGTTATTTCGGCTGTGTACAAAAATAAATTCAAGTTACAGTTAAATAATGAATATGGGCTTAAAGTGCAGTCTATCAGCTTTAATTTGGGTGTATTCACATCCAAATTGGAGAAAGGGTTTAGGAATTACATCTCTTTAATATGTAGCCCCCTCTTTTTCAAGGGACCAAAAGTATTGGACAATTCACTCAAAAGCTGTTTCATGGACAGGTGTGGGCTATTCCTGTGTTATTTCATCATCAATTAAGCAGGTAAAAGGTCTGGAGTTGGTTCCAGGTGTGGCATTCACATTTGGAAGCTGTTGCTGTGAACACACAACATGCGGTCAAAGGAGCTCTCAATGCAAGTGAAACAGGGCATCCTTAGTCTGCAAAAAAAAGAAAATTCATCAGAGAGTGTCACGGTAACTTATGACAAGATATAATGAACACCAAATATCTGGGTTGAACTGAACGAGGCTTAGATATAATAAAATATATTTACTCTTTAAAAAGGTGAACACAGCAATATAGTACAATTAACAGACAAGAAGGTAACACTTACTTAGGGTTGGGGGATGGAGAAGTATCAGCTAGCAATTCTCCAGCAATCCGGTGACATTCCAGGGGGAATCAGAAGCACAACTCCAAAAACTATAGGGTTGACACAGTTTATATACCTGTGTAACCCTATTCTTACCATTGAATACAGACTATTGGTGAACAATTATCTGTATCCAATCCCTAACGTGGTGACACAGATGAACCCATGCCCCCCAGATAATTAGCCCATGTGTACTGGGACTCTATGGGTAGTCCCATAATTAAATCAGGGGCAACGACCAGTCTACCAAATGAAGTATCTGCATTGTTTGTAGGTGTAGACATAACACTTACAAACCACTCCAGTTTGATGATTCTCCACCCTCAGGTAACAATTAGAGTGGCAGAGTCTGCTGATTAGTACTTGGTCGGTTGATTAGTACTTAGTGTAAACAATCAGACAGTTAACTTTTGATCACAGTGCTTAGGCTCAATCAGCCGGCTGCCCTTCATGACCTATTAGCATAGCAGATGGAGTCTGCATTGTCAGAGCAGATCCAAAATACCATACATATACACTTGAATATCTACACATATTAATAAGTTCCATTCTGGTGGGCTCAGTGGGTCGAAATTTGCCAGTTTTTAATGCCTACAGTGCCTCCACATATTGGCCAAATATCAACTCTCTGTGACCTCCAGAACTGGAGATACAGAAATGCACTTTAAAACATTAAAATACAGGATTATAATGAAACATGGGAACAGGGGAACATACATTTTCCTGACATGACAAGGTGTAAGCCACATTCCTGGACCGCAGTCCAGTTAACCCCTTGCCTCCTTGGTGAGGTCAGGGGGTGGCCATATGGGGTGCAACCCTTTTAATACCGGGCCAACCCCCCTCTCCCTCTACAGAGAGATAGCAGGAACATTAGGAGTGGCCAAATCAACAGTTTGGTACATTTTGAGAATAAAAGAACGCACTGGTGAGCTCTGCAACACAAAAAGGCCTGGACGTCCATGGAAGACAACCGTGGTGGAATATACTTTCCATGGTAAAGAAAAACCCCTTCACAACATCCAGCCAAGTGAAGAACACTCTTCAGGAGGTAGGCATATCATTATCCAAGTCTACTATAAAGAGAAGACTTCACCAGAGCAAATATAGAGGGTTCACCACAAGGTGCAAACCATTCATAAGCCTCAAGAATAGAAAGGCCAGATTTGACTTTGCCAAACAATATCTAAAAAAGCCAGCCCAGTTCTGGAACAACATTCTTTGGACAGATGAAACTAAGATCAAACTGTACCAGAATGATGGGAAGAAAAAAGTATGTAGAAGGCTTGGAATGGCTCATGATCCGAAGCATACCACATCATCTGTAAAACACGGTGGAGGCAGTGCGATGGCATGTGCATGCACGGCTTCCAATGGCACTTGGTCACTAGTGTTTATTGATGATGTGACAGTAGACAGAAGCAGCCGGATGAATTCTGAAGTGTATAGGGATATATTGTCTGCTCAGATTCAGCCAAATTCAGCGAATCGGATTGGACAGTGCTTCACTTTACAGATGGACAATGACCCAAAACATACTGCGAAAGCAACCCAGGAGTTTTTTAAGGCAAAGAAGTGGAATATTCTGCAATGGCCGAGTCAATCACCTGATCTCAACCCGATCGTGCATGCATTTCACTTGCTGAAGACAAAACTTAAGATAGAAAGACTCACGAACAAACAACAACTGAAGACAGCTGCAGTAAAGGCCTAACAAAGCATCACAAAGGAGGAAACCCAGCGTTTGTGATGTCCATGCGTTCCAGACTTCAAGCAGTCATTGCCTGCAAAGGATTCTCGACAAAGTATTAAAAATGAACATTTTATTTACGATTGTGTTAATTTGTCCAATTACATTTGAGCCACTGAAATAAGGGGACTTTGTATGAAAATGGTTGCAATTCCTAAACGTTTCATACAATATTTTTGTTCAACCCCTTGAAATAAAGCTGAAAGTCTGCACTTCTATTGCATCTCGGTTGTTTCATTTCAAATCCATTGTGGTGGAGTACAGAGCCAAAATTATGAAAATTGTGTCAGTGTCCAATTATTTCCGGACCTAACTGTATGGTACAGATCTTATAAATGCTTGAACATTTTTCAAATATAATAATGTAAGTCTTTAAACGTATCTAAAATGACATTACAAAGAGCTAGTGGCTCTTCTACTCCTATATTATTATTATTATTATTATTATTATTATTATTATTATTATTATATGCCTTCTGATCCGGTCCCTTTGTAGAACTGGCTGAACAGCCCTGCCTTAGTTACTAGCAGGCCTTAGAAATTAACATACACAATTGTGATACACAATTATATTGAGGACTAGGGGGAGCTATTACTTTCATTCTATTTCATCTGACATGAATTATTATTTCAATTAAAATGTGTAAAAAGTACCATCTGTTTGCTCTCCAGCAGAATTTTCTCTCCCTAGGTCTAAGCACATAATGTCTCTGATTGTACTGTAAATATCCGGATAGCTCTGGGAGCACGCGGTTCAGTGTATTATCTGTGATTGTAACATATAGTCATCATAATGAAATTAAAACAATTATATAGAGCGTTAAATAGCTTGTATAGTTTTTTTCAGCCATTGTTCTGCAATGTATTGCAATCTCTGTTGGCTCTGAAAAAGAAATCATTGAGCTCTACAACATACATCTGGAGCTGCCAATAAAACAGCCAGACGACTGTAACATTATTCGGTATTAAGCTGTACAAGGTGATTATAAATAAATGTAACCCTCCTTGCCCGGCTCTAAAGGAGCTTACATTGAGTTGGATATATACATGGCTGAGCTCGGTCTCTCAGACCTGGCCAGGGTGCTGGGTCAGTGCAGGCTGGGCTCAGTCTCTCAGACCTGGCCAGGGTGCTGGGTCAGTGCACGCTGGGCTCAGTCTCTCAGACCTGGCCAGGGTGCTGGGTCAGTGCAGGCTGGGCTCAGTCTCTCAGACCTGGCCAGGGTGCTGGGTCAGTGCAGGCTGGGCTCAGTCTCTCAGACCTGGCCAGGTTGCTGGGTTAGTGCAGGCTGGGCTCAGTCTCTCAGACCTGGCCAGGTTGCTGGGTTAGTGCAGGCTGGGCTCAGTCTCTCAGGCCTGGTCAGGGTGCTGGGTCGGTGCAGGCTGGGCTCAGTCTCTCAGACCTGGTCAGGGTGCTGGGTCAGTGCAGGCTGGGCTCAGTCTCTCAGACCTGTCCAGGGTGCTGGGTGTGTGCAGGCTGGGCACAGTCTCTCAGACCTGGTCAGGGTGCTGGGTCAGTGCAGGCTGGGCTCAGCCTCTCAGACCTGGTCAGGGTGCTGAGTCAGTGCAGGCTGGGCTCAGTCTCTCAGACCTGGCCAGGGTGCTGGGTGTGTGCAGGCTGGGCTCATTCTCTCAGACCTGGCCAGGGTGCTGGGTGTGTGCAGGCTGGGCTCATTCTCTCAGACCTGGTCAGGGTGCTGGGTGTGTGCAGGCTAGGCTCAGTCTCTCAGACCTGGTTAGGGCACTGGGTCAGTGCAGGCTGGGCTCATCTCGCAGACCTGGTCAGGGTGCTGGGTCCATTGAGGCTGGGCCTCTCATGCCTGGTCCGGGTGCTGGGTCCGTGCAGGCTGGGCGAGGATATGCAGATAGAATAATGATTGGCGCCAGGAACATTTATAAAACAAGCTAGAGCTTCATTCACATCGATTGATAATGATCACCATACAAAAGACAGACCACTTCAGACATTAACGGGTGGCAAACAATATAGTTACTCTGTGCTTTCTCCCCTGGTAGCTCTCACTCCTACGCTGGGGAGGTATTTGTGCTTTTTCCCCCTTAGTAGTAGTTAGATTGACAATCTCCTGCATAGCGTCAATACTGCCCCATCTCAGAGGGCCTATGGTGGGAATACACTCTGTCCTCAGGGATCAACATCCCTTCACTGTGTACTGCATACCTCGTCCATGTATATTGGGTTTGGAGTTTAATTAGGACCTTCCTGTGGCGCCGATCGGATTATGCACCAGAGCTTCTACTTGTTATGGTCGCGTACGTCGCTGTGTACAGACCCGCTAGGCAGAGGTGGGATCCGACTCCTGAACAGTAGAATCGTGAGGTCCGGGTCCGAGGTCAGGGTAGGATGATTGAGGTCACTGTTTCAGGGTCAGGGCGGGAGAAGGCAGAGTAGTAGGGGTCACAGTTCCAAGGTCAGGGCTGGAGAAAGCAGGTTGGTCGTGGTCACAGGCTGGGATCGGCAACAGGGAGGAATAAGGTAGGCAGGATAAGGCAGGAGTCCAGGAAAACAGAACCTTGCACAGGCAAGGAAGAGAGGGAAATGCAGCCTTATAAAGGGAGCAGACAAGTGCAGGCAATTGTTTCAGGAGGCTGACTTCCTGCCTCGACGGCCATGTTGCTAGAGGCAGATATCCTGCCTCTGTGGCCATATTGGGAGATCCTTATACTACTCACTACCCCTCTCTGCATAATCATCCCACATCATATGGTGGGGAGGGGATAAACCTGAGTGATCCCACACAGTTTACCCATTAAGGTTTCAACCCATTATACTAACTAGTAGGCCCCAAAGAGGGGTGGGGCTACATAAGCATGTGTACATTCCCTTTAGTTAGAAAATTATGCTTCAACTGAACATTGCATTTTGCATTCAGTGTTACTATTGTATCTCTGTAAGTGCTTAGTTCATTGGCCTAGTCGCTGCATTGCTACTTCAAAACCAGTTGCGAAACATGCGTTCAAGACCTTACACTAGGGGTTCTCAACTCCAGTCCTCAAGACCCCCCCAACAGGTCAGGTTTTCAGGATATCCCTGCTTCAGCACTGGTGGCTCAATCACTAGCTCAGTGGTTGACAATTGACACTGTATTTGTACTTGGTTGTCATAAAAAATGTTTAATGTTCAGTCGTGTCACGTCTTTATCACGACGAATTGCATAATGATCGTAAAAACAAACAGGTCTGACAGAGTGACATTTGGGAAAAGTGCCATGTCCCAGATCTCCTGGTACAGTAGTCTGATTATGGGAAATCTGGGATAATTAATTCTGATTTAAAGCAGCACACTCTCCTACTCGCTTTTTTGTTACCGCCTCATTTTTTTGTTGTAGCAATTTGGAAATTGTGGGGTCCCACAGATATAAACATCGTTATTTATATCTCAGGGGACCCACCATTTCCCAAGATAATGGTGAAGTTACTTGGCTTATATCTTCCTCCAGGGGAAACAAAATGGCTGCCAAACCTCAGGTCCATAGGAAGCCACAACATCATCGACCCTTTTGAACAATCATTTAAATCCCTTTTAAAAACCAGAACGTTTACCGATAACTTCACGATTAAGTATCTTGCGAACCGATGACTCCCCGGAGCGGAAAATAGCACGGGTCAGCTCTGGAGGACTCACAGGTTCCGGTCCGATAAAGAAGGGTGGGCGTTTATCAAGGGGGGGTTGCTTCTTCATTTGGACCTAAATGCCAGAAGACCTACGAGATTTCCCAAGCAGCCCACTCGCTGTCAGACCCTGCAAATCCCTATAAAGCTGATTCTAAAAACACACAAAGAGAGGGACATGGGAACCCAGACGATTGGTTTCTGGAATCAGGAACAGTGTTTTGAAACATAAAAATTGGTTATATGACTTTACCACACTGATGATGCCTACCATACCACCCTACTTATGTCCTCCTAATATATGGTCTCTCCCATGTCATTGATTACACCCTGCAGAGCTCTTCTCTTGTCCCGCACTTCACTTTGGGTATACGCCTGAGCTCCTTCCATCTCTGCTGCCGGTTGGATTTCAGAAACTCGGCAGTCGGCACACACTGTATTACATGAAACACTCTGCATTATGAGGCTTCACAACGCATGATGAAGTTAAACTTGTCAAGTAGCGATACAGCTTATAGAACTCTGCACTGCATCAGTTTGGGCTGTATATAAATAGGGTTGACACACATCCCGTATATACAGAATTGTCCCTTAGTTCATTGACTTGATGTGAAATGCCTGAACTTAAAATTACTGTATGAAATGTCATTACCTTAAACATTTCTGCGTGAGAGTAATAGTTCCCTTTTCGGATAGCAGTGTCCTTACTCAGTTATTAAAATACCAAAGTTAGGACACTGCTTGGTCATCTCCTAATACCGTGACACCCGCCCCTATAGGCGTTACTTTTTCTCCCGCCGATACGTGTTAGTTCAGTCCGCGTCTTTGCCCGGCCAAGCGCAGAGAGGATAAAAAGCAGAGACTATAGCGGTCACGCGGGAAGTGTGAAGCGTTCGCAAATCATTCATCACTCATCATGACATCGCACTTTAACTGGATTTCATCCGTATTCTAAAAAAGGAATTGTGGCGACCCTATATATAAAGGTTGTTGAAGGATGTGTTTTTCTAAAGGAAAAGACAAGATGTCCTGCAAATGTTTGTGAACTATCTGAACTGAGACAGAAGAGTTGTTGACGTTCATTTGTTTTCTACGTTTTCCTTTGTCCGTCCGCGTGGTTATAAGTACTCTGCTCATTCCTGGCTGTTTGTTTTTTATCTCAAGGGCCATGCATAAATCCACTTTATTATAGCGGAGAACACAACGGAAACGTGCTTCTCCGAATCCACACTGTAAAGGAAAGCTTTCACAAATGTGTATACTGGTTTTTCTTTAAAGCATCAATCACCAGTATATTGTCGATATAATCCATCTCTGTTAATGTCTTTTGGTTCTAAGGTGGATTTTTATCTATAAACACTTCACTTAGGAACACAGTGGAAGTGCTCGTCAAAAATAATCTTTCAAACAAAGCGTTCCTATGTCATGTCGTGTGCTGTTTGTTGCTGAATAGGTTATGTAAACAGAGAATGTTATAATTATATGTGCTTATTCTGTATTGGCACTATCCATGTTTACTAACCATTTACATTTCTCAGAAGAGACTTTACACCTTAGTCTATGAACTGCGAAAGCGCCCATCTGGTGCGATTACCTGGAGAGCCAGATCGGAAATGTTCACACATTATAGAGTACGGGCCTTTGAATAAATAGCTGGGACCATATGGAGCTCAACTCATTTTATTAAGACAAAACTTCCAAGTGTTCAGTATGCCACTCATACCAAGAAATTCACAGTGATTTGCAACGTGCTGTATGATGAGCAACGTTTAACCCTTCCACTGCCTGAACGAAAGGGCTGATCCAATAGCTTTGCCAGTGAAAGGATGAATCCAATCGCTAGCTAGTTAAATAGATACATTATATATGTATGTATATCTTTATTTATATAGCGCCATTCATGTACACAGCGCTTCACAGCAGTAATACACGTCACAATCATATAAATAACAAATGATACAAATAACACATAAAGGGAAGAATTGCTTCAGACATAAAAGGGACACTTAGGAAAAGGAGTCCCTGTCCCGAAGAGCTCACAATCTAATTGGTAAGTAGGAAGAATGTACAGAGAGAGTAGGAGGACATTCTGGTAAGTGTGTCTGCAAGGGGCCAAGGTTAATAAATTAGGTGTATGATATCCCTGCTTCAGCACAGGTAGCTCAATCAGTGTCTCAGTCAGCATGACTGAGCCACTGATTGAGCACTTGTGCTGAAGCAGGGATATCCCTAATACCTAGCCTGTTGGTGGCCCTTGGACTGGAGTTGGCCACTCCTGCATTAGTGGACAGAGGTTTACATTCTCACACACACTGCAGTGAAGACACTAGATTCGGTCTCACCACAAAAAGGCAACTGGAGTCCTAATTGTACCTGCACATTCTAATACGTATATTACAATATCTTCATAAGTTACTACATCTTGATTACATAGAAAGCGTTACTGAAATTAATATTTCTAATTGCCATTGTGACTAATGTACCTGCCAAAAGCGCAATTAAAATGCTTACAAGACGGATATATTCGCAGACATTGTTGTAAGACGGCATAACTGAGATCATTCAGATCCCACAACAAGTGGCCGTCCTGGAACATAATACGAGATGCATTCTGCCATGAAAGAGAAGTAACATCTGTTTGCACAGCACTGTCTGGAAATGAGGTGCTAGCTTTGCAGAACGTGTGCTAAACTACAAACTGAACGAGCATTTCTTGCACGAGCGCCTTGTACTTTACCGACCTCGTTGAACTGCTGCCATTTAGGGAAACAGGTCTGCTATTCTATACAGCTGGAACCCGCACCCCATGGACTATCACGTGTAGGGATTTAGGAGTTGGGTCACCTGTTCAACTGAAGGAAAATGAGAAAGTTTAACATTTTCACCACGTCTTGATCGCGAGGCAGTGGTTCTCAACGCCAGTCCTCAAAATCTCCCCCCCCCCCCCTGCATCGGCACAGGTGGCTCAATCAGTGGCTCAGTCAAAGATTGTTTCTTGGAGATGAGGAGGAGCGCAGGCAGGTGTAGCAAAATATGCAAAAGAGAATAACATATATAGTGCAGATGGTAAACACTGTGCAGATAGATGTAATCTATAGAATAGAACTCACATAGATCGCAGAAAATATCACGTGTCAGAGATCCTTCTCTCTCTGACTGGAGCCCTTTGAATGGTAGCAGGGAAATCCCTCAAGGCACGGATATGTATGGATAAGAAGAAAAGCCACAATAGTGCATACTATTCCAATAATGTATTAATCAAACAAATAACACGAGTATATTACACTCACATTCGCCATGTAAAAATCAGGTGGAGGAGAGAACTCCTGACGAAGCATCTGGCGAAACGCGTAGAGTTTGCAGTGAGGGAACAAGCTCTGAAGGACTGGCAGAATTCGGTCTAAGGTCTCTTCCATTGGGAACTTCCGCCCTCAGCCGTGACGCGATAGCGGAAGTGACGCGACGGCTGTGACATATGCGGAAGAGAATCCTGAACGCTGTGAAGCTGCTTATACCTGCACCACCATATAACGAGCTGCGGTTCTCTCCTCCACCTGATTTTTACATGGCGAATGTGAGTGTAATATACTCGTGTTATTTGTTTGATTAATACAATATTGGAATAGTATGCACTATTGTGGCTTTTCTTCTTATCCATACATATCCGTGCCTTGAGGGATTTCCCTGCTACCATTCAAAGGGCTCCAGTCAGAGAGAGAAGGATCTCTGACACGTGATATTTTCTGCGATCTATGTGAGTTCTATTCTATAGATTACATCTATCTGCACAGTGTTTACCATCTGCACTATATATGTTATTCTCTTTTGCATATTTTGCTACACCTGCCTGCGCTCCTCCTCATCTCCAAGAAACAATCTACCCTTCTGGGACCCGGAACTGCCCCATCAGAGGAAGTTGAGCTGCCCTTTACACATATTTATTTTTCACTATTGGTGTTATATTGTGTGATAGTAGTTGTATTCCCAACAACATTATTGGTTCACTTGGGAGCGTCCAATCCACTTCCCCACCCATCCCCTCCACCTTCCCTCACATCCCCTTGTTTTGCGCTCAGTCAAAGAGCCTGCTAAAGCACAGGTGGCTCAATCAGTGGCACAGTCTTTGATTGAGCCACCTATGCTGAAGCAGGGATATCCTGAAAACATGACTTGTTAGTAGCCCTTGAGGACTGGAGTTGGCCGCCTCTGGTATAGATGCACTCCAGGTTCTGAAAGTCTTTTTTTGTTCCATTGCTGATTCGGAGGTGGTGTGGAGCAATCCCGTAACCCACTGGGATATATAAATCCTCTGAGGAGGCACTCCAACCACATTATAACCCAGTCACATTGACATTTGTGGTGGATATTATTGTAACAGACAGGGTGCACAATCGGTTTGTGGGTTAACTCAGGTGCAGAACATTACCTCTGAATGTGAACCTGGTTCCAATCCCACTGTCCGCTGTTAGCCCTTGGGAAGGTCAGGACACCCGTGCCTGCCAATATCCGATGTACAGTACGGTGTAAAGGAAGATACATTTTTCTTCATGTACAGTAGGCTTGGAAGCCTACAAGCATATGAAATAATAGCAAGATATTTACAACATATACAGGCATACCCCGCATTAACATACGCAATGGGACCGGAGCATGTATGTAAAGCGAAAATGTACTTAAAGTGAAACATTACCTTTTTCCCCACTTATCGATGCATGTACTGTACTGCAATCGTCATATACGTGCATAACTGATGTAAATAACGCATGTGTAACATGCTCTATAGTCTCCTCGCTTGCGCACAGCTTCGGTACAGGTAGGGAGCCGGTATTGCTATTCAGGACGTGCTGACAGGCGCATGCGCGAGCTGCCGTTTGCCTATTGGGCGACATGTACTTGCTCGCGAGTGTACTTAAAGTGAGTGTCCTTAAAGCGGGGTATGCCTGTACCCTTTTTTCATGATGTGCTACAAAGGAACTTGTTGGATTCGGAAGAATGGAGGGATTCCAATATTAGAGTTCTCACACAGTTCTTATGTTACAATGTTGGTCATTTTTAGTCAACTGTAAATATTATTTCTTATAAATTGAGAAATACTGTAGGATTTAACAATGTAATCAAAATGAAAAGAAAGAAAAGTGCAGGCACAATGCAACATATACGTATATACATACAGTACACAGAGAGAGGACTTGGTATGTAAGGTTAAAATGACAGAGGCTGCAATATGTGTAATTGTTTCCATAACCCTTTGTTATCAGGCATTTGTGTCAACTAACATATCTCTGTATACATTTGTTCTTTCATCTTATCACATTTCAATAATGCAAAAAAATGAGTCTGTAATGTCACAGTAACTATTAAAGAGGATCCTTATATATGAGCAAAGATGATGTGATCTGGTTATTTTCTTGCTTAAGGTTGCCTAATGGGGTTTCTAGGGACACAAAAAAACACACAAACACAAAAAATATATATATTTAATATTTTTTAACATATCTTGAAAAAATAAGGGCAAATGAAGAAAAAGATTGGTATCAGCAGAATATTTTAGTTGCCACAGCAACTACAAAGCTTAAATAATCGTGCTGCAGAATCCAGTCCCATAGCTTTAACTTTAGATACCCGCAATAAATGGAAAGGGATTCCTGGAGACACATTTTGCATGTTTGATTTGCACACTTTTATTAAGAAGTATGACTTTTAAGATTTTGTGAACAATAAAACACAAAATACTCAGCCTGGGTGTTGTCTCGTTTGTAGATGTTTTGACACATGCTTATTGAGACTTTTTACACCACGAGAATGTGTCCCATTCTCACGTCTCATACAGGACGCCCAATACGCGTCAAATTTAAACTGACAATAAGATTCTGGATTTAGGTGAATTGTACGAGAGTGGAGTAGATGTCACAGATTACACCGATTTCTCAGTTGAAGTCATGCTTTGATGTATCGTGTGCAGCATGCTAAACCTTTTGGGTTATCCCGGTAAAGTACAGAACCTGAAACACGGATTTGTTATCCTTACCCACAATCTTCACTCCAGTGGGTTAACACAGAGGTTTTCAACCTTTCTTGAGCACAGGCATCCCTTCTCATCAGGTCTCACTCACCCCTTCCTATTAGATCTCACTCACCCCTTCTCATCAGATCTCACTCACCCCTTCTCATCAGATCTCACTCACCCCTTCTCATCAGATCTCACTCACCCCTTCTCATCAGATCTCACTCACCCCTTCTCATCAGATCTCACTCACCCCTTCTCAACAGATCTCACTCGCCCTTTCTCATCAGATCTCACTCACCCCTTCCTATTAGATCTCACTCACCCCTTCTCATCAGGTCTCACTCACCCCTTCCTATTAGATCTCACTCACCCCTTCTCATCAGATCTCACTCACCCCTTCTCATCAGATCTCACTCACCCCTTCTCATCAGATCTCACTCACCCCTTCTCATCAGATCTCACTCACCCCTTCTCAACAGATCTCACTCGCCCTTTCTCATCAGATCTCACTCACCCCTTCTCATCAGATCTCACTCACCCCTTCTCCTCAGATCTCACCCCTTCTCATCAGATCTCACTCACCCCTTCTCATCAGATCTCACACACCCCTTCTCACACGCACCATACGCCCAGCATACCCACCTTCTTCCTATACACTCCACGTTCAGCCACTTTTACCCCACTTCATACACACCCTTATTCTCAACACACTCCCCATTCACCCCGTCACACTTCATACACCCCCTTATTCTCAACACACTCCCCAGTCACCCGTCGCACTTCATACACCCCCTTATTCTCAACTCAACTTGTGCTGAAGCAGGGATATCCTTAAAACTTGTCCTGTTGGTGGCTCTTCAGGACTGGAGTTGGCCACCCGTTCTAGAGAAACATCCATGTTTTAAAGCAGCAGTAAGCATGTATGTATTTATTTTCTTTAAGAGATATCTTCTTGCTCTTTCAAACACTTGTTTATATATTTTTAATTCTGATGCTTGGTTCCGGATATTAGCCGCTGAATATAAAAGCACCCTTTTCGAATGGTATTCTCAGCCACTTCAGCTGCTGTATTAGAACAAGCCCTGAAGTGTCCGCGAGGTTAGAAATGAAGCTTTTCCCAGAGCCCAGTGCAGTGTAAAGGTTATTATGGTAACCTCAGAAGCCAGAGATTAAGACAATCCTGTTTTTTTTTTTTTTAACTCTAGGAGGACAGTTACTTTAAATGGAAACCAAAGGTGACACATTCAATGTGATCTGCGTGTACATCTGCGTTGCCCCAAAGGCTGACAGCCTGATGAGGCTCCCCAAGAGCTGCTCGCCTCTGCAAGGGGCCAGCGTGCTAAGGGTTAACATTTCCTTGTACTTTGTGGTACGTCAACCCCACCCACTGGAATGTTAATGAGCCAAGAGGACAAATAACTGTTTGTTCACAGCTGCATTGAAAATCAACCACCCAAGTGTACATCTGCTTTGCCCCAAAGGCGGACAGCCTTTGGCGCAGCCGAAGTGCAGCAAAAGGGTGTGAGACGTTTGCTGCTGTTTGGTGAAGTTAAAGTGATGTTAAAGCTGCTCTATTTAAATTGGAAAATCACAAGCCCTTTATCCCTTTGTACCCAATTTTCCTACTCTATCTGTCCATGAAATGTCTGTGAATTGACTGTATAGCTCTGTTCTTTTAATGTAACCATTTATTGTTATAACTCTATGCCCAGGGCATACCTGTAAACGAGAGGTAACTGTCAATGTATTACTTCCTGGTAACACATTTTTATAAATAAAAAATAAAAAATCTTCTGCTTGTCATTATCAAGAATATTTATCTTTAGTGCAGTATATGGGGTCCTGGTATATATGGGGTCCTGGTATATGGTGTCCTGGTATATGGGGTCCTGGTATATAGAGTCCTGGTATATAGAGTCCTAGTATATAGAGTCCTGGTATATGTGCTACTGGTATATAGATGCCTGGTATATGGGGTACTGGTATATAGAGTCCTGGGATATGGGGTCCTGGTATATATGGGTCCTATTTTATAGAGTCCTTGTATATGGAGTCCTGGTATATAGATGGGGTCCTGGTATATATGGGTCCTATTGTATAGAGTCCTTGTATATGGAGTCCTGGTATATAGATGGGGTCCTGGTATATATGGGTCCTATTGTATAGAGTCCTTGTATATAGGGTCCTGGTATATAGATGGTGTGCTGGAACTAAAGAATGTTTTTTTTTAAATGCATTTTTAGTGAGAAAGTGCTGTTTGCAATAAATATGCACCCACAGGTGTATGAGAACTTTTATTTAAACAATGACGTGAAACTGAGACTTATAATGACTGTAATAACACGGGCATCCTGCAGGTGGCAGCATTGGCTTGCCAGGAACCAAGATGGGCGGGCAGACTTCACCCGGTGACGTATTTGGTTTCCGGTCATGTGACGTATAGCTATAAAGGGGAGGAAAAAGCCCGATATATCTGTGAGGTGTCCGCGCGGGGCGGTGTGGTGGGGACATGTCTGCTCTGAGGGCGCACAGGGTAAGCGGTGACCTTGTAAGGGCTGTTCAGCGGCTCCCTCGGTGTCCGGCTTGCTCCCCCCCGGTCCAGGTTACATAATGTCCTTTGGACAGTAACCCCCCATCCCCGGTGTGTTACAGGGCCGCGCCCCCGGAGCTCCGGCTTATTTACCTCTGTCTGTTCTCCACATCTTTGTAACGCGGATGGATCTCTTTACTTAGCGCTGTCATTCTGTGCCCGGCTTCCCCACCACCCGCCCCCCAAACTCCCCCCCCCCCACTCACCACCAACCCCCAAAACTCCCTCCCCCCCCACTCACCACCAACCCCCAAAACTCCCTCCCCCCCCACTCACCACCAACCCCCACTCACCACCAACCCCCAAAACTCCCTCTCACCACCAACCCCCAAAACCCCCCCCCCCCCTCACCACCAACCCCCAAAACTCCCCCCCCCCTCACCACCAACCCCCAAAACTCCCCCCCTCACCACCAACCCCCAAAACTCCCCCCCCCTCACCCCCAACCCCCAAAACTGATCCCCCTCCCCCCCTCACCACCAACCCACGCTTCTATCGCACATCACCAAGATTCACATGCTCGGGAAGTATAACTGCTGTAATGTTACTCGGGGTCCTATATACTCCTCTCCCGGGGTCATATATACTCCTCTCCCGTTCCTGTCTCTCTTGCTATATACTACATCAGGAGTGCTTAGCCCCTCCCACCCCCAACAGATCAGGTTTTCAGTGACTGAGCCTCCTGTGCTGGAACAGGGGTATCCTTAACCTGACCTGTTGGTGGCCTTTGAGGACTGAAGTTGCCGCCCCTGTGCTACACTGTAAGGCTGAAGGACGTTGGTGCCAGGCAATCTTCCCCACATATATGCTGTGTAATGTGACTAGCACATACCATATCTATCTGCAACTGCTGGTGAAGGTTTACTAGAGCAAAGGTGAAATAAAATATCCCTGATGAGTAAGAAGTAATTCGTGAACTAGGTATCGTGATTAACCCCTTCACTGCCAGTGTCGATACATTGTAGGACCCACCTGGCAGCAGTTTCTCAGTTCAATCTGCCCCCCAAAAATCTTGTTTTATTTGGTTGCAAAGCATAGACCTATGAGAATATGTATCGTTCTATACTATTGACTGGTATTGAATATATTGTTTGCACAGCCTGCTTCTGAATGTTATTTTACACTGCGTCCATTCTAGGATGACTTTAACTTTGTAATTGTCATGTTCTGTCATTATTTTTACTAATAATTATTGGTATCTGGGGCTATATTTTTAATTGTTGTTGAAGATATTCCCAATCTTCTCCTGGATTGGCCGTTGGCAGCTATAATATCTGGAACTCCAGGATTCATTTTTGGTTCAGCAAAGTTCTCACAACTGTTAATCAATGACATCTAGTGCTTCATCTTTTGTATCATTTTGCTGTGGTAGTGCAAAGAGGACCAATGAGTTTGTTCTGATTGACTGGCTTTGCCTGCTAATCGGTATGAATTCCTGTTACTCACATGCACTAAAGCAGCAGGTCGCCCTGGGAAGTCTGAGTTTAACTCGTATAATGTTGGTATCTCGTTTCCTGAGCATGTCCTGCTAGCATCTGAAACGCTTGAGCTTCATTTTTATACACCCAGACACCTCACAGAAACATGGCTAACCCTTGATGCAAATATTGCCATTCAGGGATACGCCATTTCTAGGAAAGATGGGTCAAAGAGAGGAGTGGGTGTTATTTTATTTTGCAGACACATTACAATTTAAGCTGCTAAATTGCCCCCCAAGCACACCCTCTCTCTTGAAATCCTAGTTGGCAAAATCTGCCTCCCCTTTCCTAAGCCCATCTTGATTGCTGGCATCTACCACCACTCTACAGTCCCTGATATATTGCCCAGTTTCTTGGCTCAATTTCCTTTCTGAATGAGAAGAGTGAGCTGCTAGTTCTTGGATTTTCAACTACAATTGGCTCGAAAAAAGAAAAGCAGAAAGGCGCACTGAGAAGCAATAAAATTGTAATCCATTTAAAATACCCACAATTGGGCTGTACAATCACAAATTATAAAAATATATAGGCATGAATAAACTTGCAACTATCCTGAGAGGGGAGGGATACTGGAGAGGTCTGGGTGCAAAGATGGTGCAGGTCCTGACCCGTAATACTCCGCCAAGCTGAGATCCCCTTCCTGCCGGTGTCTCTCTCCACCAATGAGTGCTCACATTGCAACTTCTCGTGCTCTCACAATTGGCTCGATCCTAAAAAACACAAAATCCAGATACAACGCAAGTCACTTAACCTAACGCAACTCATTTCCCAACCCACATGGACAAACCTGAAATCTCACAACCATTCCTTGCTAGACTGGATTCTCTCCTAGTCCCAGCAGAATCCAATCCTCTGGTATCCTGCCTGACATTTTCAGTGACCATGCAATAGTGTACTGTGCAAGGAAAATCAGACCACCCCAATCAAGCCCTAAAGTTTCCACTAGAACATTTAGCAACTTTAACCCACTACAGTTTCTGGTTGACTTTACCAACTACCCTTGGTACAGAATAGACTAAATTCCCGAACCTGCTTCTGCACTTGACTATTTCCAATCAGAGTTCTTAAAACTGATACCCATGCTCCACTACACAGAATAAGAGTACGGGGGCCCACCTTCCGTGGGTTACAACCGACCTTATAGCGCTCTACTATCTTAGAGATGCATTGTGGGAAAAGCTACAAAGTAACTGACACTACGAAGGATCTTAATATCAACAGATGCCTGCGGAATATGTACACAAGGCAAACAAGACACGCAAAAGAACAATATTACTCTGACAATCTCCTCCAGAATACATCAAACCCAGCTAACTTCTGGAAAGTCACCAACAATATATTCCAGTCTTCTAGCCATCAACAACAAAGTAATATCACTAAGGAGGCTATTACTCTAACAAATCCCACTGACCGTGCAAATACATTCAATGATTACTTTGTGGGGTGTGCTAATTTATTAGCGAAACGCAACCTGAACTACAAACATTAACCTTATTCTGAGTACCCCAATAGTCCCACCCTCTCCCAACACTGCCCACAATTTTTAATATGTCCCTGTGTCTGAAGAGGAGATTACACAAATGCTCCTCAAAATAAAACTAAGCAGCCAATGTGGACCTGATTTACTGCAATCTATGTACCTACGACTTTGTGCCTCAACTATTGCCAAACCGCTTGCTTCCCTAGTCAACTCTATTCTGTCTGCAGGGCATATCCCTAAGACCTAGAAAACTGCCAGAGATGTCCCAGTCTTCAAAAGCAGGGACAAAAACATTCTCAAACTACAGGCCAATCTCTCCTGGCCTGTTTTTCTAGGGGAAAATCAGGTGGGGCGCCCTCCACTTCTGTGTCTGGGGTCCAGGCGCATCACATGATCACCGGCGTTCACGTGGCGCATCGGCTGCCGGTTCCTCTGCACTGGGAAGGTTTTTGCGATAGTATTTATTTCACATAAAATGCATAATCTATAGGACACATTTCACCTATGAGTTATGGTCAGGATGCATTTCTGAAACCTTTTATGTACGAGTCACAGTAAACCAGTTTAGAACATGACTGTAAAGCTAGATTTGACTGAAGCGAACAAATGTTGGAGCCCAGTAGTATTGTCGATTCCATCTATTATTGGCAACTTAAATGTTTAACCAGAGCAACAAAAAATGCCTGCAATGCACAGCAAAAACATTCCAGGGCTTGATAGCATGGGAAATAAAACTGTTTTTACAAAAGTCACGAGAAGTAAAAAATAGACAAAAAAAGTCCTAACATGTTTTGTGTCAAGCTTGGCACTTTGTCAAAGATTAATTAAAAATGCTGCTTGTACTGTTCTTAGCCATATATAGAATCCGATGGCATTCCCCCAAGGGCACAAACCATAATGGTGCACCTCCCCCGTGGGGAGCGTAAAATAAACCAATGTAGAACCTATTTGAACGATGGTATTCAAGCCTTTATAAAGCAGAGGATGTGTGTTATACATAAGTGTACACATCTACAAAACCTTTGGGAAGATAATACATATTTAAACGTTCCATGTACACAAGATGCAAGTAATCCACATACATACCCAACAAAAGTTAATATTAAAATAATAGATACAAAAATTACATGTATATAACGAGATACACACGTATAGCTCAAACATTAGATAAATTGTATATCTGTAATATTCAATTCTTTAATCGTATATCATGTGCCGACAGAGTAAATTATAAATGTATAACTAGGTTGCATTTTATTACAAATTGTTTTTCGCTTTTAATATTAAATAAGAAATATGAACAAATAATGCCCTAGAGAAAAATTGTTTAAACAAACATAACTAAAATGGCTTTATAAGTAATTGCAAACACGGTACAGATGCAAATCCTGTTGTGCAGCAATGGTTGTCACGGTCATATCTGCTGTGGTGATAATAGGAACCTATGCATTCCAGCTGTTTGTGGTTCTCCTTCACAGGTGCTGCAGTGTATCACAAGACATGGCTGGAGGTCCCAGTCCACCCATCCTCATGCTGAGGCATCCGCAGCGACTGCCAGTCCTGGCTTTAGTTTTGGTGAGTGTTACTGGGCATCAAAATTGCAATGTATTTTACTTTGGACAGCTGCCCTTTGGCATGGGAAGGATTGTATAAATGGCTAGAGATAAGAATATCGATAACTCCCATTTTTTTTTTTAATCCAGCAGGAGTACTGCCACATTCCATACAGAGTACTCCAAGCTGTTTTATGATTCACAAGTCTGTAGAAAGCTGAAGGAAAAACGTGACAAGCAAATCAATATAAACTAAACTGTCAAGGAAACCGTGCTCTGCTATTCATGCCAGATTGTATGTCCAAGTTACAATTGTCATTTGCTTGTTTCTTTATATGAAAGAATTCGGCAATATTTAAATGGGACTGTCCCACAGAGCAGACAAAATTATGTTTGCAAACAAAGGAGAGAGTTTGCACCAAACCCTAAAATACCAATACCCAACCAAATAATCCAAAGGGATGGGGTGCACCCTTAAGGGAGAAAAACAGTAGGAATCACAGAGAAGAAAAGCCTACAAACGTAGGCTAAAACTCCCACAGAAGAATTGGGCACTTAAGGGTATGGTCAAAATATAAAAAAGTTTATTTATTTATACACCACTAAATACACACTATATAAAACCAATCTAACAAGAGACCTCTACAGAACAAGCACCCTACGTGTGTGTGTGTGTGTGTGTGTGTGTGTGTCACACAGGACAAAATCAGAATGGTCACACAGTGAGCGATAAACTTTAAATTAAGAGTTTGTCTCTCACTGCGTTACCGTTCTGATCACACTTTACACCTGTTTATACTTGCATGATTTACTTAGACATTGTGTAGGGTGCTTGTTCTGTATATTCTGCATTTAGTTGTGTATAAATAAATTGACACTGATATTTTGAACATACCCATTCTTCTGTGGGAGTTTCTTAGGCTTTTCTTCTCTAAAATAGTTTACTAATATCAATCAACATTATCAGTTTCCTTACAAAGTTTTCAGCACATTTAATTTCTTGCACAAATTAATGCTTTTATTTTCAATGGGTCTTGTTAAATGTTATCAAATAATTATGGTGTTCTGCTTTTGGCTAATAATATATAGATTACAAAATAGTTTACCTTTACCCTTCACCTATTTGGTCACGGATGGGAGCATAGTTAATTACACGAAGCCACAAAGTACAGGGGCGTAGATGCAAAATGTCACAAACCCTTTTATCGTAAAAAGTGGGTAAAAATCCTAAACCAAACACTCCAAAATATTAGAAACAAAACAGGAAACTTACATTAACATTGGAAACATCAATGGTTTGAAAAATATTAAAAACATTCGATTTTATATAGATCTCGGGGGTGCAGCAATTATAGGGGGACCGCACAAGGCCTCTATAACACACTTACCTTCCAGCGACACGTCGTCAAATCAGATGAATCTACAGAGATTACTTTGGAACCTATTCCAGAGCAGGAGTGCTCAACTCCAGACCTAAGGTGCCCCACAAACAGTTCAGGGATTTAGGATATCCCTCCTTCAGACAGGTGGCTCAATCGGAGCCTCTGAGCCACCTGTACTGAAGCAGGGATATCCTGAAAACCTGACCTGTTTGGAGGGGAGGAGGACTTGAGGTCTGGAGTTGAGCACCCCTGCTCTAGATCACCTCTGAAATCCTATGAAAACCATATTCTGTTACCCAAACCCACAACCACAATGTGTACTTTATTATTGTATTTTTTTTTCTATAGCGCTCAGCGAGCAGCAGAAAGAGTTTCAAGCGACCTCCCGGAAATTTGCCAGGGAAGAGATCGTCCCGGTGGCGGCACACTACGACAGAACGGGGGAGGTAGGTAAACATCGCTTTCACTTGTTGACCAGTTTAATATTTTTTTTCTGTAGTGAACATGTACATTTATTTCCCATTTCAGTATCCTGTTCCCCTCATTAAAAGGGCGTGGGAGCTGGGCCTGATGAATGCACACATACCGGAACATTGTGGTAAGAAAGTGGTGGTTTCTGCCGTTTTTTGACCCGCTGTTGCAGAAACGTTCTTGCTCTTACCCCGTCTGCTGTTTCTGTTTGGTAATGCTGCAGGTGGACTCGCCCTTGGGATTTTTGATACGTGTCTTATTACAGAAGAAATAGCTTATGGATGTACAGGTGTTCAGACCGCCATTGAAGCCAATTCTTTGGGTGTAAGTATATAAGGAAACTTACATCCCATGAAACGTATCAATTCTTGAAAATCTTTGCTTCATTTATTTTTAATATACATGCAGCATTTTAGCTGCTTAGTCCTTGAATGTATGATGCATTGTAGATTGTGATGGCCATTACTGGACCAACGTAAGAATACTTCATAGATGTTAAAGCTTTTGAGCCTTCACAAATCACTTTCAGTTTTAAACATCTAAGAAGAACAACGTTAGTTTTTCCTGTCTTGCCTTCTTTCTGGGCAAGCTACCCGCCTATCAGAACAAGCTCCTCATCCCTACCACATGCAGCACTTATCACCTGATATCTGACCCCAAAAGACTGTTCACAGTCCCAAGGTTCAACAAAGTATCCGGCCGCTCCTCCTTCTCTTACCGTGCACCCCAAAACTGGAACAACCTACCAGAGACTCTTACATCCATCACCAGTTTAAGTTCTTTTAAAACTAAAGCTGCTTCACATTTTAATCTGATCTGTAACTGTTACATATGCACAGAAAGATATGTTAACTGTTTATGCAATGTCTTTTAAATATAACCTTTGTTCATTTAATGTAACCATGTATTGTTATCATAACTATGCCCAGGACATACTTGAAAACGAGAGGTAACTCAATGTATTACTTCCTGGTAAAATATTTTATAAATAAACACTATCTGTAATGTATGTCTATCAAAACAGGCAGTAATACAATATTTTGTAACCCCTGATTACTCATTCTATATGAGATCCTTCATTGGTGGATGCTCTGATATTGGCAACAACAGTCTGTATGATTTGTTTAGATTTCCAATGACTGCAACAAATTAATAGACCTCAGTCATGTGTTCTTTGTCAATCAAACACTTACATTCTAGTGTTAGACTTTGTGTAAATGTGCATGGAGCATTGTGCAGTAGAGGGAAGAAACGGCTGTCCGGACCGTATCTGTGCATGTCCCGGTTTGTGTTTGGGAGCCTGAATATTGTATTTTGTGTGTGCGCTGGTTTGGCACAAAAGACTGATATTGCCGCAGAGTAACGAGTAGAAAATCGCAACGTCCCTGTCTCGCGACATTGACACTTTCTGCAGGCCCTGCGTCCATGCCCTGACCCTGCACTCTGCAAGTATTCTTGGACAAAACGTATTCAGTGATTGGTGACCAGGGGATTCCCTGTGGTCGGGGGGGACAATTAGTCGGCTCTGGGGGACCCCATTGTTCAGTAAGATTATTGAAATGAAATACAATCATTTTCGCACTGCTGCCTTATGCTGACTGACACTTGATTTATAACAATGTTTATTTTACAGCAAATGCCAGTCATCATCGCGGGGAATGAAGCACAGCAAAAGAAATATTTGGGGAGAATGACGGAAGAACCCCTAATGTGTGTAAGTCTCTCTTTAGAAGTGACAGTTTGTAATCCAAGTTGCGTCTCTAAGGCCGCCGATATAGTAGGCAATGGAGCGCATGGCGACGCAGACGCCTGTCAGTCAAGCGATCTGTGGCCTGTGATCCACAGCGACGGGGAGGCGTGGCCGTGACATCGCGTGAGCGGTTAGCCCTCATTGGCTGAACTGCGTATGTGACACACCTGTCATGCGACCAAATCAAAATAGTCTGCCTGAGAATCGGCTGCACGCTCTATGGCCTGCCTCATAGGTATGACCTTTTTGTTAGTGCCGTCGTGGGGCGTATGAACGCAGCCCAACAGATGTTTTTGGTGGCACTTTCAAGGCGGACACTTCGCGTTAATAGCCATTGTATGCTCCCTGAATTGTCACACCACCAATATACAGTCAGCGTTTTGAATTGTAATTTGTCACAAAGAATATCAAATGTAATAACCTTAATTGTTTCCTTGTCTGTGGAGATGGGATTGGATGCTCCCACGCATACTGTAAGCCAATAAGAGAACCAGCCAACCAGTGATAAGGAAATATTTATCTCCAGACTGGAGAAACCTCGCGTGCAGACAGGATAACAATTCTACCACCAATTTCTGCTAGAAAAAGACGTTAACAAGATAGTGTGAAGACTCATCAGGTCCCTCTTAATACATCTGTATTAAGCTAGTCGTTGCCCTTTGCATCTTGGCTATTCTGCCTCCTGTTTGTGACCCACGTGATGGTTTATGGATGATGTAAACGATTGGCCAAGTGCTAAGTATTTTCAGTGGATTTCAGCAGTAAAGTAACAAAGCATACTTTAAAACGATTTCAGTTATTAGGCTTAAAGTGGAGGGAAAATAATGACCAGAATAGGCAGGTCTCTGGCATCCATTCTTCTTCACTCCTATTCACATAAAGGAAATGCAATATTCTTCCTAAAATCTAATTAATAGCACCTGCTCGTAAACATTTAGTGTTTTTTTTTTTTAATTAATTAATTTTTTTAAGGCGTACTGTGTAACAGAACCAGGAGCAGGTTCTGATGTGGCCGGTTTGAAGACCAAAGCGGAGAAGAAGGGCGATGAGTACATTATCAATGGGCAGAAGATGTGGATTACTAATGGTGGCAAAGCAAACTGGTATGACTTGTTTATGAATGTATAGTTTTAGCCACTGAGGGCACTAGCAATATGTGGCACAATAATTGGGTGTTTCCTTCATCAACCGAGTGAAGTGTTCTAATTGTTGACTTGTTGCGTCAGTGCTTTAAATAATTGCACATATGTTAATTGAATTTATTAATCTGAAATATTAACATATAAAATGTTTGCTTAATAAGATCTACGAAACCCAAGTCGTACAGTTACCTTGCGGTTTTGGGATTCGTGCATTCTTTTGATGCATAGTTCTGATTTTTGCTTTTGTTGTTTTAGGTATTTCCTTCTGGCGCGTACCAACTCTGACCCCAAAGCACCTACAGGAAAAGCCTTCACTGGATTTATTGTAGAGGCGGACAGCCCAGGAGTTCAGATTGGCAGAAAGGTGATAACTTCCTGACATTTGGTTGTAATATGCATCATTGTGTGCTGCACAGCCTAGCACAATCTCCTATTGTAACTATCCTTTTTCTTTCATAGCTTGGTACAGGAATAATAATTTGAAGGGCCTCCGTATACATATTGGTGGTTATATCTATTTTATACTCAGAGTTTCATTTACTTGGCTGCTTGCAGAATGTCGTAACTATTGGTCACTGCATTTGTTTTGAACTTGCATAATTGGGATTTGTGAAGTCCTAATATTGAATGTTTATGCTCCCTCAAAACCAAGCCAAATCATAGTGTAATAGACCAACAAATAAATTAGGTGTATGCTATATACATGGCTAGGTAGTTGCCTGAAATGTCAAATAAATACAATGCAATGTTTGGTTATTTCACTCATTTCTGTGTCTGTTCTAATATGTTAAATCCACACATCCTAGAAGTTATGGTGGGTAAAAAGTGACAAGCCCGCTACTGTCCACTGTACAGTAAATACCACGTTGTGAGCACATTCTCAAGTCTCAGACAGGGCTGCAACACTGCATTTCCCCATTAACACTTCCTCTGCAGAAAGGGATTCTGGGACATCACATGCAAATGAGCACTGTCACCCTTTTGCGTCTTATCCATTTTAACAGGGAGCCCTTTAAAATGGATAAGAAGCGAAAAGTGACACTGCTCATTTGCATGTAATTTCCCAGAATCCCTGGCTGCAGTGGAAGCACTGTGTGCTAAGAGATAATGGTGAAAAGCAGGCTGCAGCCCTGTCCGAGACATGTGACTGTATTTGTATTTACAATATGTTAAAAGTAATGCTGGATTACTACCTAATCTGTGCCATTGCAGTAGTGCATCTAGCTATAAAGTCTATTTTAAAGCTTTCACGTGTCCTTTTTCAGGAGCTGAACATGGGTCAGCGCTGCTCCGACACGAGAGGAATAGTGTTTGAAGACGTGAGAGTGCCGGCTGAGAATGTCTTGGTTACTGAGGGAGCCGGTTTTAAGATTGCGATGGGAGCTTTTGATAAAACCAGACCCCCGGTAAGATTTTAGTGGCCTCTTGGTTATTTAAATTGACTGTTGCACTTTCCTGAATTGTAGTTAACCTGATCCACGCCCAAAATACAGGTAGCTGCTGGTGCTGTGGGATTGGCACAGAGGGCCCTGGATGAAGCTACCAAATATGCCTTGGAAAGAAAGACCTTTGGAAAATTGATTGCAGAGGTATGTAAAACATGGACAACGATGGGTTAAATCTTTCATGAGACACTGAAACGCAGTAACTGTAAAGTCGGCCAATATCACCCGAGTCTGGGGATACAGGAGAACAGAGAACGGGAAGCGCACAGCTCTGCAGAGAAGGGCTGGAGGCATGCGTCAAATAAAACTTTATTGCGGCATAACGGCCAAAAAATTAAAAGCAGATGAATCCTCCGACGCGTTTCCCACCTCTAGAGCGCTGCATCAAAGAGTCTAGGGATAGATGACTAGGCTGAGTAATCAGAATTGAGCAATACTTCCTGGCAACAATAAGGGCATCCAGCTCAGGCACAATCCTAAGGAACATTAAAGAAAACTAATTTGTTGGGAAAAAATTAATATAAATGATTTGTAATACTTCTGGAGCCAGGGATTTGTTTCTGTGGTGCTCTTGCAGGTGTGAAATGAACTCATATTCTGGAGGTTTTGGTCCAGCTGAGTAAAATAAATGTTTCCGTCAATTAAGTTGTTGCTTGTGACATTAAGTTTCGCTGGCAAAGAATTTAACATTATTTTCCATGTCTGGTTAGTGACTTTTTAAAGTTGACAAATTCCAAATCCGATGTCTTATAAACCAGCTGGTTATGAAAAACTTAAGCCAGGGGTGGCCAACTTCAGTCCTTAAGGGCCACCAACAGGTCAGGTTTTCAGGATGTCCCTGCTTCAGCACAGGTGGATAGTCGTTGACTGAGTCAGGGATTGAGCCACCTGTGCTGACGCGGGGATATCCTGAAAACCTGACCTGTTGGTGGCGCTTGAGGACTGGAGTTGTCCCCTCCTGATTTTAAACTGAGCCATCTTCTGCTTTTAGAATACTAATATACATGACGCCATTATTACACATTCTAGCATCAAGTTGTATCGTTCATGCTGGCGGAGATGGCAATGAAAGTTGAACTTGCCAGAATGGCTTACCAAAGAGCTGCTTGGGAGGTCGATTGTGGGAACAGAAACACATACTTTGCATCTATTGCCAAGGCCTTCGCTGGAGACATTGCAAACCAAGTGGCATCTGATGCAGTTCAAGTGTTCGGAGGCAATGGATTTAACAGCGACTATCCGGTTGAAAAGTTAATGAGAGATGCTAAAATTTACCAGGTATTTTATTTATAAAATATTTTACCAGGAAGTAATAAGGTATGAACATGGCATGAATATAACAAACAACGCTAGATGGCGCTCTAATACTTTACCAAGTGCAAGTGAATAATACTTAATAAACAAATGAACAGGTGTATGATAAGTATATAATATACAAGTGCAAAGTGATTAATTATATTTAATTAATCATGTGCAGTGTAAAGGTACAAAAAACACTCAAACCCTTAGACGGACTGTTTCAAGGTCCAAGAAATCATGAGCACAGAAGAACCAGGGGAGCGATGGTACCTTAAAAATAAAACAAAAACTACATGGTGCAATATTGTTATAACACAATGATGTGGCTTCCAAGCAACTACCCAGAGAGCTGGAATGGAGCTTTAAACAAGTATTGAGAGGGAGAGAGACTGCTGGGGATCCCGTGACGTCATCTCCAACCGGCCGGAACACCGGAAGTGACGTATCGGTTCCTGACAGAGACACAGTCTGGCGGCGTGCAGCGGCGGCGTGATGTGATTTTGAGATCACCTACATCCTATGCTGTTATCCCTTTGGGATCCTGTAAGCCTTCAATTTTATTGTGTGTGGATAAATCGTATGTTTTTATTCCTGGCTCTGTGTGTGTCTTTCTCTGCTTCAGATTGCACCTCTTCCTACTGGCTCCAGTCTGTGACCGTTTACCCTGTTGGTTATCTGCTTGTTTAAAGCTCCATTCCAGCTCTCTGGTGGTTGCTTGGAAGCCACATCATTGTGTTATAACAATATTGCACCATGTAGTTTTTATTTTTTATTTTTAAGGTACCATCGCTCCCCTGGTTCTTCTGTGCTCATGAACATGGCATGAACCTGCACTAGCTACAGGTGCTGGCTGTGCAGTGTCTTACAGGCTTCGTAAGGGTTTTTTTTTTTTTTTTTTTAAATATATTGCAATAGAAAGGCCGGCTTTATTTTGTGTTTTTTAAAAGTGAATCTTGTCCTATATAATGCAGAAAATGAAGCTGTATTTTTACCCTTCGCTTCACAGACACCAGAACTCTGTCCCATTCTCTTCCCCTGACAATGTACATTGCTATCGGATTACATCGTGTAAATATGGGGTGCAACAAAACTACCGGTTTCTAAAATGTTTGATACCATATTCTTTCAGATCTACGAGGGCACCTCACAAATCCAAAGACTTATCATTGCCCGTGAACATTTTGGCAAGTATAAAGTATGAAGTCTCTCCATGGAGTCGGCGATCACATACTAATCAAGTGCTATGAATACATATCAAAATATCTACATTTTGGCATAATTTCAATAATATATGCTAGTATAAGCCTTAATTATTATACTCCTTTCATAAGGTAGCGTTGTTTCTGCTCTGCTTTCAAAAGACTTAAGTACTGTAATGAACTAACTTGATTTTTGCTAACAGTATTCAATACATACAATGCCGTTTAAGTACTTCTAAAGAGGTGTGTGTCACAAAGACATAGATTTTGATGTAAAATATAATTTGGTTACTTGACAAAGGAAAGCCAGTATGTATTTTTTATAAAGCATTGTTTCACTTGTCTAGAAGCTGTATTACTTGATCCTTTCTACTCCGAAAATAAAATGTTTGCCCACCCATAGACTATTAAATGTTTTTTCTTTTGACGTGTAAGTTGGTCATTCTATTGCATATTCTAAAAATTATTTTCTACAATTAATTTACGAGTACTGTATATGTATTTGGTTTTTGTGTGGTTGAAAAAATAATTGAAGATCGAAGCCAAAACGCATTGGGGGAGTTGAGTGGTATAAAAATCATTGGCAGGCATGGGGGTATCGCAATGCAATCCTAGATATCAGAATTTATTGATTCCAGGTGATGTCATCTTTCAAATACTGGACTTGGATCAGCTGGTGCTTGGCGTTCTGCATTATAAGTTCATATTGAACCCTAGCTGCAGTCGTTGCGATTAAAGCTTTCAGCAGAAACTGCAACCTGGTTATACAGCTGTAGTGTTATGAGCTTGGTCGCAGGGACATGTATATAAACTAGATGGCAGAACATTTAATCACTTATCAAAGCTTGGTATAAATATGAAGTCTAAACAGCATAAGAGGAATGCCTAAAAAAGCCATGTTTACTAAATGGCACTATGCCATTAAGTCACATTGTCGCCCAAAGGAATTTATGGCCAATATTCTTGAATAGGCGGTTGTGTCCTCTGTCATTGTACCACTTAGTAAATATGGGCCACAATGACTGAATACTATTGTACTAAAAATAAATTAAATAAAAAAACAGTGCAAAATGTCAAAGACCTCACGCAATATGATCGAGATGATCTACTGATACTGGAGTTTTTCCTTCTGGTGTACTTTCAAAAACTGTCTTCACCAAAATTGTCAAGTGAATGGCCTTAATTGATATTGGCTATCACACTGCTGGAATTCATCACTTTTTTTTTAATGAACACACCGCACGTCTCTAACCATGTAACAAAAGTTTAAAATGTAACTTTTAAACCAACTTTCAAATGGCTGAAGCTGTGAAGTTATTCAAATACATCAGCAAATAAATAAGCCACTTGTGAGCACATTACATCTCTGGTCTGTAACCCTGCCCAAACCATACAAGAATAGTTTGGCTGAGCGTTCTTACAGAACAGATTGATGATCTTGCTCTCGCAGGGGCAGGTTTATAAAGCTCTTATGGGTTAATCCACCGGGTCCGACGTTGACGTCAACTCAATGGGAGTTGATACCAGATGTGGTGCAGTAACTTCTAATGGAGCTTGATGAATCCTTGGGGTAAGTTTGCATAGTGCCATCATACTATACCCTACCGGCCTACCCTATGCAACAGCAGGATGGATTTGGCTTTGAACCTACCTGGGGATGGTTGAAAAGCTGGCATCTCAAGTTTGGGCGTGGGATACTATAACAAGTATCAATCTTATTTCACAACAGATACAAGTATATTTACCTATTCAGTTACAGCACACACTTCCGCTTGTGCATGGCTCACGATTCAAGCTTTGCAACAGTTTATTGGACCCACCGGCCTGAAACATCGCATCAGCTTAACAAGGCCGTCCTGGTTTCGCCTTGTTGTTTTAATTATATGCAGCATGAGTAGTTTTTAATGAGAAATAAGTAAGCTGGCGATCGATCCCTTCTGTGATCAATCGCCCAATATCCTGCTTGCGTGGGTATCTAAATAGCTGCCTTGACTGCTTCAGTCTGTAAAATGACTTTCTAAACAGTTGCTGTAGCAACCAAAGGATGATCAGTACATTTTAATACAATTTATGTTTTAAAAAAAATGGTATTGGGAGTTGGGGGGGGGGGGGGGAGAGAAACTTTAGGCAGTATTATCTAATACTAATATATACACACACACACACACACACCGTGTTCCCCTCTGCATCACTTGAAAGGGACACTCGTTTGTGAAGATAATAGTTGGATGCAGCAGTAGCTTAAAAAAAGTAGTTGCTGACATCCCCAAAGTTTGTTAAACACAGATTTACACCATATTTTAAAAATATTTGCACAATATGCTTAGAAAAGGGAAGAGGCTTCTTAAAACATCCAATTTTAGGTCAATAAGGTGGAACAGTATGTAACAAAAGTAATGCTACTGTGGGTCTGTGATATGAAAAGGATTGGTACCGTCTGTAATATCCTTCATTGTAAAGTGCCCACATATTCTGCAGCGAGGTACAGAGAGGGTGCAGTGACATGAGTAAGGACAGACAAGCACAAACAGATACAGGAGGTAATGAGGGCGCTGACTTTGGGAGCTTACAATCTAGAGGGAATAAGGAGCAATGTTGAAACAAATGTTAAAGTGGCGGCTCACTGTGGCTGTGGAGTATGGTCCAGCCGCACGGCTGGATCTAGTAAGGTTTGGGATGCGAATGTTGGGTGTTCGAAAGCAAGGAGTTGGGTAATACGTAAAAGAAAAAAGCGTCACTCCCTGCCCCTGGTAGCATTAGTGTGACCACTGGTTCGATGGTATTTTCTGTATTCAGTGAGAGACCCGAGTGTGGGCTGAAAGTGAGTGCTGAGTGTGAGACCTGAGTTTGGGCTGAGTATGAGACCTGTGACAGCAGTAAGGCTGCCACCTGCTGGCCTCTTTCCACTACATGTAACAGAAGTCACGTGATCACAGCGCTGCAGCTCACACCATGTCCCAGATGTAACCATTAGCGCCGCAAACTGAACTCAGCAAATACAATATTCTACAGAATGTACAAAAACCCAGCCGCAATCCGGAGGAGAAAGTAACGCACCCCTCGGCGTGACATCAACACACTGCGCACAGGCAATGCACTAGACAGCCAAGCTCCAGGAGCAGCTAACGGGGTCCTAACTCCGGAGGTGTCGCGGAGTGACGTCATTACCGAGGCGGCCGCGCCCTGCGCAGAGATGGTGAGTCTCATTAATGTGACCGGGGCAGTGATCGTGAGGGGCGGCCCGTGTACCGGGGAGCCTCGGTCCCCCTCCTGTCCCCCTCATATACATTCCCAGGTCTCCCCCCTTCCCTGTCATGCCCTATACATTCCCAGGCCCCCCTCCTGTCATGCCCTATACATTCCCAGGCCCCCCTCCTGTCATGCCCTATACATTCCCAGGCCCCCCTCTTGCCACACCATATTTTGTCCTATCAGGCATTATATTTATCGATTTCCCCCTCCATGTTGCATTCTTAATTTCTCGGGTCCATTTTTGTGTGTGTGACATACCAATTGGGTTGCACTCCTGTTACATATGGTTTTCAGTTCTTTTTGTCACAGTTTATTGTTTCTTTTGCTCCTCTTCTCAATCATGATTTAGGCCAGGGTGAGGAGACGCGTGAGCTCACGCTCGGCGCGTTTAAATACATGTTACCTGATGCACGCGTCCAAGTGACCGGCGCTGTGCTTGGGGAGACATCAGAATTTGTTTTTTTGAGCGTGATGGCGGTCACATCACTGGCTAACAACCAATGAGAGCACAGCAGTCACAACAACTAGATGGTGCTGAGAATGTGACGTCACGCCTCGTGAGCATGAGTGCGCGTCTCGTCACCCTGGCCGCAGCCTTGGGAAGCTCTGATCTATGTACACCAGCATCATGTTATGTACTTAAATACTACATTGAATTTGCAAAACACCACTTTATGGTGCCTATTTAATATACTCTGGAGATGATCCTTCATGTCAAATAAATGGAATGTAAAGGCTTCCCTGTGCTGCATGCATCCAGCGACATTGCCATTAATCTTTAGAGTGGGAGTGATGTTAAAATGTTCCTTTCACAATGAATAAAAAATCTTTATTTCCAATGAGATTGTGTGAAACATACAATCCAATACCAGCACACTATTCTATTCTAATGTATTACTAGATAGATCTCAGAATAAGGAAATATCAACGAGGCAAAACAATTATTGAGGAAACAACAAGAAATGAAGCAATGAATATGTAGCGCTGTGGAATATGTTTCCGCTATTGTATAACTGAAGATAAGAAAATGTAACTAATATTGTGAAGAAGACTATCGAAGATAAAAGCTTAAAACAGACGATGTAGCGACATGGTTGTGAAAGAAGCAAATCATTGCACTCAAGACACCGGATTAACAATAAAAGACTGTACTTGTCATAAAGAGAGTTGAGGACGTCTACACTAAATTGTATGAAAACACAGATACCACAGGGATAATCCAGCAGAGGAAGAGCTAGAAGAAACCAAGAATGAAGTAACATGCTTCTATCCTGAAGAAGTGGCAAAGGCAAATAAAATCTATGAAGAATGGAAAGGCTCCCGGGGAAGATGGAATTATAACTGAAATCTTGACGATGTTGGGGTAGAAGTAGAGGAAATCCTTGCAAAACTATTTACATGCTGCTTCAAGAACAGGAACGTTCCAGAACAATGGAGAACTGCCATAGCTATTCTCATCAACAAGAAAGGAGACAAAAAAGGCCTCAAGAACTACAGACCTACTGTAGAGGGCTGTCAGGAGGAGCACTGAAAAGAGATTTTAACTGGAGCTCCTATGTGCCCCTGATGTAGTGGTGTTCCAGGAGCGCAGTGAATATCAGGGCTTACCTTCTCCTTGTTCCTCTCTGCTCCTGGGTCTATGATTGTTGTAATCACTCAGTTTATGATGGTACTATTCAGGCATCATAGTCTACACATGATCATTTCTTTGGTCAGACAGCTGTATTTATCATTCACCTTATACATGTTTAGCATCTATGTACCCTTGGCTAGGTGAGCTATCAAAAAGTATTATCAATAGTATTAGTTCCTACATGGATCTTCAATTATTGATGAGCTTACAACTCATTTTTAAGCCATACAGAGGTTTAAATTCAATAGGCTGTATTCAACACAACAACTCGCAGCCCTCTTAGTACATTTTTTATTTACAGTTAGTGATACTACAGTCATTTTATTAGGTACACTTTAAGGACACTATTTGTATTGGCATATATTTGTATTGATATAGTTTGGAGCACATTACTAGATACAGTACAACACTATATCATTCCAAGTGCTTGTTACTAGTTTTTAAGCGAGCTGCACTGTGATTACAGAACACCAGTATTTCTGGCTTAGCCAGATAGCAACACCTAGGTGAGGCACAGCTGCACCCGCTGTCATTGGTCTATTCTTTGGTGGCTGCATTTATTATAATTAGCTGAATAAAATGTATATTTTAATGAGTCCTCATAGGAGCCCTTTATCATATCAATGCTATTAATTTACAAGATATCATCATCAGTTGGATTATTAGGGTGTGCACAAACTATGAGGAATTTCTTTTTTCTCATCTGACTCCTTTTAGTATTTAATATTTTTGGCCATCCCTGGGGGGGGGGGGGATTTATTATATATACTGTGTGTGTATGTATGTATGTATGTGTATATATATATATATATATATATATTATATATATATATATATATGTATATATATATATATATAATATATATTTTTATAACCTACTTCTTGTTTTGTTTTTAAAGGGTACACCACAGAAGGATGTCGTTATAAAATCTGATGCACCAAAAACACTTTTCCTGGAGAAACATGCACAGTACATAGAATCATATGGTGCCAAGAAGGATGACTATGTATGTATACATGTATGCACTCCACACGAGCACAAGGAGCAGAGCCACAGAGGGTTTGATTACTGTCTTCATTTGCTATTCCCATTTACCTTTCATTGACTGTTGTGGACTCCTGGTGCTTCTTTGCAAGCTGCTTTCTTGCAAGCTGTGTTCAGCCTTTACTGTACCATTGCCCACAGTTTCTTGTGGTACTTGAACTACTGGCATTGACTTTAGTGGATTCTTGCTGCCCTGCTATTAGCTGTTTAGCTGTATTTAGCCTACACTGTATGTTTGCCATCTATTTTCAGGGGTGTCTGATTTGACCAGTTATAGGGGAAGGGAGGCTTAGGGAAGTACATCTGGGACCTTTTGGACCAGGGGGAATGGGCCAGATGAAGAGGTAGTCCCTCGAAACGTCGCCCCCCTAGCATACTTTCCGTTCTCCGTTTTTTGTGTATATTCCTTGTGTTTCATGTTTTTTCCCCTTTTCCTTTCTCCCACCCAAACTCACTTTGTGACATGCCCATTTGTGATACTGGTTTCTGCAAACACATTTGATTTATTTCTGTTTTGTTTTATTATTAAATGTTCTGCATTACAACAGTTTTCATCATTTAGCTATTAGACAGTGAGTGCTGGTACTTACGTAGATTTGTTAGTATTAATAACTTCGGTCTGGGATAAGACCAGATGTAAAATTAAGAAGTGGTCCCTATTCAATATGATGAGAATCATGCTAATAATGCATAATTAATTAAAAATACATTATCTCCCATTCAACGTAACTCTATATTGAGTAGGGGCCATAAACAGAAAAGATGGTCTATCTGAATGGATAATTCTATATTGTCCGAAACGGCAGCTCAGGCTGCTTGGGACAATATAGAATGACCCCCGTGTGGTCATTTGAATTGGTAGATTTCTATTTCTCTCCATTGCAAACAGATGTTCAGATTGCAGAATTAATGTCATATTTAACCTTAGGAATACTGCATGTCCGAGTACTTGAGGATGAGCGGCGTGTACTGGGGTCTGACTGTTATGGATCTTATGGGAGAGCTTCATCGCATGAACAAAGGAGAAATACTCACATTTATCCAGTCGTGCCAGCATGATTGTGGGGGATTCAGTGCCAGTATCGGACATGATCCTCATCTTCTCTATACTCTAAGTGCTGTACAGGTATGTATACGCTCACACACGCGCACCCGCTCTAACACACACGCGCACCCGCTCTAACACACACGCGCACCTGCTCTCACAGACGCGCACCCGCTCTCACACACGCGCTCCCGCTCTCACACACGCGCACCCGCTCTCTCACACACACGCACCCGCTCTCTCACACACACGCACCCGCTCTCTCACACACGCACCCGCTCTCTCACACACGCACCCGCTCTCTCACACACGCACCCGCTCTCTCACACACGCACCCGCTCTCTCACACACGCACCCGCTCTCTCACACACGCACCCGCTCTCTCACACACGCACCCGCTCTCTCACACACGCACCCGCTCTCTCACACACGCACCCGCTCTCTCTCACACGCACCCGCTCTCTCACACACGCACACGCTCTCTCACACGCACACGCTCTCTCACACACGCACCCGCTCTCTCACACACACACACCCGCTCTCTCACACACACACACACACACACACACACACACACACACACACACACACACCCGGCATACATTCACACACACAGCAAACCGCTTGGATATTAAGTAGGATTTTGAGCCCTATAAAATGTTTTGTACTCCGATGTAGAGCTGCTTGGCACTGCAACTGTGCTCTTTAGATGATGCTATTGCAACGCTATTTTTTTACTCTAAAATATAATTATCCTTTAAAAAAAAAAAAATCAACACATATTTTGCACAATACAACAGTTTTTTTATGCTGTTTTTTTTTTTTTTTAAAGCTTTTTATGGTTTTGCCTTTTTCAGATCCTTACACTGTTGGATAGCCTTCCTGTAGTTGACACGAATAAAATTGTTGAATATGTGCAAAGTCTACAACAAGAAGATGGCTCTTTTGCTGGAGACAAGTGGGGTAAAATGTTTTTACATTTACTTTTTAATAGTACGTTCAGTCAACTTGCAGTCTTGATAAATATCTATTTAAATTTAAATCAAGAAACAGTCCAAAATAGTAACCGCTGTAGTATGTGGTTTTTTGTTTGTTGTAAATTGTATTATTTTAAGGTCCTTGGGAACTCAACAAACTGATGCTCCAAAAAGTGACAAAAATGCTGTTAATAAATATAATGCTAATAAGTAGCTGGAGATTGGATGAGATTACTTTTTAGCGGTCACTGAGAGAACCCAACGTTGCTCAGGAATTCTAAGAAACTAACCTCGTCCCCTCCCCGTCTCTCGTCCCCTCCCCGTCTCTCGTCCCCTCCCCGTCTCTCTCGCCCCCCACCCCCCCGTCTCTCTCGTCCCCTCCCCGTCTCTCTCGTCCCCTCCCCGTCTCTCTCGCCCCCCCCGTCTCTCTCATCCCCTCCCCGTCTCTCTCGCCCCCCCTTGTCCGTCTCTCTCGTCACCCCCGTCTCTTTCGTCCTGTCCCCCCCTTCTCTTTCGTCCTGTCCCCCCTTCTCTTTCGTCCTGTCCCCCCCGTCTCTTTCATCCTGTCCCCCCGTCTCTTTCGTCCTGTGTCGTCCCCCCCGTCTTTTTCGTCCTGTCCCACCCCCCCCCCCCGTCTTTTTCGTCCTGTCCCGTCCCCCCGTCTCTTTCGTCCTGTCCCCCCCGTCTCTTTCGTCCTGTCCCCCCCGTCTCTTTCATCCTGTCCCCCCGTCCCTTTCGTCCTGTCCCCCCCCCCGTCCATTTCGTCCTGTCCCCCCCGTCCCTTTCGTCCTGTCCCCCCCGTCCCTTTCGTCCTGTCCCGTCTCTTTCGTCCTGTCCTGTCCGTCTCTTTCGTCCTTACCCGTCCGTCTCTTTCGTCCTGCCCCCCCCGTCTCTTTCGTCCTGTCCCCCCCCCCCCCCCCCCGTCTCTTTCGTCCTGTCCGTCTCTTTCGTCCCGTCCCCGTCCGTCTCTTTTGGCCCCCGTCTCTCGTCCCCCCCCCCCCCCACCCCCACCGGTCTCTCATCCGCTCGTCGTCGTCCGTCCCCCCCCATCTCTCTCGCCCCCACATCTCTCTCGTCCCCATCACTTTCCTTTAATACCCTATGATGTCCCCATTTCTTTCCTTTCCCCTTCTCCAGCATTCTTACTTTCTCCTCCCGCGCCAACTGACTTCCTCTTTATTTCTTCATCTGCTTTCTGTGTAAATTTTATAGCTATCTGACTCTCCTTATCTACCACCAGGCTACTGTGTGTGCATTATGATGTCACGTGCCAGAAACATAGCCTACCAGGTACAACACCTAGTGGCTGACTTGCTTAGAGAAATTGAACTCATAGAATAATTATTATTATATATTATTATAATTAACAGGAGTGTGGAAAGTGGGAGGCACGAGATTCGCTGCGCGGGGTTTACAGAGGCCCCGCGCGGTTCCCGAAGGCATTTAAATGAATGCCGGGTGAGCTGCAAGGCCTCTGTAAACTTCTCCTTACCTTGGTTCAGGCGCATGCCGTGGCAACGTGACGTCATGAGGTCAGAATCAAGGTAAGCAGGGGGGCGCAAGGAAAAAAGATTGCGCTCCCCTATAGTAGAAGATAAGCCAAGAACTAATGTCATTGTTATTCTTTTGTTCTAGGTGAAATAGATACACGCTTCTCTTTTTGTGCCGTGGCAACACTTGCCCTTTTGGTAGGTTTAACAGATTTAAGGTTAACATAAGATGTTTCATTGTGAGTTACGATGCCAGTAAATGAGTGATTTCTAGATGTAATGACATGTACGTAGTTTCCAGATCTTGAGGGTCACCTCTTTATTTGTTCTGTACCGCGAGTACCCACAACGACTTACACTACAGGGAGGCCACAAGTAATGTGGTACATCTGTAGTATGTTACCTACAGTGCTGGTAACCGGGGAGAATAAAGTAACATGTTTATTAGATTGGCTCCTCACACAGAGCGGGGGTTAACCCCTCGCCTGCCTTTCGCCACACATTTACTTGGTTACATATTTTATTCTGACAGTCTCCGTATTATTCCTAATTACTTAATATTTTTCCTAATTACTTACTATTTTGTCTAATCACTTAATATTATCTGTTCTCTAAATTCGCGTACATTTGTTTGTTAAAATCTGAATGTTTTTTGCAAATTGAATTGGCTTGTCATTCAATGGACCCAGGCATGTGTGCATTATATCAAACCCCTTGCAAACAAATTTAGATGCATTATATATTCAATACAATTGTCTATTTTCCTTGCAGGGAAAGCCGGATGCTGTGAATGTAAAAAAAGCTATAGAGTTTGTTTTGTCGTGCATGAACTTTGACGGGGGATTTGGTTGCAGACAAGGCTCGGAATCCCACGCAGGGCAGGTAAGAGCTTACTGAATATTTCCTATTGTGCAATGTGTGCTGCTAAACTATTATACAGAATGCAGATCGCAGGGTGATGCTGCTCCGGCTGCTGCATTACAAACCAATCAGAAAGTGGGTCCTCTAAATGAGATGTCATTGATGTGATCGTTCATTTATTTATTTATTTTTCCCATGAATTGTAATTGTTAACATATTTTTTTTTTTAACAATTGATACCAAATATCCTGTTTGTATTAGTATATTATCTGTAGAGATACAGTGCTCATATAAAAAGAAAGTACAGTATGAATTGCGACAGTTCAGAATAAATGTCTAGAGCTAGCACCTTCCACTTGTACTTTGTTTATGGACCGAGCAAAATTATTACAAGCGCTTGTTCTAATATATATATATCTTGTGTGTGTGTGTATATATATATATATACAGTGGTTGACAAATCACCAAAAAATCTACTCGCCACACAAAAAAATCTACTCGCCACCTAGTACCAAACGTGTGCTGCTTGGGCCAATATTTACTCGCCCGGGGGTTAAATCCACTCGCCCGGGGCGAGCAAATGTATAGGTTTGTCGAACACTGATATATATATATATATATAATGTTGTGTATGTTTGGCTTTTTATCACTTTGATTCTCTGTTATTTAATCTTCAATACCACCTCCTTTTTTTTGTTTATTTTTTTTTATATATAGTTGTGCATTTATTTGCAGATTTTATTATGCATAGTAATGTGATAAATATTTAACATACCATCACACCGAGGATACTGTCCCTTTCTCTTGCAGTACATTGTAAATATGGCGCATCAGCATGCTCAGTAGCAGCCATTCTCTTGTTTTGATGCCAGTAAAGATATTTAATCTCAGGTTGTATTCATTCATAAATTGTGCACATTTTATATTTAACTTTGGTTGATTTGTTAAGCAATATGTTTGCTTTAAACTTACATTGTCTTTTATAACACCTTCAAACTTTGTTTGTAATTCTAGATCTATTGTTGCACAGGATTCTTGGCCATAACAGGCCAATTACACCAAATAAATGCTGACTTGCTTGGCTGGTGGCTTTGTGAGCGTCAATTACCATCAGGAGGACTCAATGGGCGACCTGAGAAGGTATAATTAACAAGCTAATTGCAGCGCTCTAATATGTGGTCTTACAGAATCATCAGCTCCTGTCATAATTGTCCGCTTTCCCCCTATCGCGGGCGCTTAAATTCCCTGAAATACGTTTTACTAGTGATTCAATCTGACATCTTCAGCTTTCTTATCACAGAAGATGTATTATAACCCTATACGCCCGTGTGGCCTGTGCATGTGACCATGTTTCTCGGTTTCTCAGCTACCAGATGTATGTTACTCGTGGTGGGTTTTGGCATCCTTAAAGATAATTGGAAGGCTCCATTGGATTGACAGAGAAAAGCTGCGCATGTTTGTTCTGGCTTGCCAAGATGAGGAGACTGGGGGTTTTGCTGATAGGCCGGGTGATATGGTAAGTGATTCCCTACATGTATTTAACTCCTTAAAATACTACAATTGTATACACTATAAAATGCTTGCGGTGAAAAATCTGAGTGGACTTCGACACGCATTTTTTTTTTATATTATGCTCATAACTCAACAATGTGGTTCTATTTTCAAGTTGATTATTTATTTGTATTTCTGAAGTGTATTTTATTTGCTTACAGGTGGATCCATTTCACACACTATTTGGAATTGCTGGACTATCACTGCTGGGAGAAGAGGGGATTAAACCTGTTAATCCTGTGTTTTGCATGCCTGAAGAAGTCCTCCGGGAAAGAAGTGTTGAGCCTGAGCTTGTTAGATAGATTCTCCCGATTGGGCGAGGGAATGATGATTGCGTTTGTGAGATCAGATTCACTTTGGTCGTTCTTTCTTGCCATTTTGTTTCTGGAGGACTGATATTGGAAAGACATTTGCTTCCTTTACTTTTTCTTCTTCCAAAAATAACACGTATTCTCTGGTTTTGTAATCAAAATCCTGAGAAAACAAGCAAAACCTTTTCCCCCCTCAACACCGACACCACAGCAGGAGTGTGCAACTTCAGTCCTCAAGGGCCACCAACAGGTCAGGTTTCCAGAATATTCCTGCTTCAGCACAGGTGGCTCAGTCAAATACAACAACTGATTGAGCCACTTGTGCTGGAGCAGGGATATCCTGAAAACCTGACCTGTTGGTGGCACTTCAGCACTGGATTTGGCCGGCCCTGCACTACAGGGATAATAAGGCATGGAGTTTAGAGGTAATGTAAGGTTGGACCCCTAAAGTGGAGTTAACATCTAACTATAATACATTATAGGGTTGGTAAATGACAATGTTGTTGTGGCCTTATATTTCAGAATGGCAGTTTATAAAATATATAGGGCAATATTTCCTAAGAAATGCTGCTCCATAACACACCTTCCGTACTGAAATACACCTTAAAGACTATTTGTTTATATTTGGGGGGGGATTTGTCAAACTTGTTTTTTCCACTAGGAATTCCTTAATTCTGGTGGTTTAATTTGTGTTGATATTTTCTCACACTGCATAGTAACAATGGTCACCACCAAGGAGCAATAACTAATGGTGACGTCACTTTATTGTGCCATGGGACACACGTGCCTTCTAATCACAGCACATTCCAGGAACATTACCATTAATGATTGCCACGACAGTGTTTGATTTTCTTGTCTTTTACACTAGAGAGGCCAACATGTTGTTTTAAAAAAGATAATCAAAAACACATTTCTAGCAGAGAAGATTCCCAGAGCAATGATCAGAAGAAGGGATTGTTTTCCCTTTCCTTTTCCATCTTACTTGAACTGGAACGAAATTGCTAAATTCTTGTAACCGGGAAACCCCTCTCTTTAGGCACATTTCAAATGTGATTCCTGGTCTTAAATAAGATCCTGCATTATTGCTGGTGAGCCACTTGGTGAGTAGAATGTCACTAACAAAGGGCATTCCATGCATCGATTGGCTACTGCTGGTCAGTGGGCTTCTTTTGCCACTGAGAGGTCCCCTATGTAGAATCTTGTAAGGGGGACCCCAGAGATAAAGAAGTTCTTGTGCATGACCCGCTGGTTCAGGTTGCATAAAAATAAAGTATTGTTAATGTTAATTGCTGAGGTTCCACACTGTATTATTTAGCACTAAAATATGCTATGTATTTTGAAAATGATCGAGTCTTGAAGTCTAATTTATTTGAAAGTGGCTGTTGTAATGCTTTAATTTAATAAAGTTGTCTTGCAGGCAGGATTAAAGGCACGAATAAACATGTGTCCCACCAGGGGCCACAAAAAGACTCCCGTATGTTTGCCCTCCTTCAGTAAATCTGTCAATGATAGGAACTCAAGGACTCAGATTTAGGGCCTCATGCAGAGAGCAGCGCTATTTCAAATCTCGCCATTTTTTGGGGAAATTCGCGCACAAACCTGCCGAAAATGGCAAGTTACGGAAAACGCGCCATTTTTTTTTTCGTTTTCAAAATCTCGCCGCGCGGCTGGCGAGAACCTACATCTCGCCATTTTTAAAACTCTCCTAATGCAGAGAGCCGCGAACGGCATCTAGCGGCTGTTCGCGCCAAGAAAATGGCGCGATTTGCTAGTATTTGCCTCGCCAAGAAAAGTTGGCAATTACATGGAGCTCGCCGCCTATAGGAAAGGGGAAAAAAATGCGCGATTTTTTTTTAACACATTTCTACAGCGCGCATCTCTCCAATTCTAACTCGCCACACGCATTAATGACAAACATTGCAGAATTCGCACATTTCTACATATGGAGAATAAAACTCTCCAAAAAAGCTACTTTTTATTAAACTCTCCAATTTTAAAATTCGCTGCTCTCTGCATGAGGCCCTTAGGAGTGGGACTGTTAAGGTGCTGTAAGCAGTATCCTCATAATACTGCCAAGTGTTAATATGTGTGTATGTACAGATGTTAATGTCAAAAGAACTGAGAGGTCTGATGACAATAAACCAAAATAGTCTTACTCAAGACTACAGACAAATATTTTAACAGCTCCGTAGCAGTTGGTTCAATGAATAATACAAAACATTTCATACTCTCACAATGCTTTCTCAGTGAATCTAGTGGATTAATCATCATTACTGAATAAAATCCATTGTTTCATTTCATAAACGCAGTGACTGGTAATTATCAATAATGGCTATTGCACCAAAGGCTACTTTTCTATCTATATAAGCCCATATGCATTTTAGCACCTAACAATTTATATTTTATATGCACTGAAATTAAAATGACTTGTGCGTAAAAAGAAAATAGGGCATTTTCCCCCTAATGAGCTGAAGGTAGGTTAGACCGCCCACAAAAATACCTTAACTAATGTTCTATTGTAAGGGTAACAGCACTCAAGCAGCACTCTCTTTGCCTCCTTTGTTGGTAGTACCTAATCGAAACTTTACATTGTAAACCAAATATACACTGAGGTCCTTATTTACTTAGCGGATCTGAACTGTACAGCACCTTTTGGCCCATTTATTTTAATAAAATGTAGGGCACTTACAGTTTAGAACCACAGAACACCGGGATCCTGGGAAATCAGCTATTGTATATACTGGACAAGAATACTTGTCTAGTGGAGACTGTATGGCCCCAGGGTCAGCCTTGCTGTTGCCCAGTAGAAGGGTTATCTGCATATATTGATGACCACGTGGCCATACTTGCTTTTTACTGGCACATCAACCGGATATCTTGGGCACTGGGCAGATGTCACTTTTGGTGGGATCCAAAAGATTCAGTTTGGGGGGGGGGGGCTGCATGACTCAATCATGCAATGAATAAAATATCTTTTGAGGGGAATTGCTGCTATAATAGAACAAACATGGCTCACTAATTCCAATTATTAACTGCATACCTTATCTCCAGGGATGTGAAATAGTATAATTCATTCTATATTACCAAAGTACAAGTGGATTGAACTTTGTGGAGATGCTGAAATAAAGGTGCATGCTGTTGCAGACCAGCCTTTTACTGAAATTGTATTTGGTGCTTAAAATACATCAATGGTGATCTTGCCTGTGCAGTGTAGTAGGTGGATGATGACCACACATGCAGAAGGCCAGCATCTGGACAAACTGACCGATTTTTCAAAGGAGTCGGTTTAAACCCCCTATTTGTCGTATTGTTCCTCGGCAGTACTGGGCACATTGAAACAGCAGCAGAAAAACATAGCTCTGAAGTTAAATAGTATAAATGTCATGGTAAAGCAAGGCTCACTGTGCTGAACACGAATAGGTTCATTAAAAAGTAATAATACATACTTTTTTTTAATGTCCTTCAAAAAGCTTTGGAGGGAACGGCCTGCTCTATATATTGGTTGTGCAGTGATCTGGTTCTCTGAGCATTCCTAATTTGTGTACTGTACAGCGTGTAACTATAAACCAGTGTCTTCCAACCAGGGTTCCCCCGGGAATGCCTAAAGTGTTCCCTGCAATTTTCTGGTCATTTGAGAATGGTATCAAATACAAAAGAATTTACAATGCATTTGATCACAGAGTTGCTATGAGAGATGGTTGGGGGTTCCTCAGAATTTCACTTAGGGTTCCTAAACCAAAAAAATGTAGGAAACAACTGAACTAAACTATGGCTTTATCTGCAAATGCTTGAACCTCAAGGTTTGATTTATTTAGATGTGTTTGTTTTATTAAATAAAGGTATCTTGCAGACAGGAAAAAAAAGATTTTACCAACGCAACAACACCCTAAAAAGAGAATCATGTTCAATATGTTGAAGAAGCAATGTATGTCAATCAAGCTCATACAAAAAAAATACAATTATGCAAATGTACATCAAAAATACTCTGAAAATCCTGTTGCTTTGTTACTTAAAGAATAAAAAGTAGTGGCACTGGTGGTCTTCAAAAGAAACTGAGTTTATTGTACAGCAATCGGCCTTTCGGTTCACTTACGAACTTTATCAAGATGGGCTTTTGTTTTTTATGCATAAATTTATAATATTTTAATATTTTTCCCAGTTAAAAACTTGTTAAACATTGTTAAGGGAGCAATCCAATACAACACCTTTTTTTGGTTATTTTTTTTATATATAATTGATGCAGGGGGTTTCCGGATCTGGACCTCGTTAATTTCAGCTTCGGGGACCCCCTGCTTCCGGAGATACTTACCTCTGAAGTAGGTGCCGGACGGTAGCTGCTTCGGCTTAGCAAGCAGGGCTTTAAAGTTTAAAGCTCCCGCGTCACATGGGCCAATAGGAAGGTGAATGATGCGGCTTCCTATTGGCCCACAGGACATGAAAACTTTCAACAGCGGACATATTGTGAATCCTGGCAGCCGATAAGGGCTGCAACGAGCACATAATTCGGAGGTAACTATCTCCGGAAGCAGGGGTTCCCCAGAGCTGAAATTAATGGGGTTCAGCATCCGGAGACCGTCTGTTTCAATGCTATATAAACAATAAAAAACAATCCGCCAGCTTGGATTGCCTCTTTAAAGGAAGAAGAATAGACACAGATGGATAATTGGATGCATCTCACTATAGTGCTACAGTAACATGTCCTATAAACATTCCACAAATTGCTCAGACATACAAGTTATGAACACAGTAGTTTTCAACCTACTTTTCATAGCCACCCATATATTTTTCCCTTTAAATACAGGTCATTGTGAGCTTTTTATGCCATGTTCCATACTTTCGTTTTTCTACTGTACATTCAAATGCCGTTTCCATTTTCTGTTACCCATTTATGCATACTTCAGTTGACTGTGGGAAACATTTTGGTTGGAATCATGACACACTGGAGTCATGACTCCTTTGCTGGCAATCACTGCACTTAAAATAAATGGATTGGATGGATTCCATTTAAAACCGAATCTGCTATTATGGCCCAGTGAATAGCCATCAGGCACAAATACGTTACATGTAGAGATTCTAAACCCCAAATGACATTTGTATTCCTTTCTGCTAGTGAGATCTGCAAAGTTATATATATTTTATATATCTAGATATTAGGGTGACCAGACGTCCCGGCTTTTTGGTATTGTGTCCTGGTGTCCCGACGACTTAAAAAGTGCCAAAACGTCCTGTTTTTTTTTTTGTTTGCTGTTGGTGCATGTGCGCATGGCGCGTGACGATCGCGAATGCGCTGCAGCCAAGAGCGGCACATGCGTGATCGACTGTTGTCGGCCACGCATGCGCGATTGGTGTGTATCGTTCGGGCATGCATGTTCAGCTCTGGCCGTTCGTGCATGCGTGGTCGGTGCTGGCATTTCGTGCATTCGCAACAGATGTCACGGGTTTTCACTGGGAAAAAAGGACACACACACACACACACACACACACACACACACACACACATATATTTTACATTCTTTCTACCCCAGAGATGTCAACGTATGTGGGCTGAAACCAATAAGGTTTGGGGATGCTGAGCCAAATTAAATGCACTTTGGTAATAAAAAAAATGTTGACTATTATCAGTGAGACTCCACCAACTGAAATTGCTGCATGTGAAAATGTGTGTGTGTTTAGAATGAACAAGTCTTAGTAATGATAGTGTTTAAGGATTGGCAGAGGAACACTTGTAAAAAAATTGATTTATTCAGTTCCTGAGAGGAGCAGAGTACACAGCAGCATGTGCAGAACCAGTATTTCTTGTGCTAGTTTTGTGGTGTGTCTGTTGTTTATATCTAATGTATACATTTATATATTTTTACACAATACATATTTTTAACACAAATATGAAAAAACTGTTTTTAAAACCTCCCTGCCTTTTTGGGCGATTACGTCACGTGCCACTCTGTAAGACGCGCGCGGTCGCACGTGACTCTGACCTGCCCTCCCGCCTTTTTGGGACACGACGTCACGTGCCAGTCTGTTAGATCCGCGCGCGGTGCACGTGACTTCCACCTGCCCTCCCGCCTTTTTGTGAAGCGGGAATACCCGCGCGCAGTTCCCCGTTCGTTTCCCCCCGCGGCGCCCGTTCCTTGTGCCTAGTGATCCCCAGGGGGTGGGGTCCTGCGGCCATGCTGAGCAAGGTAATGGCAGGACGCGGTGGCAAGGAGGTGAGGGAGGAGACCTCGGCCTCCTGTTACTCGGGCCGGTGCTCCTCCTCCACGGAACCGGAGGCCCGGCCGCGGTATTACATGGGCCTACTGGAGACCCCCTGCGGTCAGGGAGCAAGGGCGACGGGAAGGCCCGGGCCACCTCGGGCCACAGACTCGTTCAGCAGCGGGTTGACCCCGGAGGTGGCCAGCGCAGAGAAGAACAGGGGTGAGCATCCCAGCCACGTGACCTGTGCCACATCCCACCAGCCACGTGACCTGTGCACCAACGGACGAGTATCTCGCAGTCTTCTGTAAAGTCACATGGGACACAGTTATATGAGGGGCAGAATCCTCCACCTGTGTTTAGTGAGAAGGACAAACATTAATCGCACAAACCTGTTCCTCTATATATGGGACACACGTTATATGACACCAACATGTTCATCTATATATGGGACATACGTTATCTGACACCAACATGTTCATCTATATATGGGACATACGTTATCTGACACCAACATGTTCATCTATATATGGGACACACTTTATCTCACACCAACATGTTCATCTATATATGGGACACACGTTATCTGACACCAACATGTTCATCTATATATGGGACACACGTTATCTGACACCAACATGTTCATCTATATATGGGACACACGTTATCTGACACCAACATGTTCATCTATATATGGGACATACGTTATCTGACACCAACATGTTCATCTATATATGGGACATACGTTATCTGACACCAACATGTTCATCTATATATGGGACATACGTTATCTGACACCAACATGTTCATCTATATATGGGACATACGTTATCTCACACCAACATGTTCATCTATATATGGGACACACGTTATCTCACACCAACATGTTCATCTATATATGGGACATACCTTATCTTGCACTAAGCTATTCATCTATATATGGGATATATGTTATCTGACACCAATTTGTTCCTCTATGTATGGGACACACGTTTTTTCACATCAACCTGTTCATCTCTATATAAGATATGTTATCTCACCTTTACCTGTTCATCTATATATAGGAGATATGTTATCTCACCTTTACCTGTTCATCTATATATGGGAGATATGTTATCTCACCTTTACCTGTTCATCTATATATGGGAGATATGTTATCTCACATTTACCTGTTCATCTATATATGGGAGATATGTTATCTCACATTTACCTGTTCATCTATATATGGGACATGTTATCTCAACTTTACCTGCTCATGAAAATTAGATGCATACGTCTGTCATATCGACCTGTTCAGATCTCAGATCTCACACCCACTTGTCATTAATATGAGGAACACAGATCTCACACCCATCTGTTCATTGATATGACAGATCCATATCTCGCATTCATAGTGTCACCAGTGTCTGGATAGTGGGTCATATTTACTGAGCAGTCTTTTGCCATAATATTAGTGAGAAACTGTACATAATACCGCGCTCCTCCCTATAGAAGTTTGCTGCAGGTAAAAAGATAGGCCTTACATATAGAAAAACAAAAAGAAAGATTCCTGCGCTCCTACCAGTTAGGCTAAGATAAAATAATATTCTCATGAAAAAGGGTATTTGGTTAAACCCTTTGGCCAAAGCATTTGTAAGCCTGCATGCCACGTCAAGGCAACCCGTTTAATGCAGGTACCTACACTATACTGTATATATATGTAATAATTGTCCCATGGACTAGTGAAACAAGTGTTAAATCCCTGAAGGGGTTAAATAAAGCATGAGCTTATGTGAGTAGTGCAATTAAAATCTGGCTAAAGCCAGTATCATACTTACCTTTGCTATAAAGGTAATCAGGGTGCACAAATTCCCTGGTGTGAATATAATACAACTTACACATATACATCTCTCTGTCAGCCTTACACATTCACCCACCATTCAATGGAGGGTGATGTCCAGACTGACACTGGATTTAACACTTTTTTCACTAGTCCATGGGACAATTATTACATATATATATATATATATATATATATATATATACAGTATAGTGTAGGTACCTGCATTAAACGGGTTGCCTTGACGTGGCATGCAGGCTTACAAATGCTTTGGCCAAAGGGTTTAACCAAATACCCTTTTTCATGAGAATATTATTTTATCTTAGCCTAACTGGTAGGAGCGCAGGAATCGTTCTTTTTGTTTTGCCATAATATGCCTCCGGACTTATTTTAGTCAATGACGTGCTAGGTTTCCCAGCGCCACAACGTGTCTTGTGGCAGAAAACGGTTTAGTAAATATGGGCAATATCTCTGCTTAGTTAGGCTGCGGCCGCGCTGCTGCTGACCGCACTCATGCTTGAGAGCGGTGACGTCACCAACTCTCCAAGCATGAGCCAGGCTGTCCTGCGTAAGGCTGCGTCCCTGCTGGCACTGAGCATGCGGTGCGCTCGGCGCTTGTCGCTTTTACTTCTTGTACTCGTTATGTAGACGTCCCCGCTCATGTGGTGCGCGGGCACGCATGCTTTCCTAAGCTTGAGGAGACAAAAAAATGTGACTTTGAAGCGTGCTCAACATGCCCCAATGCCTCCCGCTTGCGCAATATACAGGACACCCGGCGCTCATGCTTAGAGAGTTGGTGACGTCACCGCTCTCAAACATGAGCACGGTCAGCGCCAGCGGGGACGCAGCTTAAGGCCTTGTCCAGGGTGGCGCTGAGCGGGCGCTCACGCTCACCACGATGAGACACATTGCGACAATGTGTGTGGCCAGCATGAGATGGCGGGCTCGGCGCTTAGCTGCTTGCCGAGCAAGCAAATTTGAATTTGCTGCTCGCAAGCGTGTCACGTGAGTGGTTCCAGCTCCGTGCCGTCATGGCTGCGCCCCCAGACGCACGCGCACCTAGCCGACCACGAATCGCCCGGCCGAGCAAGGCTGCAGCCAGGCAGGGAATGGGCGCGCTGGCGCTCGTGTGCTGTGCCCTGCTCGGCCGGGCATTTCGTGGCCGGCTAGGCGCGCCCGCTCAGCGCCACCCTGGCTGAGGCCTAAGGCTGCGTCCCCTGTTCCGCTGATCGCGCTCATGCTTGAGAGTGGTGACGTCACCAACTCTCCAAGCCTGAGCGTTCGGCTGTCCGGCAACTTTTTTGGTAAGTGGGGGGGGGGGGGGGGGCAGGGGCGTGGCCGAGCAGTGACTGGCACTGATTGGCTGAGGAGGTCATGTGACCGACCCTTCAGCACACCTGAAACACAATTTTATCTGTCTCGGCAAGCACCCGCGAGCGTACGTGCACGGGCGCGCTACGTGAGCGTGGCCAGGCAGATTAAAATTGATTGTGCGGTCAGCGGCATAGTGGACTCAGCCTATTTTTGCAAGTAGGGGGGGGGGGCGTGGCATTGGGTGGATCGGGGGGCTATTTTTGTGTGTCGTGTATGGCTGTGTCCATAGACTGCTGCTGAGCGCGCTTCAAAATCAATTGTATCTGTCTCCCCCATGCGCAGAGCTTGGGTGAGCATACGTGCACGAGCGCGCGCCGCGTGAGAGTGGCCGTGCAGATTTACATTCACTTAAGTAAACGTGCCAAGCGCGCTCAGCGGCAGTGTGGACGCAGCCTTTTGTGTGACTGAAATGCAGAATCACATTGTCCACTATTGTTAAGTCACAGTTGTTACTGGTGGTTTTCATGTGCTGCTGTTACATTGTATTGATGTGTTATTTTCTCGATCTTTTTTTTTATACATAGATTCGTATTTTGCAGATAAGAGTTCTTTTTCAGAAAATCTTAGTGCGTTCAATGTGACCTCTGTTACAAGTAGTACCTCATTGAGGGCCCCCAACAGTACTCGCCTGGGAAAAGCTACAAGTGGCTACTGCTCAAAATCCATCAGCAAACTTCGAACTCCCCTGACTGGTTATTCAGGTACTGTATTTGAGTTTACCAGATCACTTTACAGGGATAACCATTGATTATGAATGTAGGATAAACAAACAAAAAGTAATATGTGTTTCTAACATCATACATGACAAAAATATTATCTTCTGTGGTAACAGTTATGCATGATGATTTACTATATTGAGAGAAAGTAGTTTGTAAAGACAAACAGGATAGCGCTTCCAGAAAACCTGTGATGCTGTATCTTTTTAAGCACAATGATACTGTTGCAGTAATAATAAATGTCGTACAAAGATGAAGTAGAAGAAGTATATCAATCCTTAATAGGTGAGTCTGTATTCAGAGAAGCCTGACAGTCCATATGTTGGTAATCATATAATAGAAATGATGGTAATGTGTGATTGACTAGCTGAATGCATAGAAAGCACTATGGGGCCTATGCAGAGAGCAGCGCTTTTTAAAATTGGAGAGGGGAATAAAAAGTAGGTTTAATGGAGAGTTTTATTCTCCATATGCAGAAATGGGCGAAATCCGCTATTTTTAGCATTACTGCATGTGGAGAATTGTAAATGAGGAGATGCGCGCAGCTGAAAGGGGGGGGGGGAAATCGGGGATTTTTTTTTTTTCCCTATAGCCGACGAGCTCCTGCTTCTTGCCAACTTTAGTTGGCGGAGAAAATTGAAGAAAATCGCGCCAAAAACAGCCGCTAGATGGCGAGCGCGCCTTTCTGAATTCGGATACTTTTCAGACTGGCGAGATGTAGCTGTTTTTTGCGCGATTTTCTCTGGAAAATGGCGAGATTTTAAATAGCGCTGCTCTCTGCATGAGGCCCTAAGTCACATAACAGAGAATGGCATTGTCTCCGCTTGAATACATATAATGAATGAGAATTAAAGTACTCACAGGAATCTGCTTCAGTAGTGCAGCGTTCGACGTTGATTTACTACATTATGTAAAATCTCGTCAAAGGGCCCTATGCAGAGAGCAGCGTTAGAAATAATTGGAGAGTTTAAGAAAAAGTAGGTTTAATGGAGAGTTTTATTCTCCATATGCAGAAATGTGCGAAATCTGCAATTGAAAGCATGAATGCGTGTGTAGAGTTTAAAATGAAGAGATGCGCGCTGCAGAAAAGTGTTTGAAAAAAATCGCGCTTTTTTTTTAATTTTTTCTATGGCCAGCGAGCTCCTGCTTCTTGCCAACTTTTGTTGGCGGAGGAAATTGTAGAAAATCGCGCCAATAACAGTCGCTAGATGGCGATCGCGCCTTTCTGAATTTGGATATTTGTAACACTGGCGAGATGTAGGTTCTCGCCAGCCGCGTGGCGAGATTTATAAATAGAAAAAAAAATGGCGCGTTTTTCCTACCTCGCCATTTTCTGCTGTTTTCTGCGCAAATTTCACCAAAAAATGGCGATATTTGCTATAGCGCTGCTCTCTGCATGAGGCCCAAAGTCTTTTGACCATCGTATCTTTTTTCCCTGGATTTGAAATGTCATCATTCGGGTTTGGCACATAAAAAACAGTTTATTGTCCCGAGTATTACTTGCATATAACAGATATACGGTATTTCACATCAAACATGGTATGTGCTTTTCCAAGATGGCAACCTCTAGTCTTTGCAGCTGGAAACATCTTATCCTGATTTCCTTCCTGATGTCATTCCTTCTTTGCTTCTAACTGATTTGCAATTCTGTTCAGCTTTTATGCAGAGAAAAACTATTCTATCTTAGTATTATCTCTGAATATGGTATTTACATGCTTGGTCTACGCCAGTGTTTCCCAACTTTAGTCCTAAAGGAACCCCAACAGGTCTGGTCTTAAGGATATCCCTGCTCCAGCACAGGTGGGTCAATCAGCGGCTCAGTCATTTTGACTGAGCCACCTGTGCTGGAGCAGGGACATCCTTAAGACCAGACCTGTTGGGGTTCCCTTAGGACTAGAGTTGGGAAACACTGGTCTGCGCAGTGGCGGATTTCCCAACAGGCCTGATAGGCTCGGGCCTAAGGCGGCAACATTTTGGGACAGTAGAATTTAGAGGCATGCCGATAAAATATATGTTTGTATTGTGTTTATTTCTGTTCATAACTGTAGAGCTTCCAACTCTGTTACAGTTACATCATCGTCTGCAGTCTCTGCTTACTCTGTTGCCTCAGTCATTGTAGCTGTAGTGGAAGGAAGAGGACTTGCTAGAGGTGAAATAGGAATGGCTAGTGTAGATTTAAAGAACCCTGAAGTTGTGCTATCTCAGTTTGCAGACAATACTACTTATGCCAAGGTAAAAATAGTATACTTTTCAAATATTATCTAAAAGAAGAAAAAGGGCATTGTATTGGCATGTGCTTTCAGTTGATATTATTGAATTCATATTTAATAGTGGTATGTACCACAGTACAGGCATACCCCGCTTTAAGGACACTCACTTTAAGTACACTCGCGAGTAAGTACATATCGCCCAATAGGCAAACGGCAGCTCACGCATGCGCCAGTCATCACGTCCTGAACATCAATACCGGCTCTCAACCTGTACCGAAGCTGTGCGCAAGCGGGGAGACTATAGAGCCTGTTACAAATGCGTTATTTACATCAGTTATGCACGTATATAACGATTGCAGTACAGTACATGCATCGATAAGTGGGAAACGGTAGTGCTTCACTTTAAGTACATTTTCGCTTTACATACATGCTCCGGTCCCATTGCGTACGTTAATGCGGGGTATGCCTGTAATATAATGTATAACCCTGTTCATTTAATGTAACCATCTATAGTTATCATAACTGTGACCAGGGCATATTTGAAAACGAGAGGTAACTCTCAATTATTACCTCATGGTAAAACATTTTTATAAATAAGTAACCGTATTTATATGTTTAATTGTAATGTTTTAGGAGTGACTGTTGATAAACCGATTCACGATCTCCACATAACTTCTATATGTTCAAATAAATTGTCATTAAACAGAATTAGGTGAGCTTAAACCTATCCCTATAACGGAATATACCAGTAACACTATAACTTTCAATACCTTTTTTGGAGTATGCTAAGAGGGAAAGAGAATTGGCCATCCATTTATGGAAAACAAATACAAAAAAGCCCAGCTTTCCTTCCAAATTGTCTTGCAATTAATTTGTGAAATTCTACATTTTGATCCTTAAGGCTGCGCTTATAGTGCCGACGACAGCGACGCAACGTCGCGTCAAAACAAATGCATTGTCGCCGTCGTCAGCGCTTATAATGCACGCGACGGTGCGACCAGGCGACAGCGCTACCAAAAATCTGGTAGTTGCTATTATTTGATTTTTTCAGCGACGGCCCCCTTGTGGCCAATCAGAGAGCTTCTCCGTCCCTCTGCCTTCCCCCTTTCTTACATCACTGGCCTTGTAGCCAGCGACATCGCCTAAACTTTAAATGCAACTATCGCAATGGCGACAGGTGACGTCATCGGTCGCGTCGCCGGAAGTATAAGCACAGCCTAAGTCTTTTAAAGCACAAAACTTCTTGCACTACATCTTTTTTTGTAATATTAACTCTACGTTTGAAGCAGGGGGTCCCCCGGAGCTGAACTGTGTTATTTTCAGCTCTGGGGACCCCCTGCTTCCTGAGATACTTACCTCCCGTAGGGGGTGCATGTAGTGCAGGTGCCTGCTAAAATGGAGATGCAACTAAATGACTAATTTGTTATAAGATTTAGGATCAAAATGTAGAATTTCACTAATAAATTTAAAGCCAATTTGGGAGGAGCGCTGTTTTTTTGTATTTATTTAAAAATATTGAATGATTCCTTGCAGAAGCCGTAGAAAATATAAGTATGCAAAATATAAACTTTCCTTCAAACCACATGGTAATTCTTTGTTTTATCAGTACATTCGTGCTGTAATAGTTATAGGTAGTAATATCATAAATACAGTGGGGTCCCTTAAATAATTGGGTGAGAATGATAGAATAAACACATGATGGCGCTGTGGCTTCTAAACTTGAATAGGTTTCAATTCAATCTCAAATGTTCCCTTGGACTAGTTTTTTTCCATACCAATACATACTGTAAATGCATCAGTGCAGTTCTTCACTTTAAAAGCTGTGTCTCTAAAGTTGTGATATATAGTTGTGGCGCTACTACATACTTATTTGCAACAGTAATTTGCAAAATAATTATTTGCATAAAATGTTTGAGAATACTGGACACAAAGCTGGCACATCATATATTTTTATTGTATATCTCTTGAAAATATTTTAGGTTATAACCAAACTCAAGATTTTGACACCACTAGAAATAATAATGTCAAATACTGCCTGTGATAGAGGCAATGCAACCAAACTGTTCAGTCTGATAACGGAAAACTTTAAGGTATTTCTTTTCTCTTATGTTGATATGAAAAACTGCAGTATGTTACTAAGTATTATCACTTTGTATGTATTTACATGCTTTGTTTACATTTTATAACAACATCTACTTATGTACTTATATTTTTATTTATATGGTGCCAAAAATGTACTCAGCACTTTACAAAGTAAACAATAGAATACAATGAATTTTAATACAATAAGGGCAAACCTAATGGCTGATAACAACAATTTATATTTTATTGCTCTATCCAAATGCAATATTGCAACAGTACACAGTTATAATCTCACAGTGAAATTCTTACACTTCTAATTTATATTATTTTAGTGTTTTAGGTAAGCAGATATTTGTAGCAATGTTTAGTTGAGGAAAGACAACCTTGCATACATTTATACTCAACAAAGTTGTATCAACCTTCTATAAATAACAGTTTGGCAACTGCACAAAAGCATTAACTTTGTTTTTTGGGAAAACCAACGGGAAATATTATGGATCGGCGTGGTCAGTGTGTTTCATCTGAATACATATTTTTAAAATATTGCTGAGTTAATTATTTCTTTAAAAGTTATTTATAGAGAAAAATAAATATTTGGTGTATCATTTCCTGCAACAATTCACCTGATCATTTTCAGATTTAACATGTGAAAGTTTCACATTTTAAGATCTTGAAACCACAGGTACTATGCATGGGAAGGAACATAATACTATATATTAATATTTACAGCACTGTCCTCCACATTATTGTATAGGCAAAGTTAAAGGTAAACATTGGAAGAAAGGAATCCTGCTCCAAAGCACTTACATGGCTAGTAATGGATTATACAATAGAAAGACAGACTACATGATTTTATATACTTCATATGATACCTGATGTGTTGCAAGATATTTATATATATATATATACATACATATATATATATATATATATATATATATATATATATATTATACACAGAGCAAATGGTGTACATTTGTGAATATTACTTTGTTACTGTCATTTTTTTTCATGGTTTCAGTATGTTTCATTGTTTGTACTCATTTTTTACTATATTATTGCTTATTTGTAATATGCTTAGGCACCTGGCTCTAGATTATCCAAACAAGTTGAGCTGCAAACTTAAAAATCCGGTCTGGCGGGGTGCTCTATTAACCCTGTGGTTAGTTCCAAAGACCATATCAATGAATTTGGGTATTTCATTCTTCTTTCCCTGGACTGGCGTAATCTGGATACTCTGGGGCCTGGAAAACTATATTTATGCTAATCAGAAAATGCAAAAGAATGTTGCATTATAACTATTTTGCAATACATAATAGCATTTTTTTTCCAACTACAAACATTAAAAGGGTACATCATTTCTTTTTTGTAACTGAAACCATGTTTAATTGAATAGTGCACTTCTAGGGATCATTAACACATAATTTTTGTAAAATGTTTAGACAACATTTTAGAAATTATACCAGTTCCCCCATTCTAGAGTTATTATATTAAATGTAGGGAGTCTCAATTTTTGGCGTGTTTATTTATTTTTTAATATGTGGGTGTTTAAATGTTTCCATTGTATTCAATTTATTAAAACAATCTAATATTAACAATTGTCTCACATTACAATTTGGTTTTTATCTGTGCACTTTTTTTGATAGTTTCCAAACTCCCCCGTGGTGCCTTTGGCCCGGGCCATAGAGGTGTGGGGAGAGCGGTGGCGCGCTAACGCTGAGGCTCGCCTGCTTCAGTCAGCGCGATTGCACGGACTTGCAGGCGAGCCAGCGTGCACGAAGGGAGCCGGGGGGAGGTGGTTGGAGGCGGGGCAGTGACGTCGCTGGGCCAATCGCCCGCGCCGCACTGACGTCAATGTCACGGCGCCGACGTCACGGCGCCGTGACGTTGACGCTGCTGTGCAGTGATTGGAGGTTTTCAGCCGACAGCGCGCTGAAAAATAGCTTGGCGCTCGGCTGAAACCTCCAACGCCTCAGCACGCCTGCGGACTCTCGCGTGAGCCCCCTCTCAAGGCATCCTCATTGAGGATGCAGGGGCTCAGCGCGGAGCGTCCGCACGCCTCAGCACGGCTGGTCCATCTATGGACGCAGCCTTTGTCTTTTACCTGTGGCTGGACCGTTACAAGAGGTGGAACTCAATAGGAAATGATGCTTCATTTCCATTATTTTTTAAATCAATTTTAACCAAAAGTGCAAAGTGATCAGTAAATAAGTGTTTTTCAGTTAAAGAGGCATTCTCCGTAGCACTTACATTTAAAAAAAAATGTGTTTGTTTTAATATATTCCGCCTGTGATTACCTTTATTCGAAACTAATTACCATCAGCATCGATCGATCAGCAAAGATCCTGCTTCCCATGGTTCACTTAATGGCAGCCTTTCATTTTCAATCAATCCTTCAGTCAGTGTAACTTAGCATCTACAATGTATGCTTATATTACTACGGTAACATTAACTATATATTACTAAAGTAACATTAACTATTGTTCCAGTTTGCAGCACTCACAGCTGGGAACATTGGCAACAAATTATCACAAACAGGGAAGTGTTGCAAAGATCTTGCACTGCTGAGAAAGTGTACTAAAGCCTGCTATAGAAATCGAAGGATGCTCAGTATATTAAAACTCATTAAAAATGGCATTAAGAGTTTAATTAAAAATAAAATGTAGTATTATCTAATACAGGGATGGGCAAACTATTCGCGCTGCGCACCCCCTGCCTACTCCCCCCGGTACTTGCGCCCCAATACCTTTCTGGCGTGCGGGGGTCATGTGACAACACATCATGACCCCGCAGCGTCATTTTGCGTCGTGTTTCCATGGCGATGCATAGTCGAAAACCGGGCTGGCGGCAGGTAAGTAAGTTAGAGGCCTCACGCTTCCCCCGGCCTTTAATTTAAATGCTGTGGGGAAGAGCACGGGGCCCCTGTAACCGCCCGCGCAAACCCCAGCAAAATCTCCCGCCCCCAGTTTGCGCACCGCTGATCTAATACTACAGAACTGATTTATTTTAAAAAGCAAACATGTAGGATATTGCGTGGATTGCTCCTATAACCTAAAACTGGAACCCCTAATTATACAGGACAGACAACCTTTTGTTGGTTTATGCAACAGTTACAGAGGAAGAAAAAAAATAATTCTTTTAGGTTTAATTACTTCAGTATGGTTCAATATTTTCTCTTTTTATTAATTTATTCTATGGAACTGTAGTGTGCAAATTACATGTTGACACAACACCTATGACAATTTTGACCATAATCAGTCAAATGAAATGACATTTACATTGAAAGTTGTGGTTCTTGGCTTTTTTCTTTCTTGAACAAACCTGCACATATAGGTTGGAAAAATGTTGCATACATGTTAGTTGCTGGTTTAAATGATTTGTGTTATTGAACATTTGTTGCAGGTTGTAATACATTTCAGTGGATACATCAAGTTTCAAAAGCTCTGTAACATTACACGTCTTCATTGATGTAGTAGTCTGTTTATCGTGATCCTAACCTGCAAGAAATGTACACTTTCCCAGAACCAGTACAGATACTAGAACTGTGTACTGCTCTTGGATAGTATAACATGAAATCCTTAAGAATAGTTTAACTTTATTTTTGGTGAAGTTATAAACCATAATTATGGAATCTACTTGTTTTACTGTTTGCTTTGCAGAATGTGTCCTTTACTACTGTACAAAGGAAATACTTCAATGAAACAAAAGGACTGGAATACATTGAACAATTATGTGCATCTGAATTCAGTACAGTCGTAATGGAAGTTCAATCCAAGTATGTTTAAATAAGTGATTGTTAGATCTGTGGCATATACTGTACTGCTATCTCAACCCCCGAGTTTGAAACGTTATGAAAGAAGTACATGGGGCTTATGTGCTATACTTAAATAGTTTATAATAAACACAAAACAGTCCTTGGTACTGGAACAAAATGCTGTTAAACCAGCAGGGGTCAGAAGAGATTTCCCTATTAAGGTGCCCTTATTGTAACTGTCATTTTGCTCACACCTAACTGATTGCTTCAGCAAAACAAAAATAACTAAAACAAAAGCCTAGTTTCAAATTCTTATTTGCAATCCTATGAGTGAATGTGATCAAATGACCAATTCGAATGAAATACAATATTATATATAGTTGTACAAATAGTTTTATTGAATTTTCACTTAGGGGTACAATATCCTTAGAGGCTAGTCACTCCCTTAACTCTGCCGCTATCTGTGCAATGTTATGTTATGAGCAACATGTGAACTGAAAAGCACAAGCTATTCCCTTTCCATCTTTATTGCTATATCACAAGTTATATCTATAGTTTAGTAAACTTGGCATAGTGGTTAAGGTGTTATCTTGAATACATAGGCTTGTGGGGTTCATACATGCTTATCCTTTGACTTTGAACAAGTCATTTTTATCTTTTGTAGATTTATACACCACATTTTTATTTCTCTTCCATATGAGTTTTCTTCACCCTCTGTATTTTATAGCTGTGGTTCACTGCAGGGATTTTGTATCAGAAATTGGTGTCTTCTCTTCAGATGGAAATAAAACTCACTTTGTTAAACACCTTCTAACAGCAGTAGGGCCTAATCATAAATCGTATTGATTTAATAATGCTTGGAAATATAGACGACATGTAATTCTTCTGTGATAAACTCTCTGTACTCGTTATGATCTACATGTTGCAATACAGCTCCTGCCTGACTTGATTTCTATTTGATTTGTTTGTAGGTACTACTGCCTAGCTGCTGTTGCTGCTTTGCTCAAATATGTTGAATTTATTCAGAATTCAGTTTACGCACCAAAATCTCTCAAGATTTGTTTCCAAGGAAGCGAACAGACAGCTATGATAGATTCTACATCTGCCCAAAACCTTGAACTACTTGTTAACAACAGAGATTCCAGGTAAGATCATTGTATGTAAAAGCAGGTCTTCAGCTTTTAACTATTTTAGGATTTTATTTAGTGTAGAGTAAATGAGTACTTCAGAGGGATCTCTGGAAGCTTGTCTTATAATATCAATTGTTAGTCCAAATAAAAAAAAGTTATCACCTAATACTGAAGTACAGTACTCATTTACTCTGCACTATCACAACTGGACTACACAGCTATTTCTACTTAATTAAATTTTTTATTTTGAATTGCTTGGCTGTGAACCAGAGAAAAACACATTGTGATTGAAAATAGTTCTTCTACCTCAGTCAATAATTCCACAGATCAAATTATTTTCCAATATTTATTCAGAGACAGGTAGGAAGGTATCTACATCATACATACGTCTTGCACAGGCATTTCTTAGTTACAAGTGGAGAACTACATTCATGATGGTATCTGTTTAAGTTCTTTATAGTTCGAATTCCAGTACCCACAGGATAAAACATACAGGCATACCCCGGTTTAAGGACACTCACTTTAAGTACACTCGCGAGTAAGTACATATCGCTCAAGAGGCAAACGGCAGCTCACGCATGCGCCTGTCAGCACGTCCTGAACAGCAATACTGGCTCCCTACCTGTACAGGAGCTGTGTGCAAGCGGGGAGACAATAGAGCCTGTTACAAATGCGTTATTTACATCAGTTATGCACGTATATGACGATTGCAGCACAGTACATGCATCGATAAGTGGAAAAAAGGTAGTGCTTCACTTTAAGTACATTTTCGCTTTACATACATGCTCCGGTCCCATTGCGTACATTAATGCGGGGTATGCCTGTATATAACTTCTTGTAACCAATGTGGCCTCTTTCTCACATTAACCAGAGCAATTCATATTAATAGACAGTAATAAAAATATGTTTTCTCTTTAACTGTTATCTCTAGTCTTAGACATTCCTGGTAGAGCAGTGTCTCCCTAAAGTTTATCTCCAGGCATCCTTGTGATATGTCTACTCATAGCATCAATTCCTATTCTGACAAACTCCCTAATAATAATGAGAACAAAACCCTTGTTTTTAACCTCTCCATAACCCTGTGTTTGTAGATACCAGAGAGCCCCACTATACCTCATTCCTGTATATAGATAACAAGATGTGCCTCATTATTTTTACTTCTTATATTCTATGGCCTCTTGTATTTATGACCTTGCTACTTCTAGATAACCATAAAACGAACATTTGCCTTTTCTTTGCTAATTCTGTGTTAATTATTTAGGTGTTAGCATACAGTTAGTGCATATACAGACAATATGGCGTCTCTAGTTAAACCTTAAATCATCCTATTTTTCAGTGATCCTCAGCTATGTTCCCTGCAATGTGCCCACTTTTACTTGTGTGCATTCCCACCAATCTACTATGCTAAGGTGCAGAAGCGCCAAATAAAGTGTGCTCATATAGATTCATGGCTTAAAATAGACCATAAGACCCATTTATTTGAAGTATTCATATAGGATAAATAGGAAAAACTCTCTCCCTGTATGCTACTATGCACATATGCCTGCTTTTCCCAAAAGTAAGTCAAATGTAATCCAAAAAAACTTCCTTTGCTGTCACCAGACAACATGAAACTAGGACCACATTGATTAAAAAAATCCCTATGTGGTAAAATTAATCCAATCTTTGGACAGTCTGTCTCAAGTGGTAAATCAGATTGATCGGGGTCTGCCTGGCAGTAATGCCAAAACTTTAATTTTGTTACGTTATCCTGAAGTGACGTTAACTCAGGGTTGGGAAACTCCAGTCCTCAAGGGCCATCAACAGGTCAGGATTTCAGGAAATCCCAGTTTCAGTTGAGGACTGAGCATCTGATTGAGCTATCTGTGCTGACGCAGGGACTGATTGAGCCACCTGTGCTGAAGCAGGGATATCCTGAAAACCTGACCTGTTGGTGGCCCTTGAGGACTAGAGTGGTCCACCCCTGCGTTAAGACAATGTCAATGTGGTCAGGTATGGCTGTTTGTATATAATTGTTAGTAAATAAGGCATTTACGCTGAGAAAAAATGTCTGTTCCTGTTTTTGGTAACGTCACGTTTTCCCCTCTGATTTAATGGAATTTTGTGGATTTGGCCCTAAGCTTTCTCCTGAACCACTGTAACTTCTACTACTCCACTCAGAAAATGTTGAACCTATCAGTTGACGATAACAACCTATGTTTTTAAAGGAATGGTCATACCCTCTTTGGAGTTCTGAACTACACTAAAACCGCAGGCGGAAGCCGCAGACTGCGATCAAACATCGTTGAACCGCTTATTGATATTGAAACCATTAACACCAGGCTGGATTGCGTTCAAGAATTTCTTCAGGATGAGGAACTTTTTTTTAGTCTTCAATCAGGTAAAAGTAACATTTTGTTTGTGTCTACAAAAATATGTTCTCAGAGCTTAACTGGCATATATTAGTTGATATCCAAAGGTACATATTCCTCAAATGATTTATTTATGGGACACATTTACTGAATGGTGGCAAGTGTTTTCTGTAGGGGTTTTCGGGTATCAACATAAATAAACCTCAATATTTTACTAAGCATAAACACTATAAAAAATTATTTTGCCCTGATGCATAAACCCTTTGGCTCTTTCACTGTGTTTTGTTATATTCTCTATTTGGTTAATGTTGAAATTCTTTGTTCAGGGAATGTTAATGTTCAAATATTGTACATGAGTGACAAGTTTGGATTACCAGACTTTGTGAGACCTTGAAATATTTTTGCATCACTGTGTTAGGCATTAAGACACATTTCTGTAAAGCAGAAAATGTAGACAATCCAAGAAAACAATGTTCTCCTACATATCACATGCACACCGCTATAAGGATATAAAATGTCTATTTCAACATTAATACAGCCATTACCGCAAAGAAGTGTCGTGAAATACTGCTCTGTTGATGAGTTGTAGCGATGAACCAGGCCAGTAACACACACTTTAATTAGTCAAATGTTTACTGTTTTTGTAGCAATAGAAAAAAAGCAGCACATGAGGTGATACCTTTTTTACTTGGAATAACAATTGATATTAAAAAGTTAGAATGAGTTTGGAAAAGGCGTAATTACTTAAAGCAGCAGTCCCGCCTGCTCGCTCTTTTTACCCCCAAAGCTGATCTGTGGGTCCCTGACCTTTGGGATCCCTTGTCTCTGAGCAACGAGCAGGTTTGTCCATCTGACGCAGGCGGCCCGTAGCTAAAAATAGAAGCTCCAGAGGACCCAGCGTATTGAATAGTGTAAAACTATTTTTTTTTAATCAATAGTGATTTTAGGCAGGATCCCTGCTTTAAGCAATAATGTTATTAATTTCATGACATGCTTCTTTTAACCCCTTCAGTGTCCTATGTCTGGGTATTTGTGGCTGTACAATGTCAGTCACGAGCCTGCACCCTGGATGGAGGCCCTTATATGACGTTCATTGTACATCCTGCACTTCTCCCTCCTTCCTCCAGGCAGCAGAGACACTTAATAAGCACCAACCTAAAGATGTCATCCACATTTGTTTTTTAAATTTAAAAATAAATGAAGACAAAAATAAGGGTGCCTCCTCCTTTCCCCCTTCCAAGTCTTATCTCCCCCATTTTCCCGACTTTGTATACTGCTAGGGGGGCTATTTTTGGGTTTATGTCTGGATCAGATCGTGCTGCAGCCTCTCAGCCATGCTGTGTGCATGGGACTGCTGCTGGCTCATCTTCTCTGCTATTGGTGGGTTCCAGATTATCACGTGACCCACCAGTAACAGAGAAGAGGAGCCGGCAGCATGCAGGCAGTAGTGCTGTATTCTCGGCTCCAACTCCCCTCCTGATTCCCGAGTTATTTACCAGTTTAATCACCTCATATTTCCAATTATATAAAAACAAACGGGATTGCTGCTTTAACGTCTGGATTTCTTTTCATTTTCACTAATCATATGTGTTTAACAATGGCACTATAATTGTAATATGTTTTTCAGTTCTTTCTAGGTTTTTGGACACAGAACATCTCCTTTCCAATATTGTTCAAATCCCGAAGCAGGACACTGTACGTTGAAAAATATATCTACATTTTACACGGCTATTTTTTCGCACAAACTGTTTTGTTTAAAAGAATATTTGCATTTGGAAAATCTATTCACTCGATAAATATGAAGAGAATATTGGCAAACGCTGATGTGTAATGAGTAAAGTTGCAAAAATAAGGTGTCTTAGGGCTATAGCGGTGAGGGTGCGATATATATAAAATAAAGAGTAATATAGCCAAAAGAAAGCTGTAAAGAAAGGCGGGTTTTTTTTAAAAATATATGAAAATCTTAGAAGTGGGAGGAAATAAGAGTGGTAGTGGCAGAGAAATTATATAACAAATTAAATGAGGATAGAATATAGTAATAAAACAATGAAAAAGATACCTGCAAGGGAACAGCCCTTGCAAACGTGTAATTGTTCTTTAAAAAAAAATCCTGATGTGGAGGGAAGAAAAGGCGACAGCCTTATTGAATAGTAAAATCAACCGAAAAAAATCAGTCTACGATGAGTAGAGCAGAGGGAAGACCACAAAGCATGTGTGAAAAACATGCACCACTACTTGGCCTCTTGTTAATAGGCAGACGAGGCGATGACCTTATACCTATTCTGTACCTACAGTAGTTTAGTGACAGATTGCCATAGAAATTGACAGCAGATAAGACCCACTCGGCCCATTTAGTCTTCCTATTGATATATCTGCAATACTGCAAACCATATTAGATCCTTTGGTTTCTTTCATATTTAGGATAGCCTCATTTCTATCCCGAGCATTTTGTAATTTATTTACAGTCGTACCCTCCACCACTTCTCTGGGGAGGCTAATAACTATCGCATTGTCACTTGTGAATGTCGTGTACCAACTGGGGGAAAGGCGTAAAGCTGCAGACCAAGCAATATCCTACATATGTGGTTTTTTTAGTAAATCATTTCTGTACTATGAGAAAAAACTTTTTTTTTTTTTTTTTTTAAACAACTCTGAATTACATTTTTTATGTATTATGTAAAAAGCCTTTTTTGTTTCTATTGGAACCATTTACAAAGTCACAGATACTAAGTCAATACTTCTCTACAGTAATTTAGTGAACCTCCGAGCTGAATCTTCGCCGATCAATCACAGGAGAAGGGATCAATCTGCAATTTAGCTCATCACTTATCATTTTGTGGATTATATTGATGCATATATTAAAGGGGAAATTAAAAATGTTAAAAACCCACAGCTTGGACTGCTGCTTTAAGACAATTTATTTTTCTTTGGTAGTGTATATCTATGTTTCAGTCTCGAAACTGGTAGAGATCAAAAGAGGAGGTTATGATCCCTGTATATAAAGTTAGGAGACCCTGATTCAAGACCTGTAGCCGGGTATACCATGCCTTTTGCTCAGATTGTAAATTCTGTATTGCAGGGAATCATTTCTTTTGTATTGCACTGTCACATGCAGTGCTCAGACAAGGGGCACATAATGTCCTTTCGATCTTCCTAATCTTTCACACACTACATCTATGTAGTATAGTAATTAGGTGAGCAAAGACATTTCTGTCAGACAATAGGTGTCAGTTTCCCAGGCAACATCCTCTCTGTGTTTATCTTACAGTAGGTTGTTTTACCTGCTTACCTGTATTCTTTATTTCTGGCTTCAAGGCATGAAACCAGTTGTCACTTATTTACAGTTCTTTTGTCTCCAGAATATAGTTCTTTTGAAAGGTTAAACACTGATGTTTTGTTCTCACTTCTAAGGTGAAGTGAAGTTTGGGTAGTTACTTATTTCTCCTGCTTCCTCTATAATATAAATGCCACATATTCAAGTGTATTGAGGTTACTGAGTAGTTTTTTTTAGGGGTATATAATTATGGTAATCATAATTACAGAATGGATCAGATAGATTTTATGTTCAAATGACCCATATAACATATTTATTAAACTTCTTTTTACAAATGACAAAATAATGCTGCATGCAATGAAAGAACATTTGTTGTATTAATCCCAGAGAAGCAAATAGTATAGAGACATATACTTCCCTTCCTTTATTACAGGCTGCTATTTGTCCATCATAAATCTTAAGCAGCAATGCCACCAGTTTGTGGGGTTTTTTTGTGTGGAAGAAATAGTAAACAATATACAGTATATGTTGTTTTGTATTTGGGGCGTAGATATTTGCTAGGGTTATTTTGTCTGCCCTGATACAACCTGTGGGAATGACATACTGTATCTGCCTAGTTTATCATATGTGGCCTTGTGTAGCTGGAATGTGATATCTTCAGATAGTATTATTGCTACTGCCTTTTTTTTTTTGTCAAGTACTGATGCTTTATAGATCTGAGGGGACTGTTTACTAAACAGGAGGTAGTTGTCTTTTTTTCCCCTGAGGTGTGTCTCCTGGAGGAAAACAATCCTGCCTTTGACTTTATTGATTTCTGTACAGAGTAGTCGCCTGCTTATAGGGCGAGTTTAGACATTTAACATTATATTTGCGTTTTAAGTACCACCAGTGATCATAAAGTGAGAGACAATGGTACTTAACATGCCAGTCCTAGTGAAAATAAGACGTGTCTATGTGACACTAACGATAGGAAAAAGTATTTCATGTAGGAAAGGGATTGGCATACTGAGCAGGTATAGCTCAGAGACATTGTGTAGGACCTCTGTAGAAACAGGAGGTGTGAGTACAGAGGCTTCATATGGATTAGGTTTGGGGAAGTACACGACTCGGGCCCAGAACCAGGGCTAGTGCACAGTGCGAGGTTCGTGTGCTTACACAATATATTCTTTAAGAGAACATTTGTCTTGTTAACACATTTAATTTATTAATAATGCCATTTTTTTTATAGATTAATGTGGGTAAGTGTTGCACCCAAGATGTTTGGTCATGTGGGTGATAGTAGTGCTTATCTAGCTTTGGGGAAGGGCAGACTCTTTAACACCGGCTTTAGAAACACCAGAAATATAACGTTTCTGCAGTTATTTACAATAATATATACACACATTGTGAGCACCGCATAATAAACATTATACCTCTAGTAAATGTGTCTTTTGCTAAAAGGGTTTCACCTAGCTCAGCCTGGGGGAGGGAGACTTATTTTTCCCATCGTAAACACATGAATAATTAAATACGGTAACAGCAACATATATACAGTGAATACAAGAGTGGGTGAGTATGTACTTCACCCAATAAGTTTATCTGGACCATCGTTACAACATATAAAATAGTTTGCAGATGGATGGTCTCCAGAATATGGGTGTATCAACTTTGGTAGCATTTTCCAAGGCAAACTCAGGGGAAGGGGGTCTAACAGAATGAACAGATATTGATATCCTTAGCCCCATGGGCTTGGTGCTATCAAGTCACTTAGCTGTCCAGATGGATGTGGATACTGCCTGACATCAGGCATGGAGTCCCGCAGCCTCGAGCAGGCAGTAATCTACTTGGAGAGTAGAGTGGCCAGTCTGGCCGATCAGTCATCCAGGTTAAGACACCCCCTGGCCATGGAGGCCTCTTGCCATGTGTTCCGCAGTGGTCTGCGTCTCTTTGGCAGGCCTAGATCCTATGGGGCGATTGCAGGAAGCGGTAGGCCTCTGCTCTAGAAACGAGATGCCTTCCTGAAGAGTGGATCGCTGCGACGGATTTTCCACGAGGTTACTCCATGCTTTGAGCAGACCAAATAAGGTGGGCGCAAGATGTCATCTTTAGGCTGGCTGCTACCCGGATGCTTGGGGCCCAGTGCTCTGGATGCGGTCCAACATCACGTGTTCTGCGGGTACGTCAGGCAGGCAGGTCCTCAAGAACGTCTTAATTTAGGCCTCTAGCCTGTCAGGGCCTATATAAAATGTAAAAAATGCCAATTTTCTGCAGATTTATTGTCTGCTTTAATATGCAAATATATATAGAATTATTAGTGTTTTAAGATAAATAGATAGTGAACAGCATGGCATTTAAACACTGTTTGTATACTCAATTGTTAGAAAATATTTGTAATTTAGATTTATTTTATAGAATGATGTTGCCATTTCGCCAGCATCCCAAAAAGTGACATCACAATTATTTAGGCAAATAATGAGTAGATTACCTGCCTTGTCTGATTTGTATTTGTTACATTTCCGGAGCTTCAAAATGACATTTCCTTTGTATTTGTCACGAGATCTAGAAATGTTTGACAGATGTTAGCACAAATGTATGGATTATGTTACAAATACATAGATACTTCAATCTGTTGACTAAACTGATGGATTTAAGAAGATGGGTGTGCTTTGCTTTCACTTGTTCTAGCACCATTATAGACTACTTTTGACCCCAAAGAGACTGTTTATAGCCTAGGCAAAAAGGAAGATTTGAGGAACCTTATAATTAACTGTTTTGTGAAGCATAATTTGAGCTTTGCGGGAACTTTTTAGAAACAAGGAATTTGACCTTGCACATTTTTAAAAAGCTATAGGGCCATTTTTACTGAGTCGTGCTACTATATAAGACAACTTCCAGCACAGCTTAAGAAATATGACCCCGTACATCCCATTCAAGTGCTGGGACCGTAAAGTGTCTTCCAGTATGGGAGCTGTCTTATAGAGTAGTGCTGTACTTCTTGTTAGATATGGCGTGTATGGGCAGATTCATTATACTCTGATGCAGGGTATCTCACCCCAATCCTGCATTAACTGCCATTGGCTTGAATGGCAGTTAACAGTGTATCAGAGTGCGATAGCCTGCATCAGCGCTAGATAAAACAAAACCATAGTGCCATATGTGCGAAGTCTTAAAGCTGCAATCTAAGCTATATCCTACATGTGTGGTTTTTAAATAAATCCGTTCTGTACTGAGAAAATATTTGTAACATTTGTAACCATTTACAAAGTCACATCCCCTTCCTCTTCTGAAACAGGCTCTGGCACACCCCTTTTTGAGCCCTGCCCTCTCTAGCAGTGCACCAACTGTATCTAGTGACTGCCTGGTCACATGATCTTCCCCACAGAACTTTGCATCTTTGGACCTAATCTGCTGCACTGACAGCCATTTAGTGAACCCCCGAGCCGAATCTTCGCTGATCGATCACAGGAGAACGGATCGATTGGCAACTTAGCTAATTAGTTATCATTGTGTGGATTGTATTGAGGCACATAGTAATGGGGGGGCGGACGGGGAAGGGGGGAAAACGACAGCTTGGACTGCTGCTTTAAAACACCCTTTGGCCCATTCATTTTGAATCGACCTGAAGGTGGCTTACAACTTTATAGTAAATATAAGCTATAAGCTCAATACTCCTTCCCATATCTGAAAAAAAAAGAAATGAACTAGATCACAGGCAGCAAATGGCCTGACCACCAATACGTTGACTAGTGAACTGCAACACTAACAAGAAACAAAGCCGAGACATTTCTAATCAGCTGATAACTTAACCTAAGTAAGCAATTGGCAATATAATACATTTTTGCAAAATGTGATCGAGTAAATAATTGAATTGGATGATTAAGTTATGTTGTACTGTGACTTAATTAATCATAATGTTTTAAGTGACAACATTTGCTTATTTATTGAACAGGATAGAGCTGCTGATGCAAAAATAAGCAATTTAATTTCCCTAAAGCATACACTAGAACTTGTGGAGCCTTTAAAGGTAAATTCGTACAATTCATGGCAAATCAATTTTAATGTTAACTGTGGGACATGGATATAAGTCGTTAAATACAGAAAAATAATTGCAATGTTAGGCTACAGAATTAAATTATAAATGCACTTATTGAAATTATATAACCTTTACAGTATATTTTCATGCCTTTTATAATATCAATTGTTTTGTACTACATATGCAGCTTCTTATTGAAAGTGTTGTAACTATTGTTTGGTTACAATATTCTAATGGGCCCCCAATGCATTACAGAGCAGCGTGTTGTAGGCGCTCCCTAGAAAATGTTTAAGTATTGTTTTTCTTTGCATTTAATAGGCTGCTTTGAAGAATTGTAAGACACTGCTTCTCAAAGCTTACTGTACTTCATTAGAAGATAGTAGGTACGTAAATAAAGTAAAATCATGTCTGACTGCATTGCATTTCACAATATCTATAATCATGTTTAAAAGAATGTATTGTCTGTAACCTAATGCACGTGCCACCATAAAGACAAAACGTAACTGCATATGGATATATACCTATATTACAATGTGGGCCTAAGAGTAGGGATGTGCATGTGTAGTAATAACATCTATAAGACAGTGGAGAACAAATCCCACATTTTTTGGAAAGAGTTTCTTGACCATTCTTTTGCAGGCTGTCCTAGTAGTATATTCAGACTCTTTGATGAATGCACAGCAGTTAGTAAGCTGTTTTGTTTTGGATGAGCTGTTTGTTAGCTCCCTTTCTTGCACAGAACCAGTTCAATAGTTTTATGTTCAGTACTTTTATATGATTCGTGAACCAGTTGATTCCTCTCTTCGTCTTCTTTTTTATTTCATTTTTTATTTCATTTTTTTTTATGTAAGCAAGTTCATGAAGTTAATGCAACAAAATCAAAGATGAGATATATGATGCAGAATTCTTACTTGTGTGATCATTCCTCAATAAATTATCTCACTCACACCCTCCTTGCTTTCACTAATGGTGTTAACAGCTACAGAAGAAAGATACAGGGTGTTGAAATAAATGAATAAATAAGTGCTCACTGTTACATTTATTTTTTAGCTCCCGTTTTATATATTTTATATAAAAAATAACTTTTTAGACATGGACCCTAACTCCAAATGGAAGGACAAATACTATAGAATATACAACTCAACCTCCAGGGACAGGAAAGCAATAGAGACAAGGGACAAATAAGAGCGTGACAAAGAAACAGCTTTTCCAAGAAAATGGCTGATGTTAAAATATGAGGCACAAAGCGGGACAAGAATACATACAACGTAAAATTATTTGAAGTAAACCCAAAATTGAAGAAGGCGGTTAGTGTTAGCCCACCTCAAGTTTTATTGTAATATTAAACTTCCTGTTCTTTTTTTGTCTTTGATGTCACTGGAAGTCTTTGGTTGTTTTGCTTTTCTTATTGATTAGAGCTTTCCATAATCCATTCCATACTGTATATATTCAAAATATTATTTTATAGGTCAATAATCAAATGACAACATACATAATATCATTGTTCTCTGTTAGGTTTGGCATCATACTTGAAAAAATCAGAACAGTTATCAATGATGACACCAGATACACAAAAGGATGCCTGAACATGAGGACCCAGAAATGTTATGCAGTTAAGCCAAATATCAACGAATTCCTTGACATCGCTCGGAGAACATACGCAGAAATTGTAGATGACATTGCTGGTATTTTATATGCTTGATTTTAAACATTTGACAAAATCTAAACTATAGATATGTTTGATTTGTCACGCTATATCCAGGGTAGAGGGTTTATGTATTTACTCTGATATGTCATTATTTAGCCTACCAGAAATGTGTCTCAAGATGAATGAATGTAATACTGTACATTAAGTTTCAACACAAAATCTAAGTTTTATTATAGTGGGTAGCAAACAAAATGAAAACTTTTTTTTTACTTCTAGATGTATTTATATTCAAATCTTTATGTTGTTATTATGCCAGGATATATATTTTGACGTGTAAATGGCCATACCTCAATTTTGTCCGATAACTCGTTCATGTTAACATCCGCTGATCATACAGTGGTGATGGAGAAGCACAAGTGGGCTTAGTCACAGCTTTAGCATCATTAGATGGAGACACCCTGATATCTGGCAAAACAGCACTAAAGAAATATAACACTGAAAGGAAGAAAAATCCAAACATGGAGAAAAATGCGGAGCACTGCGTTGGAAGAAACTGGGGCTAAGCAAATCCAATCTTAAAATATAGTTTTATTGAAGGGGCGACAACATGGAGGTTAGGCAGGTTAGTACTCTTAACGCGTTTCACGCTATTAAAGAGTTTGACAAAGCGCTCTAATAACGCAAAACGCAACTGCCTAACCTCTGTTGTCGTCCCTTCAATAAAGCTATTTTTTAAGATTGGATTTGCTTAGCCCCAGTTTCTTGCAACGCAGTGCTCCGCTTTTTTCTCCATGTTTGGATTTTTCTTCTAATTTACCTCCCGGCTGGACGCAAGCACTTGAAGACAGATTTTCACCAAATCGTGAGTAATATAGTAATCATTATAGGTCTGTTATATGGATAAAGATTGAATTCTATCAGCTCTAGGGTGATTTGCCTGTAAGAATAGGAACTGTAAAGCTATTGCTGTTTTCACAGACAGCTTTTGGCTTTTAAAGCTTCAGATCCAGGCATTTTTTTATATCCCATTAATGAGCTCTTCAAGCAAGTCTTTATTTCCACTCACTGGTGTTATAATTATCTGCCTTCCAACTCAAAGACATTTAGAAGAAAAAATATGTTGTTACATTATTAATCCTGCATTCTGAAGCACTGATTCCAGAGACTCTCATCTCTACTGCTTTGTTCTATAAAGCAATACTGAAAGCAATAGGAATGGAATATATTCACCTGGTGGTGCATTGTGCCTCAGTACTGTGACAGTGGTTTCCAACCTTTTTTTGGTTAAGGAACCCTATGTGAAATTCTGAGGAACCCCTAACCCTCTCAAATAGCGCGTCTGAGATCAGATGCATTGTAACTTATACCAACCCTATCTAATAGCGTGTCTGAGATCAAATGCATTGTAAATTCTACTGTATTTGGTACAATTTTAAAATGACCTGAAAATTACAGGGAACCCTTTAGGGATGACCAGGGAACCCTTGGGTTTCTAGGAACCCTGGTTGAAAAACACTGTACTAAGCTATCAAACTGTTATGGCAAATACCTTTACCACTGCCATGAATTTAGTGTATAGATAGACCTTGTCTAATCTATAGATCAGTAGGTAAAGGAACGAATCGGAGTGTGTGGAACTTAGTATAATAGCCATGGAGATTTATTTATTTTATTTTAAATATGTTACTTGAAATGATACTATGCAAATTAAATGCTTTAATTGTGTACTGAAAACATTTTAGTATTAAGATGAGAAACAGCCAGTGCACAAGAGACAAGGAGTAAGACAGTGGCAGATATGAAATAACAAACTTCATTCTCTTAACAAATAAATATACTTTGGAAATAAATTATACTTATCAATTGTGTGGATGTTTTTTTATCAGCTAAAGAAAATCATTGGTAAGGAATGTTACACTGAACAAGTATTTGTTTTTAATCTGTAATATCAGGTATGATAACTGTATCCATATACAGGAATTATAGCACAACTGTCAGAGAAGCACAATCTGCCCTTGAAGACAAGTTTCAGCACTGCAAGAGGATTTTTCATCCAAATGAGCATCGAAGGAACTGTGCTACCTAATGGTCAGCTTCCTACAGAATTTATTAAGGTATACATTATTTTTTTTAAATACAGTAGACTGTACAAATGTCATAGGTTTATAGGTCCCTGCCTCAAAATACTTATGTTATTATTACGGTTTCTCCATGTGGTTTTAAAATTGAAACTAAAAACTAAATCTGACAAATCCGTGAAATGTTGAGCTCATCAATATACAATATAGGATACCTAAACCGTTTAAACCATAGGTGTGCAGCAAACAGATGTATCCCAATTTTTTTAAATATAAATCCTGGTTATCGTCATGCTATTTGTCTATAACAAATACTGCATTATAATTAATAGTCGTTAGCTTCGGTTAACGTAATATTAAAGAGGGCAGCAGAGATTAGTGAATCTAAGCCTCAGTATCTGATGGAAAAAAATCTTGGTGGTGTGTATCAGGGCAAAGAAAAGTTAAGTTTGTACTTGTGTTTATTTTTTCCTGATTTTGCATATGGCAAATGTAAGAAATTACGTTAAACTTTGATTTATTCCTTAAACTCAAATCTTTAGCCACAGGGTTGTCTAGCATGAAACAGCCAGATTTGATGCCGCTAGGAAAGAGTATAATATTCACAGAAAAAGATACATCCCACTATCATGTATGTGCCATGTACTGTAACTCGTTCTCCACACTACAAATTGCACATTACTAGACCGGCACTATGAAACGTGTACTACAAATGTCTCTTTGACTCAATTTATTGTATAGTACACATAAGCTAAACATCATTTACATCTTGCAAATTCAAGACAAATAAATATTATGTCTGATTTCCCCTTTAGGTGACACGAATGAAGAATGCCTATAGTTTTACATCAGCGGATTTAATTAAAATGAATGAAAGGTGCCAAGAATCTCTCAGAGAAATCTATCACATGTCATATTTGTAAGATAATTTTTTTGCCTGCTGATTTTATTCTGGATGATTTGAAAGGAAATTAGTTGTTGGATTTAAACAATATTCAATTGCATCAAACAGTGGCAGCTTTTTTAGTAATCAAATTGGCAAATTAAGCTTCAGTTTACTTGCAGAGAATCTAAAATTGGATTGAATGCAAACATTTCAGATGGCTTTAATGAAACCTGTCATCTATCTCAAAAATAGATAGTTACATCATTTGTTGTTCCAGAGAAAAATGTGTTTAAACTGTTTAAAATACAAATGTATATTTAATGATACAATTTTGTTGAACTTCACAATTAAAACTGTTCAATTTCTCTACAGCAGGGGCGGCCAGCTCCAGTTCTCAGGGGCCACCAACAGGCCAGGTATTGGGGATATCCCTGAGTCAGCACAGGTGGCTCAGTCATAATGATTGAGCCACCTGTGCTGAAGCAGGGATATCCTTAAAACCTGACCTGTGGTGGCCCTTGAAGACTGGAGTTGGCCGTCTCTGTTCTACACATTTCTATGGAGAAGTTTAGAATTGAAGATAAAGATCACTGGAATAAACAGTCCAATTAAAATAATGCATGGACACCATTTCTAGGCGTTCTTACATTTACACTTTTGAAGATAATTACAGAATCCCTTTGATGCTTATTTTATTCAACTCTTAAGAGAAAGTTGTCGTCACTGCTGTATAAAAGGTATACTGACAGAGTTCTGTACAGCTAAGTGTGCTACTGTTTACATCTGTATATAAAAGAGATAAATACCTCATGTCATTTATAGTATCTTGGTCCTCACAGTGCATAAAACGAGCCTCATGGATGATTGTTCCTGTGTTTTATGTATCATCCCATAAATATTAGCACAAAGCAAATTGCGCTGCAGTATATCTGTGACCGGCGTATATGTATAATTCTTCTGTGCATCTTTCTTGTATGCCTGCAACAATATTAGGGATTTGTGGAGTAAGTGGGGAGAGTTTGGGTGTTACATTTGCATGTTGGCCCAGGTATGGAAATGGTATATATGAATAAATGTGCCGCTAGTGGTACCTTTTGCTAAATGTTTTCTGCAGTGTTTTCTGCCGTCACCTTAAAGGTGGCATAGGATCTATTTTATGCACAATTATAGGGCAAAGTTTGTCAAATTCTACAAACAGTATAAATATTCTGCGTATATATGCCATGAGTCAAACAATGAAAATGCTAAAAATAAAATGACACATGCTTCAGCGCAGACCCACTTCTTCATACATAGCGCCCCTATCTTTTTCTTCCCAGTAAAAAGACTTACAAACCCAAGTAACATGGTCTGTTAATCCATAAAATAATAAATGTGTCTACTAGTCAAAATGTTATATACGCTGAGGATATAAGATATTTAAAGTGGAAATCCAAGGTGGCGATTTTTTTTTAACATATGGTTGAAGCAGGGAGTCTCTGGAGCTGAACACCATTCATTTCAGCTCTGGGGACCCCCTGTTCCAGAGATACATACCTCCGTTGGTGGTGGCAGGAGCCGCTCATGTCGGCTATCAGGGATCACGTAATAGCGGCTTTTCAAAGCTCGCTGGACGCTGGACATTATCCGGTGCGGCTTCCTATTGGCCCACGTGACGCGGGAGCTTTAAACTTGCAGGAGATACCGTCACCCCCTTCAGTAGAACGTATCTCTTGAAGCAGGGGATCCCCTGAGCTGAAATTAACGGGTTTCAGCTCCGGAGACCCCCTGCTTCAATCCTATGTTCAAAAATAAAACAATCGCCCACTTGGATTGCTTCTTTAAGTTTCTGGTTCTGGTTTTCTGACACTGACCTATGTACTTTCAGAGTGGTATGTAAATTGCTTAGTGAGATCTATGAACACATCCATTGCCTTTACAAGTTGTCTGACACTGTTTCAATGCTGGATATGCTGCTGTCCTTTGCCCATGCTTGCACACTTTCTGATTATGGTAAGTTACTTAACAAGTTTTATATTATTAAAATATGTGATTTTACTTTGTTTTTGCTGAAAGCAAAATCTGAATTTTAAAAACACAAATTTTTTTCACTTTCTCCTGCAAATCTATTTTTTATTCATTTGTAATGCAGCGAATGCAATCTGAACAGAAGAAGTCTATCCTCTTCGTCTCCAAATGATCGCCACACTCCAGAGAGCATGTGGCACCAAGTTTCCCAAGCGTTTTTATTCCATTTTTATTTTTGACATGCGCATGTATTTGGCAGATAAGGGATAATGCAAGTTGAGATCTGGCTTAAATTACAGTTCACTATTAAATGGCAAAAAAAAAAGTTTTAGGCTACTGAAAGTATGAAGGTGTGTGTAGAACAAACTGAAAGTATGAAGTAGAATTGACCCAAGTATGTACCTTGATACACACAAACCTGCTATATACTCCATATAGCTTGTTTAACATAATTTTCACTTGTTGCAGCCATCTTCCCCCTAACTTTAAAAACTGTTCTCATATCCTCCTCCTACTTGAGAAGTGCCCTGGTTTTCATTGCTGAAAGTAGGTCGCAAATTGGGAACCGGCGTTATTTTTCTTAATTTTAATGGGTATCCTCAAAGCTAATGATAGGCAAAAATGACATTAATTAGGAAAACAACCATCGTAAAGTTACCTGTATGAATGGGGATTATCGTAATGTGGAGACACGTTAAACAATACACTGCACTTGCGCGTTGGTTAAACGTCAGTTTGCGACGCATTACACATTAGAATGACTTAGCACGCCCATGAGCATGTTTCAAATTCAAATAAATACACATTGCAAACTGAATAACTCAGCCATTTCAGCTAAAATAGCTCTACTGCTGGGGTGGCTGAGCAGGCTTCTACCTCTACTGCTGGGGTGGCTGAGCAGGCTTCTACCTCTACTGCTGGGGTGGCTGAGCAGGCTTCTACCTCTACTGCTGGGGTGGCTGAGCAGGCTTCTACCTCTACTGCTGGGGTGGCTGAGCAGGCTTCTACCTCTACTGCTGGGGTGGCTGAGCAGGCTTCTACCTCTACTGCTGGGGTGGCTGAGCAGGCTTCTACCTCTACTGCTGGGGCGGCTGAGCAGGCTTCTACCTCTACTGCTGGGGTGGCTGAGCAGGCTTCTACCTCTACTGCTGGGGCGGCTGTTCCTACTGTCAGGGGCGTCTCCTGCTGTCGGGGCTGTTCTTGCCACTGTGGCTGTTCCTGCTGCTGCTTCTGAGGCTGGAAGACTAAGAAGCCAAAAATTCACGGGTCGAAGAACGAGATCCTAATGAATGGTTAATAAAACTCCAAACTTTTAGGATCTCTGTTCCAGGACTAGCACTGCTGAGAAGCAGCGGGTTTGGGGGCCATACTCCACCACCTAAGTGCACTAGGGAACACCGTCCGCAGCATTTATATGTTGAAGAAGCGTTGGACGGACGGCAAACAGAAAGAAACAAAAATTGTCATACCAGGCTGCACAATCGAGGAAGACAGGAGGGGGACAATCTGTTACCTTACATCTGACCCCTATGGAAGAGCGTGTTAGCTCCATAATTGCTACCTCCCAGGTAGTGGGTCTTCCAAGCCTTGTGGATATGGAGGATGCGTGAGACCAGGTAAGTGAAAATACAGTATATATATATATATATATAATACAATAGAAATCAATCTCATGCATACCGAACACTTTAGACACAACCATGAGCATCCGAACAAACCTTTCTGTCTACTTTGCAATGCAGTCCCACATACAGGTGAGGAGTACTTAGCTAAGTAATGTATGTAACATGCTTATATTTATACCCTAATAAGATTAGAAAACACTATATGCCATGCCCTCCACGTTGCAGTAAGGAATCAATCAGTATGAAGTTGTCCTTTGCCTATTTGAGGACCATATAACTGCTCACTAATCACGAGAACACTAGTTTCAGCAACAATTACATAATCTCAATATCTCAAAGAGTTCATGTAAAACCTGATAAATCATTTTATGAAAGGTATCTAAACACCCACTGTACCCAGCTCTTATCTCCTAAGATACAACATCAGCAACCTGCTTATAGTCTTATGGTTCACTGATGAATCTTGTTCTTCCTTCGGGTAATGATCACCCCACTGCTTTACCTATTTATCTGTGTCCCTCAAATTATCTTCCAGTCTAAATGCGCTCCAGACTTTTGATGTTCGCAATTGCAAACATGTTAGAAATAGTCACTTTCAAAGTATTGAACGTAACTCATTGCCAAGGACATATTGAAAAAGAGAGGTAACTAAATGTTATTGATCCACAAAGGGGTGATAAACTGTAGCATGCCTCAGCTCTCATACATGTGCATGGGTGTAAAGGCCTTGTTAAGTTTTGCAGCAGTTTGTGGATCAGGGCCTGTACATATTTAGCTGCTAAAATGTTCTATAAATAAAGACATGTTCAAAATTGCCTGTTTTGGCAAAGCAAATATAGCCAAATGTGCTTACATGTACCCAAGTTCTGTTTGAATGTATTTGATATGATGTATTTCTTTATAAGGACAATTGTGCCTTAGGCTGCCAAGCACCTTGAGGAGGAAGAGGACACTGTGATAGTCTTCCTGACAGGTCACGGAGGAGGTCCCAGGCGCTAATCCAGCTGCATCCACTGCTGCCAGACATGTCACACTGGCTACACCGAGGAGCTAGACTCCCACGCCTGTTTCATGTCCACCTGATGGCATATCAGAGAGAACTGCTGGAAATGCAGCGGTCTGGATTACAGGATTTAGCAGTCCTGCTTGGCAATATTTAGGCCATGGCAGTGCATCCTGCTTAGCTGACGCATGGTGCCAGCACGCTACCGGGAGCAAGCAGCACAACAAAACCACCTCATCAAAATCCACATGAGGCGCCAGAACAACAGTGTGGTTATAAACAGCATGGACCAGATATCCCCATTAATTTGCCTCACCTGGGCAATACAGCAGGACCTAGAGTGCATCCGTTCCCCCTCCATGGTCACAACACCTGGTGCCTCCATGGAGTTTCTGCCCACATCAGGGGGGGGGGGGGGGGGAGGGGAGATTCCCTTCTCAGCTGAGAATTGGGTTTCATTAATGGTGGAAACTCCACCTCCTGCATTATCCGATGATATTCCCACACATCAACACTGCGTGTGCAGACCTTTAGGCGTGACAGTGTGTGTACCCGTGGGCTGAGTAAGCCAGGCAGTACACGTGCCAAAAAGAGGTGCTAATTTATTTCCTGCATATCTAGTTATTTAATTTTGTATATATATATTTTTTTATTTTTTTTAAATATATTTTTTTTTGTCAAAGTGATTTAACTGTGTTTGATTAAAATGTATTTTGCCAACTTCTGTCTCTTGGTAATTTTTGTTTTCATGTACAAAACATTGAACACCTATTCTTAATATACTCAATATTACATACAATAGGCAACAGAAACATATCTGACATTCCCTTTAATCATTAATAAGCATGGTATATTTTATTACATGAAAATAACACAATTTCAGATGCATCTGTTGATCTGTTTGTCATTAATATGTTCCACCATATATATCTTCGTATTACACATGTAATGAAAGGGTTAAGTCATACACTCAGTACATTTATGTGGGTACCCCTTAAGACCTACCCTTTTTCCTTGTAGGCTATTTGTAGAAATAGCATAATGATAATTAGGGTCGGGATGTTGGCAACGCAATTTTTTGGAAGGTCTTAAATATGGCAGCGTTAGTCCCATGCGCGAACATGAACGGAGGTCTCCGGATCTACGTTGTTAGGTAAACTGCTTATTTACTAAATGATTTGCATATAAGTAAGCAAAATGTCAGTTAAAATGTATCGATGCGTAACGCGAGAGTATCATAATGCAGATCCCCTTTGGGAATACACGTTACGTATATCAATACGCAAAATGGCGATAACGTAACGCAATAAAATGGAATGCATTTCTGAGGATCTATCCCATAGAGCCCTGTTTCCCATACCATGCCCATTGTCCTTATGCAACTGCCCTAATTTACAGTGCACTTTATCTACAATATGTTAGCAAACGCTGTGCATTTAATATTATTGCCAGTGAGCTACTGAATATATTACTGCATATTCAAAAATTCTGAAATATATATTTTTAACCTACTTTTGAGGGAAGCTGTGGATTTCTGTCTTAAAGTGCAGTTTTCCCATAGATTAGTTAACCTAGTCAATGGCACCAAAATAATACAAAATTAAACCCTTTGTTGCAAGAGAGGTGTGTTTGGAGGTACATTTGGGGAAAATAATCTAAATGGAGCGACAGAATATGTGTGCATGTGATTATACAGTATGTACTATACATTTCAGATTAAGCACTAAACAGGTCTACCTTGTAGTGGTCTTTGAACATCTTTTTTTCATGGGCAAACGGGGCTCCACCATAAAGAAATCAGATTTTGGATTCCAGATTTCACAATCCACACTTTTCTTTTTACCTATAAAAGTCATATTAGGTTCCATTTGCGACACCATCATTTTTAGACATTAAATAGAATTTTTCAAGATATAACTGTGCTCCACCAATTGAATTTATTGCTAACATGTTATTGCCAAAATGTATTTAAGAAGTTAAGTTAATATATTCATACTACATTTTAAATGAATCAGAAAGAAATATGTAAATGAATGGAGGCAGAATATCTGAACCCCTTCAGTCTACATCTGCGTCGCCCCAAAGGCAGACAGCCTTTGGCACAGCCAAAGGGCAGCTACAGGGTGTGAGCCGTTTGCTGAAGGAACAGTAGTTCATCATACTACATTACAGTAATGGAGTCTTCTTGATTCAATGCCCTTTTAATGTGAAAGGATTTCTTGTTTTTGTTCAATAGCAAAAATGATTCTGCTCCATTTTTTCTTCTTTGTGGCATTATTTTGTGGTCTGTTCACCTTGTTTCAGCTGCTTTAAAGGTTCATGTGTACTGATTTTTCACTTAAATCATTTTCTTTTGACATTTTAGTACGTCCTGAATTCACTGATACATTAGCTATCAAGCAAGGATGGCATCCAATTCTAGAAAAGATATCACTGGAAAAACCAGTTCCCAACAACACTTACATTACTGAAGGAAGTAACTTTGTCATTATTACTGGACCAAATATGAGTGGAAAATCAACGTATCTAAAACAGGTTGCTATGTGTCAGATTATGTCACAAATTGGTAAGAAAAATAATTAAAACACCATTGGCTGTATATGAAATGTGTGTACATATTCATATGGGAGAGGGAGTGGCTCAGTGAGTAAAGACACTGACTGGCATTGAGAGTTTGAAGCAGGGGAGCCTGGTTCAGTTCCTGGAGTCGGCTCCTTGTGCAAGTCACTTTATCTCCCTGTGCCTCAGGCACCAAAAAACATAGATTATAAGCTCCACGGGGCAGGGACCTGTGTCTGCAAAATGTCTCTGTGAAGCGCTTTGTAAAACTAGCAGCGCTATACAAGAACATGCTATTACTATTATTATAAAATAAAATTAGGATTTTCTGTTTCTAAAACAGTTAACATTAGTGTATATGTGGATGTTTACAAGTGGGAATTCATAACCCATTTTTGTAGAGTTGGTTTTTGGAAACTAAAATTGATATATTTACGATTTTTATTCTATCGGATTTCTTTTCTGGAAAGAAGTGGGGGGAAAAGTTTGTTCTTAAGTATTGTCAAACAAATAAGGGATATTTTCATTTCAAATATAACCGTTTCCTTGAAATAATTCCATCTGTTATGGAAAAACTTTTGGTAGAACCTTTGGAAAAAAATCCCACTAAAAGTTCCATTTATGGGGAATAAAGTAGCAACAACTGTGTGTGTGTGTGTGTGTGTGTGTGTGTGTGTGTGTGTGTGTGTGTGTGTGTGTGTGTGTGTGTGTGTGTGTGTGTGTGTGTGTGTGTGTGTGTGTGTGTGTGTGTGTGTGTGTTTAATTCCTTAAGTATACATCAAATTCTTTTCATAGATGCAAATCAAAAACTTGCTAATTACATATTAGTATTTGGCCACCTAAAAAATCCAACAATTTCTCATAAGGATTATTTGAGGATCTCATTTTGTAAACATGTACAGTACATGCAAAGACTGTACTGTACAGTACATGGAGTCTTGCTGAGTATAGAATGAGTGTTAGTGTGCAGCTAATTGCTGTCACGGGGAGCAACTGTCGGGCTGGAGTCCAGTGGCTGGGACAGGCCAAGAGGCTGGTAGCAGTCGGTAACAAAGTATAGTCCTGGGCTGGCAGCAAGCAAAGGATGGTCAGGAACAAAGAGGTCTGGGCTGGTGGCAGGCAAAGGATGGTCAGGAACAAAGGTTAGGGCTGACCGCAGGCAAAGAATGGCCAGCAACAGGCAGAGGTTAGGACTGGAGACAGGCAAGCGAAGTCAGGTCAGAGCAGGGTCTGGTAACAAGCAAGTGAATGTAACAGGCAACAAGGTAGCAGCAAACTTGACTATTGGGATGAATAACAATAAACAGGCAACTGGAAGAAGGAAGGGATAGCCTTATATAGGCCTGGCTAAGGAAGCAGGGGGCAGGTGATTAAGTCATTAACAGGTTTTAGAGAGTTCCTTATCAGAACCGAGAATATATCTATTTTGGATGAAAGACACTTAATGGGGACTGAGGAGCCAGCAGTCCTTCCCGACATTCCCCATTTTGTTTGGGGCGGGGGAGGATTTGTCACACGTACACACGTACACATTCATTTGTATGATCCAAATTGTTAAGTGCCAATAAAAGCAATATTAAACATCGTACAGCAGGGGTGCGACCCCCGCGGAATTTTTCTGAGGGGATGGTTGCAGAGACCCTTCCCTCTTCCCCAAGGCATTAAAATTAAATGCCGGGGGATCGTGTGAGGACTCTGGAACCTCAACTTACCTTGCTTAAGCCGGAGTCTGGAAGTGTCTCCATGGCAACACGGTGTCAAATGACGGCTCTGGGTCATGCGGGGTGACATCGCAACGCGGCGTCAAATAATGCCGCGGGTCACGTGACGTCACATGACCCCGGGCGCCAAATGACGCCGCATCGCGCAAAGGAGGGGTGGTGCAAGCACCGGGGGACAAGAGGCAGGTGGGCGCAGGAGCAAAGGTTTGGGCATCCCTGCCCTACAGCATACACGTCGGTAAAACATTACAAGGAAATAATTTTGTTTTATGCTTTGTAGGGTCTTATGTTCCAGCAGAATATTCCTCATTCAGAATTGCTGAACAGATATTTACTAGAATTGGGGTGGATGATGATATCGAAACAAATTCATCGACATTTATGAAAGAAATGAAAGAGGTATTTTTTTTAAACATACAAGCATATTTTTTTAATCAAATTGTAAGGTTGAATATTATTCATAAAAACTGAAGCATTTTGGACTTTTTACTTTTCTGGGTCAATGTATGCAGAAATTTTCAGGAAATCACTCACTTATTTGTATTTTGAAAGCCTTACACCGCTTTGACCAACTGTGTTGATTGTCCCCAAAACATAGCACAAACCTAGCCATTTGTGTAACGGTACCAAAACATTGTTAATTCATACTTGCAAAGATAGCTTGAAGAATTAAGCAGATTTTAGAAAGTAATTGAATATAGTGTATGTATGTATGAATGTAGTGTATGTATAATGTGAGAAATATATTTCACATTAATAATATCAGCAACAGGTCCAAAGCGCAAACTTTCTCAGGATAATACATGTAAAAACAAAAGATATATATAGGGCAAAAACATTTAGGTCAAAAATGGGGAATGGTCGAAAAACCATGAAATTCCCACTCCCATGGTCTATGGGAATATTAAAGCGTTTTCCAACACAAAGTGGACTCCAACAAAATCTGTATCTCTGTATGGGTGCAGGGCAGGATCTGTACCTCTGTATGGGTGCCGGGCAGGATCTGTATCTCTGTATGGGTGCAGGGCAGGATCTGTATCTGTATGGGTCCCGGACAGGATCTGTATCTCTGTATGGGTGCAGGGCAGGATCTGTACCTCTGTATGGGTGCTGGGCAGGATCTGTATCTCTGTATGGGTGCAGGGCAGGATCTGTACCTCTGTATGGGTGCAGGGCAGGATCTGTATCTCTGTATGGGTGCAGGGTGAGATCTGTACCTCTGTATGGGTGCAGGGCAGGATCTGTACCTCTGTATGGGTGCAGGGCAGGATCTGTACCTCTGTATGGGTGCTGGGCAGGATCTGTATCTCTGTATGGGTGCAGGGCAGGATCTGTACCTCTGTATGGGTGCAGGGCAGGATCTGTATCTGTATGGGTGCAGGGCAGGATCTGTATCTCTGTATGGGTGCAGGGCAGGATCTGTATCTCTGTATGGGTGCAGGGCAGGATCTGTATCAGTATGGGTGCCGGGCAGGATCTGTACCTCTGTATGGGTGCAGGGCAGGATCTGTATCAGTATGGGTGCAGGGCAGGATCTGTATCAGTATGGGTGCAGGGCAGGATCTGTATCTCTGTATGGGTGCAGGGCAGGATCTGTATCTCTGTATGGGTGCCGGGCAGGATCTGTATCTCTGTATGGGTGCAGGGCAGGATCTGTATCTCTGTATCGGTGCTGGGCAGGATCTGTATCTCTGTATGGGTGCAGGGCAGGATCTGTACCTCTGTATGGGTGCAGGGCAGGATCTGTATCTCTGTATGGGTGCAGGGCAGGATCTGTATCTCTGTATGGGTGCAGGGCAGGATCTGTATCTCTGTATGGGTGCAGGGCAGGATCTGTATCTCTGTATGGGTGCAGGGCAGGATCTGTATCTCTGTATGGGTGCAGGGCAGGATCTGTATCTCTGTATGGGTGCCGGGCAGGATCTGTATCTCTGTATGGGTGCCGGGCAGGATCTGTTTCTCTGTATGGGTGCCGGGCAGGATCTGTATCTCTGTATGGGTGCCGGGCAGGATCTGTATCTCTGTATGGGTGCCGGGCAGGATCTGTATCAGTATGGGTGCAGGGCAGGATCTGTACCTCTGTATGGGTGCAGGGCAGGATCTGTATCTCTGTATGGGTGCAGGGCAGGATCTGTACCTCTGTATGGGTGCAGGGCAGGATCTGTATCTCTGTATGGGTGCTGGGCAGGATCTGTATCTCTGTATGGGTGCAGGGCAGGATCTGTATCTCTGTATGGGTGCCGGGCAGGATCTGTATCTCTGTATGGGTGCAGGGCAGGATCTGTATCAGTATGGGTGCAGGGCAGGATCTGTACCTCTGTATGGGTGCAGGGCAGGATCTGTATCTCTGTATCGGTGCCGGGCAGGATCTGTATCTCTGTATGGGTGCCGGGCAGGATCTGTATCTCTGTATGGGTGCAGGGCAGGATCTGTATCTCTGTATGGGTGCAGGGCAGGATCTGTATCTCTGTATCGGTGCTGGGCAGGATCTGTACCTCTGTATGGGTGCCGGGCTGGATCTGTATCAGTATGGGTGCAGGGCAGGATCTGTATCTCTGTATGGGTGCAGGGCAGGATCTGTACCTCTGTATGGGTGCCGGGCAGGATCTGTATCTCTGTATGGGTGCCGGGCAGGATCTGTACCTCTGTATGGGTGCAGGGCAGGATCTGTACCTCTGTATGGGTGCAGGGCAGGATCTGTATCTCTGTATCGGTGCCGGGCAGGATCTGTATCTCTGTATGGGTGCAGGGCAGGATCTGTATCTCTGTATGGGTGCAGGGCAGGATCTGTATCTCAGTATGGGTGCAGGGCAGGATCTGTATCAGTATGGGTGCAGGGCAGGATCTGTATCAGTATGGGTGCCGGGCAGGATCTGTACCTCTGTATGGGTGCTGGACAGGATCTGTACCTCTGTATGGGTGCAGGGCAGGATCTGTATCAGTATGGGTGCAGGGCAGGATCTGTATCTCTGTATGGGTGCAGGGCAGGATCTGTACCTCTGTATGGGTGCAGGGCAGGATCTGTATCTCTGTATGGGTGCAGAGCAGGATCTGTACCTCTGTATGGGTGCAGGGCAGGATCTGTATCTCTGTATGGGTGCAGGGCAGGATCTGTATCTCTGTATGGGTGCAGGGCAGGATCTGTATCTCTGTATGGGTGCTGGACAGGATCTGTATCAGTATGGGTGCAGGGCAGGATCTGTATCAGTATGGGTGCAGGGCAGGATCTGTATCTCTGTATGGGTGCCGGGCAGGATCTGTATCTCTGTATAGGTGCAGGGCAGGATCTGTACCTCTGTATGGGTGCAGGGCAGGATCTGTATCAGTATGGGTGCAGGGCAGGATCTGTATCTCTGTATGGGTGCCGGGCAGGATCTGTATCTCTGTATGGGTGCAGGGCAGGATCTGTACCTCTGTATGGGTGCAGGGCAGGATCTGTATCTCTGTATGGGTGCCGGGCAGGATCTGTACCTCTGTATGGGTGCAGAGCAGGATCTGTACCTCTGTATGGGTGCAGGGCAGGATCTGTACCTCTGTATGGGTGCCGGGCAGGATCTGTACCTCTGTATGGGTGCAGAGCAGGATCTGTATCAGTATGGGTGCAGGGCAGGATCTGTATCTCTGTATGGGTGCCGGGCAGGATCTGTATCTCTGTATGGGTGCCGGGCAGGATCTGTATCTCTGTATGGGTGCAGGGCAAGATCTGTACCTCTGTATGGGTGCCGGGCAGGATCTGTACCTCTGTATGGGTGCAGGGCAGGATCTGTATCAGTATGGGTGCAGGGCAGGATCTGTATCTCTGTATGGGTGCAGGGCAGGATCTGTATCTCTGTATGGGTGCCGGGCAGGATCTGTATCTCTGTATGGGTGCAGGGCAGGATCTGTATCAGTATGGGTGCAGGGCAGGATCTGTACCTCTGTATGGGTGCAGGGCAGGATCTGTATCTCTGTATCGGTGCCGGGCAGGATCTGTATCTCTGTATGGGTGCCGGGCAGGATCTGTATCTCTGTATGGGTGCCGGGCAGGATCTGTATCTCTGTATGGGTGCCGGGCAGGATCTGTATCTCTGTATGGGTGCCGGGCAGGATCTGTATCTCTGTATGGGTGCAGGGCAGGATCTGTATCTCTGTATCGGTGCTGGGCAGGATCTGTACCTCTGTATGGGTGCCGGGCAGGATCTGTATCAGTATGGGTGCAGGGCAGGATCTGTATCTCTGTATGGGTGCCGGGCAGGATCTGTATCTCTGTATGGGTGCAGGGCAGGATCTGTATCTCAGTATGGGTGCAGGGCAGGATCTGTATCAGTATGGGTGCCGGGCAGGATCTGTACCTCTGTATGGGTGCTGGACAGGATCTGTATCAGTATGGGTGCAGGGCAGGATCTGTATCAGTATGGGTGCAGGGCAGGATCTGTATCAGTATGGGTGCCGGGCAGGATCTGTACCTCTGTATGGGTGCTGGACAGGATCTGTATCAGTATGGGTGCAGGGCAGGATCTGTATCAGTATGGGTGCAGGGCAGGATCTGTATCTCTGTATGGGTGCAGGGCAGGATCTGTACCTCTGTATGGGTGCAGGGCAGGATCTGTATCTCTGTATGGGTGCAGAGCAGGATCTGTACCTCTGTATGGGTGCAGGGCAGGATCTGTATCTCTGTATGGGTGCAGGGCAAGATCTGTATCTCTGTATGGGTGCAGGGCAGGATCTGTATCTCTGTATGGGTGCTGGACAGGATCTGTATCAGTATGGGTGCAGGGCAGGATCTGTATCAGTATGGGTGCAGGGCAGGATCTTTATCTCTGTATGGGTGCCGGGCAGGATCTGTATCTCTGTATAGGTGCAGGGCAGGATCTGTACCTCTGTATTGGTGCAGAGCAGGATCTGTATCAGTATGGGTGCAGGGCAGGATCTGTACCTCTGTATGGGTGCAGGGCAGGATCTGTATCTCTGTATGGGTGCCGGGCAGGATCTGTACCTCTGTATGGGTGCAGAGCAGGATCTGTACCTCTGTATGGGTGCAGGGCAGGATCTGTACCTCTGTATGGGTGCCGGGCAGGATCTGTACCTCTGTATGGGTGCAGAGCAGGATCTGTATCAGTATGGGTGCAGGGCAGGATCTGTATCTCTGTATGGGTGCCGGGCAGGATCTGTACCTCTGTATGGGTGCAGGGCAGGATCTGTACCTCTGTATGGGTGCAGAGCAGGATCTGTACCTCTGTATGGGTGCAGAGCAGGATCTGTATCAGTATGGGTGCAGGGCAGGATCTGTACCTCTGTATGGGTGCAGGGCAGGATCTGTACCTCTGTATGGGTGCAGGGCAGGATCTGTATCTCTGTATGGGTGCAGGGCAGGATCTGTACCTCTGTATGGGTGCATGGCAGGATCTCATTATATATGAAAGAGGGAGACTAGAAACAAGCTGCAAATAATATTTTATGAATAAAACACATAACAGAGCAGTGGAAAGACTCTCACATGCACCCAAAGAATAGAAAGCATTTAGACCACCCAGGGTCTGAAGACTGGCTGTCCATGGGCTCCTCTCCAGTCAGGCCACGGCTCACTTGTCCTCCTCCTATTGCAGCGTACAGCAGAGAGGCAGAGCAGATCACACTCTCACGTTGTGAGGCAAATAGAGCACAGAAGCGGACACCTCTCACAAGTCCAGTACAGTGATATAAAATCACACTTTGCGTTGGAAAAAGCTTTAATATTCCTATAGGCCACGTGAGTGGCAATTTCATTGTTTTTGGACCATTCCCCATTTTTGAGATAAATGTTTTTGCACTAGATATCGTTTTGTTTTTTCCATGTAACATCCTGAGAAAGTTTGCACTTTGGACCTGTTGCTGCTAAATTGGGTGACTGATGGGAAACATCCTTGTGAAAAAACTGCATCTTTCCCAGGAAAAATATAATCATTGTATGTATCAATATATATATATATCAAAAAATATAATCATTGTATGTATCAATATATATATATATCAAAAAATATAATCATTGTATGTATCAATATATATATATAACAAAAGTTCCCAAGTAAGGCAAACGCAAATGTCAAAATTATTTGGTGAAATATATATATATTTCACCAAATAATTTTGAAATTTGCCTTACTTGGGAACTTTTGGACTTGCACGTATATATTATACTTAATCACTTCATTTAATTTGTTCTCTGTTTAAGATTATTTTGCGCTTGTTCCTTTTTTTATGTTTCACATTCATAATATCATATGTATTTTTCAATTTGAAGGTAACCTATATACTTCAGAATGCTAACGAAAAATCAGTGATAATAATTGATGAGTTAGGGAGAGGTACCAGCACAGAAGAAGGCATTGGCATTTGTTATGCAGTTTGTGAACACCTTCTAGGAATTAAGGTATTTTTTTATTTTCCGGATGTCCGAACATGACAATAAATGATGCACATTAGCCATGTGAGTGAGTTTTATAATTAAGTTTGTTTGTAAGTATTCTCCTTAATACGTTTTCAGAATGCAAACCACACCTCCTCACTCACATTTATCAACTTATTTATAAAAATAATGCATTTTTAACTTCATTCAAACTTTTTCTTCTAGAAAATACACACAATTAAAAACGCACCAAAAAAAACACAGCTTATGAGTAAAAAATTATAATTATGTTTTCATTTACTACTAAAGAACACAAGTGGTTTGTACATGTAAGGTACATAAGATCTCCGTTGTCTGATGCATACAGTTTAAGCTTCTTTACTCCCCAGAAAATGATTTCTGTTTCTTCTAGGCATTTACACTGTTTGCTACCCATTTCCTTGAATTGTGCCATCTAGGTACATTATATCCCAATGTAGAAAACAATCACTTTGAAGTGCAGCATAAAAGAGCGAGCACTGGGAACAAAGACTCCATCTCTTACACATACTTACTTTCCAAAGGACACACAAAGGAGAAGAACTATGGTAATATTTCATTATTTCATATACATACTTTTAATACTTCTCCATTTTTGCACCACGTGTGATTGCTTGTAACATAATTGTAACAGTTACAGCTGCTGTTCATAGAAAAACAAATTGCAACTTAATTTTTAGGTTTGAAAGCTGCAGAGGTTTCATCTTTACCGCCTCCAATTCTAAAGGATGCAAAAGATATCTCAAGTCAAGTAGCGAATAAGATTTTGGTATGTAAATACCTACTTTTCTAAAAGCCATTTATTAAATGTGTTAGCAAGATGAGGTTAAGCGTTCCTTGGCACCTATCCAGAAATACACATGGTAACATTCATACTCACTTGATTGTCCTCTAATAATACCAATGTCTACCATTTCATTGCAATACAATACTGTACCGTCCTGTAAAACAGCACCCCCTCCTAAATCATCCAACACCCCATTCCCAGCATGCTAAGCAGGGATCTCCTCTAGTTGAACACAGCTATTTTCAGCTTGAGATATTTAGCAGTGAAGTTACCGGTGTTACTTCCTGTGTTTTTCAAGAGATTTAAATGGTTGTCCAATAGGAAGCAGAAAGCAATAACTTCCTGTTGGCCCGCAGGATATATTTTGATTTACTAGGGACACCGGTAAGTGTTTCAAAGAACTTGAGGGTTCATGGAGCTGAAAACAATGCGGTTCAGCTCTGGAGGACCCTCTGGTTCCCATGCTGTGGAGAAGTAATTAAACAAAAACCTCATCAGGCGGGACTGCTGCTTTAATTACGTTTTTTTAATTAGATTTTTATTCGTGATTCATGTTCTTTTCTAACGAACAGCAAAAACAGAGAAGCACCCCAGAGAGCCTGAAACAGAGGGCGTTATATCATTTAGCTACAAGACTTGTGCAGACTGCTAGAAACTCATGTTTGGACTCTGACAGTTTGCGACTTTTCCTGACACGTCTAAAGAAGAAATATGAGGCAGATTGTCTGGCAGCTGATCACTTACCTATGGAAACAGAGGAATGACAACAGCAATGGTTGTTTAAAACAGAATGTAAAGTACAAGTGATTTTGAACTTGAGATTTAAGAACACTTTCTGTCTTTTTTCACAATTCAGAACCAAGTAAATGTATAAGCTGACACAACGGTCAAATTACTAAAGCAAAGCTTCTAGATGTGTGCATAAAATTGTGATTACAATGTGTTTTTATAGGAAATGTACATATTTGCATTTGCAATACATAACAAAACCTGTTAGGAATATAAAACTTGATTTATGCACAGTTTTCAATAAAAAACAAATACTGTAATGAGCAAAAAGTAAAGTTTTTTTTCTAATTGAAATGGGAAGCGAAAATATACAGTGTAACAAGACGAAGCGCTGATTGTAGCGTGAAACGCGTTGAGGGGGAGATTGTGGTGTAGCTGTGTGTTTGTGAGGTTCCAATAAAGTTTTTGTTCTAACCCGGAAGTGCCCTGGAGTTTGTGACAGGCTGTAGCACCGGATCCTTTCCTTCCCATGCTGTTTCTTCAGAAGGCTGCACGCCCAGAAATCGGAGATCAGAGGAGAGCAGGACCAGGTCTGTGAGCCTACATAGGTAAGGTTTTTCCTTCCCGGCTTTGACCTATATCTGGTCTGTGCATACTCTCCAGCTCCACTCTATGTGACACTCACTGACACCCCAGGGTGCTATAACTAACTGCAGATTTTTTCATTGCTAACAATAACTGCTCATTAATTTGCTACTTCTAGGGCACTATCAAATCATATGAAATTGCTAAATTCAGATGTGTCCTGGCCGTATCCTGCATCCTAATTGTCTTGAGCATTGTAATTGCTTGGCCTCACACTCCATTGGGGTAGATATCAAAGCTCTGTTAAATCTCTCCGATTAACGTGATGTTACCTGAACAAGTAATGTCCGTTAGCTTACCTGATTTTAATGGTTATTTACAGAGCCAAATATATGCAAAAACAATGGCTGTTAGAGCCTTGCACCTTTTGCAATCGGGCTTGGATTGTGTTTTTCTTTTTTTTTAATGATTGGACTTTGGCCCTTTATTGAATTTTTATCCAGATGACTTCATCCATGAAGATGAGGACGGCCTTCATCCCGGAAGTAAAACATTTATTCATTTAGGCTCAATATTAATTGCCAGTGTGGCTATCTAGACCCACATTGAGGGCCTAGGTACCCACAGTGACAATCAATGGATTAAAATTATTGATTTTTTATTGTGTGATTGTGGTTTTTTTATGCCTTTATTTTAAATATATGTTGTAATGCTTTTCAATGGGCAAAGGCCCTATAAGCCCTATTAACCCCTTGTATGCCATAGCGGTTGTACCACTTTGCCATGCAATGGGTAGTAGGGTAGTTTGTATTAATTGGTTACCTTAGTGACAATGAGGGCATGTATTACTATGATTTCCAAGGGGTTAATACATAGATCTTGGCAAAATGTTTTGGCGTAGCCCACGGTATTCACTTTTGCAATATAGGAAGTCAAAGTGGGCCACTTCAGAACACTGGACAAGGCCAAATACGTTTCTGATACCTGGCGTTAGCCGTTAGGTGCTTCCAGCATCTAATCCCTAGTATAGCCACGACTTTAAAAAAACAAAAAAGCACGAATTCCCACGTTAACTGTAACAGACGGCTGTGAATATGCATTCGTGGTTCACACCTCTATTGCCTATCATTAGCACTAACGTCCGTTAAAGTTAATGGCAGCCGGTCTAACCTTTAAGATGATACTTAATGTCTCGTTAAGTCATTAACGCACTTCTGAGGATGTACCCCATTGTGTTTCTCCTTGGGCTGTGTCTTTTCATGTCTTTGCTACTCTCGTTAAAGGGATGCCATGCACCAGCTGCAGGTAAGTTTCACTGACAACTTATTTTTACCACAGAAATCAGTTTGCAACTAACAAATAACACCAATTAATGACACTAATAAAACAGCTTTTGGTTGATCAAAGTAAACGGTTTATTTGTTCTGCAGAATCTCTCTTGGTTTTGATTTGCACTTTTTTATTGCTCCTTTGGTGAGCCAGCTGGCCATAACTTCAGTTACATATCCAAGTTTAAATAATGCTGTAAGATAACAGGAATTGGCAGAGAAAAGATACCATTTGGAAGCATGTGTTTCTTAAACAGTTGGCTCCTTATCGATATTCTGCAGAGATGTAAGAGTTCACAGGGTTCTTTGTCTCTTGTTGGTGGAATAAAATCTTGCCAGTTGGATATGATAGGAGGTCTTCCAAAAGAAACCTGTTTCTTAAAATAAAGGAATTTACCGTATTATATTTTTGGACAATAAATTACTAAAACTCATTCTCTCCTGGAGAGTGCCACAAAGCCGGTGTAGGCACGTCAAGCAATAAAAGGCAAACAAGGTGTAATCCCACATAGCTGGACAGAAACAATCATTGGTAAACAATTTAACAATCAAAATGGCCTCCTTACCCTCATATAAGCAAGTGAAACGCAATGATTTCACTTCTTTTGTTTCTCTGGAAATTAACTACAAATTGTAACTCATCAGAACCTCAGAATGGGGGAGTGTTTGTCATTCTAGTGTTTTCTCCACCTTTATCAGACCCTTTCTGTAGGTCCAATAAATGGTAGGGAGAGGGGGTTTGCCTGTGCAAACTCTTGTTAAATATCTCATTGATATCACACTAAATGGAGCAGCCATAGGAAATCACACTCCTGCTATGTCTTAGCTGACCATGTATACAAACTTTTAAAATGATTTACAAATACCTAGAGATGTCATATTTTGGGTAAATAAGACGACATCAGTTGCCCACATTTAACCCCTTAACATGTCTTTGTCGTTGGTACAGTTTCGTCCCCCCCAACCCATTGCACTCAGCTGGAAGTCAGATTGACATTCAAGTCATTTATTGCAGAAAATATCCGCTGACAAAGGGGTAAGCCCCAAACGTACGCTTTTTACTATTTTCTGCAATAAAATAACTTGAATGTCAATCTGACTGCAGTTGTGGCAGAGTTCATCTTAATCTGGATTAGCACTGTCTTGACCAATACACAGTCTACCATTTGTGTTTGTATCTTTCCTCTGAACTGAATAAAAAACTGGTGTGAGTTGTTTCTTGTTTCATTCCACCTTTATGATTTATATGGTGGTATCTAGGAACCTGTAATCCAGGGTAAGGTATCTCAGAAATGGAATATGATAGACCAGCAGTTGAAAATTACTATTCTGCAATGTAGAGTGTTTCAAAGTCTTATTTACCTCTATGTCTGAGACTGGAATGAAGGAAAGGACGCTGACACATAGTTGTAGGCATGTTTTAGCATCTTCATGGATATCTTTTAATTCATGATCAGTCATTACCCTCATTCTTGAAGGGTAGAACAGAATTCTGGATATAATGTTAAATGGGCTTTTCTCTCTTTCCAGGATGCCATACTGCAGTAATAGTTTCAAAATAGTTGACTGCCTAGTCTGGGCAACATAAACTAAAGGTGTAATTCCAGTTGGGCTTGGGCAATATACTGGTGCAAAAGTTCTGAAAAATAAAATAAAACATGTTTTAACAAAGCTACGTTCATTATTTTAAACTTGCTGTATTTCCATATTAACCTTTTTTTTTTTTTTTTAGTTTAGTTGAATACGGGGGTTATATATCAGTCTCCCAGCTATAAAAGTGGGGCATAAAAATAGTATCAGATTTACCAAAGAAAAAACGCTTTAAATGGGATTTTTTCCTAATGTCTAATGCCATTTCCCCCCCACTTCTGCAGCCTAGCGACTTTGATACCCAATCTCCTTTATGTCACTCTTAACCCTTTAAAGTGCCAGAGGGACGTGATCACTTCCTCATTTATCCCGTTCTGAATGTGATCTCCTCTACAAAAACAAGCAGGAAGATAATGGCATAGCTATTACGCCATGGTACCCCTGGAGTGCCGGAGTCCACAGTGTAGCTACGTCTAGGGCACCCAAAGGCTTAAAGCAGTGTTTTTCAATCTTTTTTAGTTAGGGAACCCCAGAATTCCATTGTGAAATTCTGGGGAACCCCCCTCATCGCCCCCGTCTCACTCTCCCCCTTACGCTGCCTCTCCCCCTTAGGCCGCAATTATAGTGGAGCGCCACCGGAACAAATTAGTTACTGTAGACCAATGAAGGCGCACACAGTGCGTGCGATCAAGCGCTACGGAGCGACAGAGGACATAGAGGAGACAATTGAAATTGTTATTGCAGCGCAACGGCCGTGTCATGTGAGCGGTTTAGCCAATGAGGGCGAACTGCTTACGTGATGTCACAGCCACGCCTCCCTATCGCCTCCAGTCTAGTGTATGTTTCATGTGCGCGCCACGCGTGTGTGACGTCGCGCGGGCACTATAATCGTGGCCTTGCGCACACACGCACACTCTCCCCCTCTCACACACACTCCCCCCTTCTCACTTACACACACATCGCGTGCGCTTACCCGATCCTCTCCCTCCTGTTGACGCGACTTCCAGAGCAGAGAGGACGGATAGCAGTGACCGGTCGGCTGCCGCTGCTGAGCTCAGGAGCCGCCGGGTCACTACTATCTGCTATGTGGGGTGCCGCCGGGCATGGGACAGCTAGGAGAATTGTCCCAGCTCTGCCCTTGGCGGCCACGGAACCCCTGAGGGGTGCTCATGGAATCCCGCTTGAAAATCACTGGCTTAAAGAGTATGACAAGTTAATAGATTTTTTAAATAGTATCTTTTATTTTTATCACGTGCGATTTCAATTTTTTTCCAGTCATTTAGGAGGAATCTTTGTTCTAATATAATCAGATTCAATTAAGTTATACATCATTTTTATTATAATCTGCAAAATATATTTTTTATAACGTGCACATTTATAACATTATTTGAACCTTGTTGGGTTTATATTATTTTCTCTTCTGGATTTAAACAATATTCACCCACCACAATTGTTTTTTCGAGTGTTTTTTTTTTTTTTTAAAAGCTTTTACCAGTTTTAAATTATAACCATTTGGGCGTCACCCAAAGCGTTCAAACTTGAATGTTGTTCAGTTGGAAATCATGATTATATGTAATTATATATTGTAAAAATCATAATGCCATCACACATGGAAATTTAAAGTTAAAAAAAACTTTTCTACTTATTGTTCAAGCGTCTCAAAGAAATGTTAAAAATGACTTTTTACATGCAATTTAAAAGAACTGCACATTACTATACCTGCAAATCAGCGCCAAACAGCAGCTTTTGTCTTGCAGATATTTTTTTGTCTTCTTCAAGAGAAGCTCAACAAGGGCAGGATCACCTTTTCGGGCAAAGACCCAGTAAAGAATAGTGTTTGCGCATATTTCTATAAACTCGTGACTGAAATGCTTATCAAGACGATGTTCTGATCTTTTCACAAAATGAATATAATGCGTGATCAGAATGTCAAACCCATCTATATCAATAGAGTGCAGTATATTGGACAGGATTCTATAAATCCTTGGCTCGTAACATTGATAACCCCACTGACCTAGGAAATACAGAGAAGGTCTCCTAACAATCCTTTCAATTAAATCAATAAAAATGTTTTTTCTCGTGAAACAGCAAATATCACAATTTAGTCTATAAAACTGAGACATTGCTGCACAGATGTTGATTTCAAAATTAAAGTAAGCTTATTTTATGGTATAGTCTATGAGGTCATAATGCAATTGTATCCCTTAAAGCTGCAGACCAAGCAATATCCTACATTTTTTTTTTAATAAATCAGTTCTGTACTATGAGAAAATACTTTTAGCATTTTTCTAAGCAACTCTGAATTACATTTCGTATGTATTATAATGTAACAAGCCCTTTTTCTTTCTATATCAACCATTTACAAAGTCACTCACTGCAGAATACTCCTCTGCAGTCATTTAGTGAACCCCCAAGCCTCATCTTCGCCGATCGATCACAGGAGAACGGATCGATCGACAACTTAGCTAATTACTTATCATTGTGTGGGTTCTATTGATTCACATATTAAAGAGAAGAAAGAAAATGTAAACAACAGCTTGGACTGCTGCTTTAAATGACATATAAGCCAAAAGGCAAAGATGAAAGGCTTCGTTCATATTGATTTAAATTTAAAAACACAGCCGGTTGGCTTTTTCATTTCAGACATTCATCAGTTTTGTTTTCCTCAAGAAACCTCATCTCGTGGAGCAGAATTCATTGTAGGTTTGTGATCAATCTTCAATTATCTCTGAATGTGTGTACAACTCATATTTTCTCCAATGCATTCATTAAATACTATATAATTGTTGTTTTTTTAACCACTGTAAGCTTTATCTTTAATTTATCATTCTAGCAATCTGAGTATGGGTATAGTGATGAAAAAGTAGTCTCTCCTCCCCACACCAGTCAATTCCAGATTAGAAATTGTATTTTTATTGTGGTAGCAGGTGTAGAAAATTCCCTCATTAAAGTAGGTGGAAAACAGCTCTACAAAAGACATACCCTTTCAGCCAAATTGACTGACTGCTTACACTGATCTATGAGCTGACAATTTATAAAGTGCTGTCTGTGTCTACTGTATGCTTCTCTTTGGTCACATATATTTAACTAAATACAAACGTCTTTCCTTGCCTACCTTCCACTTGTACTGCATTTAGTTGTCATCAAATTATACGCAGTAGTCAAAGTGTGAGCACGCCGCAACATTTGACCTGCAATATTATTATGCAGTAGCTTGCTACACATTTTGCATAACTGCAACCAGTGAGCGGTCAGTGTATACTTACATCTAAAAGGAAGTACATCCATGCTCTACCATATGATCATATCCAGGATGGGTCATAATCAAATCACTATATCCTATTTGTAGAGAAAGTGACTTGAATACATATTACTTTTTGGTATAGGGAGCTTGTAGATAAGAGTTTGAACAAGTCACAGCTGGTGGGTAAGAGTGGAACGTATACATTGTAAAAGTTACTTGACAGAGAGTTGTGAGTGGAATAAATAATGATCCTATGGGGCCAATGTGGAGAACTGCGAGAATGGCCATTCTCCATACTTTAAACTCTCCATGTTTTTTGGCGGATTCCCCTCGCAGTATGCAGGAAAGTGCGCATATCTGGGAGAGGAATCCGGCAGAGAGATGGCGAGCCCTATAGTGTCATTGCTGTGCATGCCAATAAATATATGAAACTGAAGGGGTTACTGGTGTATTATTTAGTTATTTATATATATATGTGTATGTGTATATATGTGTGTATATGTATATATATATATATATATATATATATATATAAAAACATTACCATTCTCTCGTCCGGTAAAGAAAGACTGCACTCGGTTCAGTAATTACTGATTACTGAACCGAGTGCAGTCTTTCTTTACCGGACGAGAGAATGGTAATGTTGTTTTTCTATTATTTGAGACTAGCACCTGTCTATATGAACCAGTACATTGAGTGCAAGCTGTGATGTTATTTTTATATATATATATATATATATATGACATCCTCCTGATTTGGACCTCTGGCGAACAGGACCTCCTACAGTTCTATGACAACTTCAATACTTTCCACCCGACCATCAACCTCAAACTCACCCATTCCCCGGATGAAGTACATTTCCTAGACACCACCATTACTATAAAGAACAACCAACTACAGACCTCTGTATACCGCAAACCTACAGACAGAGCCAGCTATTTGAGGGACAACAGCTTCCACCCGACACACACCAAACATGCAACCATCTACAGTCAAGCCATACGATACAACCGGATATGCTCCGACACAGCAGACAGAGACCAGCGGATTAAAGCCTTGCGATCAGACTTTATAAACCGTGGATATAACCACAGAATTGTAGACCAGCAAATTCACAAAGCCACCAGAATACCAAGAAGTGATCTCCTTGAATACAAACAGAAGGAGACAAGCGACAGGGTTCCTTTGGTGGTCACATATAACCCACACCTAGGAGCCCTACGCAAGATCGCCAGGAAACTACAACCCATCCTCCAGGAAGATACAAGACTGCAACAGGTCTTCCCTGAAGCACCCTTATTATCATACAGACAACCCCATAATCTCAAGAATATTATGGTGAGGAGTAAAGTATTCAGCAGTACAACTGAATGCGGGACAAAACCATGCCAGGACCCAAGATGCAAAACCTGCGCAATGCTCTACACAGCGGACACAATACAAATACCACACAGGAATCGGGAATACAAAATCAGAGGAAGGTTCACCTGTTCTTCCAGCAATGTCGTGTACCTCATCATGTGCATGAAATGCCCAGGGGGCTGCTACTACATAGGTGAGACAGGGCAGGGGCTTAACAAGAGAATGAACCTGCATCGCCACAGCATCACATGCGGTACAAGAGACAGTCCTGTTGGCGAACATTTCTCTGACTCTGGCCATAAGATGAACGATCTGAGGGTTGCCATACTCAAAGGTAATCTTAAAACCCCGAAAGAGAGACGGTTGCATGAATACAAATTTATGCAACTGTTCGGGACACTTAGCAGTGGCCTAAACAGAGATCGAAATTTTATGAGTCATTACTGACAGTAGTGAACTCTCGTCCCATGAGCGCTAAAGGCCATGTCTGTACATACTGTGCTATATGTATGCACACACAGCTGTCTCTCACACATACTAATACTCCTTGTTTTTCCATCCCTATACACCAATAGGGACCACTAAGTATCCACACACACTTTTAGTTGTGCTACTAACTCTCACATTTCCACACCCACCCACACCATTTATATCCAGTCCCACTCCACACACACCTTGTGTAAAGCACTGTATATACTGTGGGCTCTCCATTCATTTTTATTCACACTGATACACATACACACTCTTTCTTCACTTGCTTTCAGTAACCATTTAACACCTCTAGCCATAAAACACATCCACACCGGGGGAAGGCACAGCACAGATAACATTCCAAGAGACACTGTTTTTAAGTTTACCTTTTGCTTCATTCATTGTAACATCGCCGGAAGAAGAGATCAGTGTATCTCGAAAGCTCGCACAAATAAAAGCATTTCGTTAGCCACAGAACGGTATCATCTATTTTTTTTTTTTTTTTTTTGATTATTGAAGCTCGGCTAACACGGTACTGATACCTCTATATATATATATATATATATATATATATATATATATATATTGTGGTTAGCAGGGATGGGAGCAGTGTGTAAGAGCCCCCTGCATCAATCTGAGCCAGGAAAAGGGGCAGATTTTTTTTCTATGTCCCTTTTCGCCGCTCAGCACCACTTTCTTGTTGGCGCAGCGATTTTGAGAAAATCTCTCAATTTTATAGCTGCGATCAGCGCCGAGATGCTGATCGGGGCTACTAGAATACAGCGGGGTTTAAAATTGGCGAGATATTGCATCTCACCACCCGCGCGGCAAGATTTTTTTCACGCCAAAAAAAACGCCGGATTTTCCTCATCTCGCCAGTTTTTCGCCATTTACTGAATTGATGTAGTCATATTTGGCAAAAAACTGGCGAGATAGGGCATCTCGCCGCTTTCTGCATTGGCCCCTATATGTCCATGTGCTGGGAACAGATCTAGTAATATGCAACATTGCTCTTTATATTACCTAAAATATATTACATATAGTATGCTTATATAAATCAGTAAACTATTAAATATAATATTACTATAATTGATCCATTTAATTTCCCAGTTGCAAGAGTGGACAGCCTCTGGTCTTCAACTTGTTCAGCCAGGGCATTAATCGTCAGGTAATGAATGACCTTTAATTTGGGGACTAAAAACAGCTGTTGACCTTCTACATGTTGAAGAGAAACCCTAATTTAAGTTAATGAAATGAAAGAAATATTATTCATAAACATGATTATATTTATTTATAAAATGTTTTACCTGGGAGTAATGTATTGAGAGTTACCGCTCATTTTCACGTTTGTCCTGAGCACAGACTTATAATGACAATACATTGTTATACATTATATTTACGGACATTTCATGCACATTTAGGGACAATATATGTTATGGGCGTATTTAATAGTTACAGACAAGATTAAGATGTGAGAGAGCTGAAGTCTTGAAAGAATTTAACTGGAGGAGAATTAGAGAGTCTCTGGTAGGTTATTCCAGTCGTGAGGTGCACGGTGACCGGATCCCTTTTTGAACCTTGGGACTGTGTACAGTCTTTTGGAGTCAGATCTCAGATTATAAGTGGTAGGGGTGAGGAGCTCGTTCAGATAGGTGGGTTGTGTGCCCAGAAAATATTTGAAGGCAAGACAGATGTACTTTTCGCTTAGACTCAAGTGATAGCCAATCTAGTTCTTGGAGCATTTCGCAGTGCTGTGTTGTAGTTATATTGTAGGGCAAAGCTGCATATTGAGTTCTAGACGATGGCTAAGGTTAGTTTGGGGCGCTGTACCATATACTATGTCTCCATACTTATAATTGGCATTAGCACCTGCTGTGCGATGCGCTTTCTGACCAGCAGGCTTAGGGAGGATTTGTTCCTATAAAGTACACCTAGTTTGGCATAGGTTTTGGATGTCAGAGTATCAGTATGTAACCCAAATGTTACATTGGAGTCAAAACACATGCCCAGATATTTATAACTAGTGACATGGTCTAGAATGGTGTTAGAGTTGGTTCTGATCTGAATCTCCATCATTGAAAGTTTTAGAAATGTAACCTTTGTCCCAGATACCCTTGTTACAGTTTTGTCAGTGCTTAGAAAGAGTTTGTTTTGGGAAATCCTGTATTCAAGTCTTTTAAAATCAGATTGAAGTATGTGTCCAAGGTCAGAGAGGTTAGGGCTGTGTGCATATAAGATTGTGTCCTCTGCATACATGTGCATTGTAGTGGCCTTACAAGCTGTAGGGAGATTATTAATGAGGAATGAAGAGTAGGGGCCCCAGAACACAGCCTTGCTGGACCCCACAGGTGATATCCAAGAGTTAGAGTTCGACTCTGCCTGAGATAGACACATACTGAGAACGACCGGATAAATATGAGTTAAGCCAGGTTTAAGCGTGTTCCCATGTATGCATTGCAAAACAAAGAATATATGTAATACTATTAACTATTTTAGAATGATAATACAAACAACTGGTTCTGCATAGGGCATTCTTACATGGTGGGTTTCAAACACATACACCACATTTTGTTAACAATACAGTTTGTTTGTTACAGTATACTAAACACTTCTGTGAATGTCTCCCTCTTGTATAGGTGTAATAATAGGTGAGTGCTGAGTTGCACATGTATGTAACCATAACAAGCAAATACATTTCCAGTAACAAGGACTAGAACAGGGGTGGCCAACTCCAGTCATCAAGGGCCACCAATAGGTAGGGTTGCCAGGTGGCTTCTCCAAAAATACTGGACACAATGGTGAAGGTTCGATGAGCTTGAAACACACACATCTCCTTGGCCCAACACCCAGGCTCCTCACACCTCCTTCCGATGGGCTGCATTACCCAGCAACCGCCAATCAGGATGGAGGAAGCCACCCAGCCCCCTAGCAACAGCCCTGCTCTCTCCCTGCTCTGGGAAATCCTGAGGCACCCCAAGCCGGTCAGGTCACTATGGCCAGAGAGGTAATACCGGTATGCACATACATGTCCTGTATTACCTCTCATTTTATACTGGACAGATTATCCAAATACAGAACAGTCCGGTGAATACTGGACACTTGGCAACCCTACCAATAGGTCAAGTTTTAAGAATATCCCAGCTTCAGCACAGGTGGCTCAATCAGTGGCTCAGTCAATGACTGAGCCACCTGTGCTGAAGTAGGGATATCCTTAAAACCTGACCTGTTGGTGGCCCTTTAGGACTGGAGTTGGCCACCTCTGGACTATATATTTAGCACAAACGCGAGTTGGTGACAATTTCAAATGTACAAACTGAACCACTGTTCAAATTTGGCTTGGACTATACATGAAAATGTATATGTATGATATCATAGTGGCAAACAGTAATAAGTGAAACGGAAGAAAAGAATATATGAAAAAGCGACAAGCAAAACTATATGTTCATTGTCCATTGGAAGATTTAAAATACAAAAATATTTTTTTAGATGTACTGTCCCGTTTACGATTACGCAAAAATAGTTAAATAATAAAAAGGAGTGATGTTCCTAGAATTTCATGACGAGCAATAACCTTGTCAACAGAGCTTCAAACTATGATATCTAAAAATATATATTAAACTGTAGAATACATTTTTTAGTACTAATTAACTTGTACTTGACCTGTTAAAACACCATTAAATCGATACCACCTTTTTTTAACAAGCCAACTACCATAAGGGTTTCAATCCCACTTTGCTGGCCAGAAAACCTGTTCCAATGAATTTAACAGTCTGGTTGGCTTCCCTAAACATATCTTACCAGGCTAATAGCAAATGTTTGGCTGCTTTTATATTTTGGAGAACCTCTGAATGGGACAGTGTTTGTTAATTTAGGGGCTTCTTTTACACACAAAAATCAGTAGCCAAGTGAAATTAAACCCCTCCCAAGTTTTAGCTCACCATGTGCATAAATTATCTTTAAAATACTATTTAATAAAACATTGAAAAAAAACTTATTTAAAAATACTTGTAGATGTCACATTTTGGTAAAAAAAACAAAAACATCCTTCATCCAATTGTAACCCCTTAAATATGTTACAGGCAATAGTTCACTTTGGTCTTAGGAAGCATTGCTAGTTCCAAGGGTAAGATGGTAAAATAATTTCAAATAAAGCAGCAACTGACAAGTGCATATTTATATGTGAGTAAATGATTGTAAGCTCTTCGGAGCAGGGACTCCTCTTCCTAAATGTTACTTTTATGTTTGAAGCACTTCTACCCTTTGTCTTATTTATATAATGTATTATTTATATGATTGTCACGTATTACTGCTGTGAAGCGCTATGCACATTAATGGCGCTATATAAATAAAGACATACATACATACATACATACATTTTATTAGCCAGCAGTAAATATAAAATTTTAGTTAAAAATATATACATTTTCACCAAATGTCTACATTTGGTCTTTATCAGACTGTTCCTTTAAGGATGCTATAAAAGTGGTGATTTTATCCTGCAGCAGTTTCTGCCTTTCTTTTTCATATAAAGTTCTATCAAAAGAAGTGTGGCTGTCTGAGACCATTTTTTGTAACATCCTTTTTCTCGCTGTCTTTGATAGGTTCACTTGGATTTTAACTTTTCCAAAGTCAGTCATGGACACGTCTTTTGCTCTTGAAGATTTCTTAATAAAATCCACACTTCGATCTTGTGACCTATAGAAAAATACTGGGGCTGATTTAGCTCTTGGCTTTGAAACAGACACATTCATTGTGGCAAAAGAAATTCTCCGGTTACACTTCTCTGTATTGCACACAGACACTTGCACTGAGACATCACCAATGCTTTTTAATTCAAAAGGGCTGTCTATAATTGTTTCTTTCAATACGGATGTTGCCTGACAACATATGTATCTTTCTTGCGTCTTGTCAAAATATATGTGCTGCTGATGGAGATGTTGCTGTCCTTTGTCTTGATGAGCAGATTTATTGGTTGGTGGCCTTGGAAGCTGGAGCACGCCATGCTGTTTATTCTTCTCCTGAACGTGCTGCTGTGCTGATCCTTTTCCTGTACTAATGACATTTCCATGCATGGTTTCACAAACGGAAGCAGTGCACTTCCCTTTACATCCCACACCTGTACCCCTGCACTTTCCTTTACATCCCACATTTGTACCCCTGCACTTTCCTTTACATCCCACATCTGCACCCCTGCACTTTCCTTTACATCCCACATCTGCACCCCTGCACTTTCCTTTACATCCCACATCTGCACCCCTGCACTTTCCTTTACATCCCACATCTGCACCCCGAGATTCTTTGAAACTTGAAATTAATTCAGTTGCAGATGGGTGCCAGGCAGAGGAAAGTCGCTGCTTTGCTTGAGATCCCTTTACATTCCTTTCTCCTGTTTGCATTAGTTTGTGTTCACCAGGCAACCGCTGAGCCCCCTGAGCATCCCTGGCTTCCAGCTTATTTTCCAGGCTCCCATAACCCTTGTCACATTCTTCCTCTTTCGCCCAAACATTTCCGTTACTGTCCAGTAAAAAGGCAATGGGAGAAGATGGGCTTTCTATGTCCAGCACATTGTCCAGTTCCTTTCTGCTCTGACCGTTTATCACAGCACATGGCAATGTACTTTTATCAGCAGTGTCAGCCAGCCAGCTAGTGCTTCTGCCACTTATTGCGGCTCTCTGTATAGCAGTAATCTTCGGGTCTCTTTGATACTGTATTTTGTTTCTAAAATTGCCATTGAAGTCTTGTTTATAAAACGCCGAATTCTTGTTTTCTAGCATTTTATTGCACACTTGCATTTCAGCTTTTAATTCAGATCCCTCTACGCTTTGCACTTTCTTGTGCTCCACGTGCTTATGTGACTGAGGCATCTGAGATATATTGGATTGAGAAACGGTGTCAGTTGTCCCACGTGCTTCTTTGCAGTATCCAGAAGTTGATTTAATACCTATTAGAGTATTTTGGACATCTCTGATTCTTTTATTAATTGTATATAACGTTTGAAGGCGGTCTTTTGCAATGTCTTCTTTGTGAAGGTCACACTTCAATTTCTCAGAGCTATTTTGCATTTGAGCTTTTAAAAGGTTTCCTCCAATTGAGCCCAAATACATGATCAATGCATTGAATGCAGTATATTGCAATCCGCTAGGCTGCTTTCAGTTGTACTTAGCAGTATGATTTTATTTGACCGGCTTTCATTGTCCCATTCATGACTGCGTGCTCTTGATATTTAAACATATGACACCAACTCCAGTGATCCACGTGCGTAATGTCCAGAAGAATATCCCCAGTCATGCTGGAAGTCATGCGGTAAGAAAGAGAAATCCAGAAGAATTGTCTTTGTGTTTGCCTCATTGGCTTTTGTTGTAGCCACCAGCAGAAAGCTACTTCCCATGACTTGCTGCTCACACCCCATTTGTGTCATTACATCTGAAAAACACTGCAGGCAAGTGGGTATTGCTCCTATAATCCATCCAATCAAAAGTATGGGGGCTGGGCTTCCACAGGGGCTCAGCTGTCTTGCAATGAGTATGTCTAAGAACTTCTTTGTTATTTGACCTCTCCACCGTTATTGAGACAAAACAATAGTTGCACCAAAAATGATACCTGTCATTAACTTAGCTTTGGTAACCTCACACAAGCTTTTTTGTTTTGTTTCTGCTTGAATGTAAAAGATACGTTCAGTTTGCTCCTGGTAAAGATGTAAAAGCATGAAACACAGGCTGCATTTCCCAATTTATCAAGCTCTTCAGTATTTAAAAGGGCCGTGTCAGTATTTTCTTGCACAATAAACCTTAGGTTTCTTACAGTAGCATGTTTTATTTCTTTTCATCAGATTGATATTATTATTTCTAGGGAAACGCTCTATTACCTAGTAGGACAAAGAATCATAACGCGGAATAAAACATGGGGAAAAGTGCATTTGAAATGCCATCAATTTGTGGATTTTGACATCAAATTGTCTTGAGTTTTGTCAATCTTCAGTTAAAAACAGTAATGTCTGTCATGTGTATGAAATAAAGCATAAATAAACTGTACATTATAATATATGCACTCGTTGTATAATACGACTGTTCTAAAGTCCTGGCGGCTCACTGTCAAATATGAATACCTATTATTCCAGCAACTATGCTCAAATATCGATGAGGAAAGATGCAGCCTCGTTGTGGACAGCGGACAAAAATTGATGTCGAGTAGGAGAGTAGATCGCATATAGCGAGCATGGCACGTCTGTACAAAGCAATACTTACTGGCGTTAACAAGAGAGCGACTGTGCATCCCACTCTCGGTGCCATTTTCCTGTCCCCTCCCAGTTTCCTCCTTGCATGTTTCCCCTGGCACCTGGTGGGTATATTTAGCACTCGAGTATCTCTGCTTTTTTACCTTGAAAAAGATCCATATGGGGACCAAAACATTGATGAATTGCTTGTAATTATGTAAATAAAATTGAATTTGAAATTCTTGACAAGTCCACTGGAGTGACGGATTTCTATTTTTAAATTGTACACTATATAACCAGGTGTGTGGGCTGACGTGCACCCGTGGCAGGATCAAATGTTCTACTCGGAATTGTGAGTGCTCCTTTTGTATATGTGAACTGAATATGTGCAAACAAAAACCTGATGCACAGTGAATAATTATCCGTGCCACCTAGATGTCAAAGTAAATCTACAGGTTGTTATTGTGCAATTTGTGAAGTAGAGAAAAAGTGCGCTTCAAAAATAAGATACATTTATACACTAAGGCGTGCATATACAAAAGTGTTACAAATAATATCATATCAATTATGTGATAGTATGTGAAAGTGCATAAACAAAAAACAATATCAAATTTAACTAAAGAAAATGCAAGAATTGTTCACTGATAAATGAAAAGCAGATCTACAACAGACTCCTGATAGCTATAGTCTTCTAGGAAAAGTTCAAATGCATCTGCAATAGTTTTATTACATTTTTAGGTAGATTTAGGTTAAGTCCCGTGGACTTTGTTTGATTCATTTTAAATCCCGAGACAGAACTGAAGTATTCAAGCAGTTGGACCAGGTTTGGAACTGAGATCAGTGGCTGGGATAGGGAGAGGAGCACATCATCCACGCAATAGTGAGATTTTATACTCAGTGTGTCCTGATATGATGGCCGAGATGTTCATTCTAATTAGTGCGGCTAGGGGTTCGATGAACAGGGCAAACAGGAGGGAGGAGAGCGGGCAACCCTCCGGGTGCTATTTGAAGGTGGCAAAGAATGGACCACGGTTGGTAGACGTGTGTTGTTTATAAGAGAATTCAGCTGTTCCTAGAAAAGTTGCCCAGTCTGACTGGTGTGTGTTGGTAAAACACAAAAATACTGTTCCAAGGTTTGGTTCAGATGCTCAGTTTGTCCGTTAGAGTCCAGGGGTGCGCAAACTGGGGGGAGGGGGGTGAGATTTTCTGAGGGGGGCGCGGCGGTTACAGAGGCCCCACACACTTCCCCAAGGCATTTAAATGAAATGCTGGGGAGCACACGCGGGGCCTCTGTAACTTCCCTTACCTGGTCTCCGGTGGCTTCCAGCGACGCGTCGTCATGGTAACGTGGCATCATTTGATGCCGCAGGGTCATGTGACAATGCGACGTTGTGATGTCAGAAGACGCCGGACACAAGGTAAGGGGGGCGTGAGCAGGGGGAGGAGCAGGCAGGGGGGCACAGACTAAAAAGTTTGTGCATCCCTGCGTTAGACTGTGGGTGATATATAGCCACACATCAGTGCTTTTTGAGTATGCAATAATCAACACATCTCAGACCAACAACGAGAAATTACTTGGGAACATGAATCTGTAATTATCCTACAATGGAGGCCATGTACACAAAAAAAAGAGGGGGAGGAGAGGGGGGAGATAGGGAGGAGGGGGAGGAGAGGGGGGGGGGATAGAGGGGAACTTGTCTTTCAGTTTAAATCTATACCCTGTATATACAATAAAAATGCGCCTTGTGAAAGTATCCTAATTTCCAACTCAAATAAGAATAAAAGTAGGCATTATAACTATACGCAAAAACAAAAGATACGTATAGAAGTTTATAGTCCAAAATACTGCTGTGCTTGTGGTATGTTACATCATTAGGCCTTTAATTGCCATGCAAAACATTTAAAACTATCTACACCATTAACTATGGATTGGATTTCTGGGATACCTTGTGCTGGACTAACTCATAAATATAATTACTGCCATATATAACTGAGCTTGTGAGAATATACCTAAAACAAAATACCTACTCTCTGTAGTATTGAAAGGACATGCACCACAACAACATATGTGTCAAACGTATTAAATGATTATTCTAAGAGTTATATATGCGTGTCAAGTCATATTGTGAATGCACAACTACATAAAACAGTGTAAGAGAGAAGATGGGTGACATCGCTGTGCTAAAAGGTGAATAATCAGTCAATCAGAATGTGTTGAGAAACTTCACATAAAAAAGTTATGGTGGGTAAAAAAGTGACAAAAATTGCAAAACCAGCATAGCCAGCCTCACACTGAGACCCAAAAGGTGGAAAAAGCTTTCTGTGAGTAGGGTTACTGGCTCTGCACTTCTTTATTCCAGGCTGTGCTGAAAAGCTGTGTAATGTGGCAGGCATACGCCTATAGTGGTCCATATTAAAATGGATTTGCAGCAAAAGGTGACACTGTGCTCATTTGCATATCATTTCCCAGAATCCCTAGCTGCAGTGGAAGCATTGTATGCTAACAGATAATGGTGAAAACAGGTTTGCAGACCTATCGGAGACACGTGAATGTGCTAACAGTAATATGTTTATTTGCTCCACCGCTTACAAATCTATTTTTCTTTGGACATGTCAGTGACACCTTGTGGCCAGCTAAAGCTTTGCAGAATATCCCATTTTTGTCACTGAACAGTATGAGAATATATAATTTACTACTTGTTAGAATTAGTTAGACAAAGGCCAATATTTCTATTGTCTTTAAAATGTTGTTTATATTTTTCATTCATATGTTTCTTGTTTGATTGCAATTTGTTTGCGACACACAGGCAAATGTGTCTCAGCCTTGAGAAAGGGCGGGGTGGACCGAAACGTTGGATGAACAAACACAAACCACTTGGCCACTAATTTGAAATGCTACTCTATGCGCTTCATTTCTGTTGGATTTCACCATTGAGTTTCAGCACCCGCAAGTATCTTTAATTTTTAGTGAACGTATACTGTTATATATTTTATGCAGGCATATGCACTATAATAATAGCATATCCTTGTATAGTACTGCAAGTTTTACATAGCGCTTTACAGAGACATTTTGCTGGCACAGGTCTCTGCCCTGTGGAGCTTACAATCTATGTTTTTGGTGCCTGAGGCACAGTGAGATAATGTGATTTGCCCAAGGTCACATGGAGCCGACACCAGGAATTGAACTAGGTTTCCCTGCTTCAAACTCAGTGCTAGTCAGTGTCTTTACTCACTGAGCCACTACTCACAATTATGAAAACAAATTGATAAACCTAGATTGACCACCTCTATAATATTGGTTTTAGTAGCTTATTTACTGTAAGCTTTGGAAACAAGTTTTTGCTGTGATCCATAAACATTACCAGGTTGTTTTTTTCCAGAGCTTCTTCAGGCGGAGCTTCTATGGACTTATTAAAACACTAATCAAGTTCAGCAAATAGTATCCAGAATCTTGTATGGTGAATAAGGGGCTCAGGATATGGGTCACTGTGTAATAATATCACTAGCAAAATCATTTGAGCTATTATCACACACACAATACAGAGAGCAGGCAGACAAAAAAAACAGGACACCAGACACCAATCGTCGCCTCCCTCTGCGCCTCCCTCTGCACACAGCTCTCTCCTTCCATGCTGCTTCCTCTTTGTGTGGTTGGCTCCTCCTCCCAGCGACACCTCCTGATTGGCTGTACTACCCAGCAGCAGCTAATAGGGAATGTAGGAAACTGCCCAGCCCCCTAGCAGCCCTTACACCTTCTCCCAGCCCTGAAAAAAGGAAACCCTGCGGCAGCCTTCTGATACTCCCAGGGTACCCCAGGGGAAGGCGGAAAGCCTGGAGGGAAAACACTGCTGTAGAGTATTAAAGCAGCAGTCCAAGCTAATGTTTTTCTCTCTTTAATTTGTGCATCAATACAATCCACACAATAAGTAATTGGCTAAGTTGGCGATCGATCCTTTCTCCTGTGATCGATCATCGAAGATTCGGCTCGGGGGGTTCACTAAATGGCTGTCAGTGCAGCAGAAGAGAACCAAAGATGCAAAGTTCTGTGGGGAAGATCATGTGACCAGGCAGTTACTAGATACAATTGGTGCACTGCTAGAGAGAGGACAGGACTCAAAAAGGGGTGTGCCAGAGCCTGTTTCAGAAGAGGTAGGGGATGTAACTTTGTAAATGGCTGCTATAGAAACAAAACATGATTGTTACATTATAATACATTAAAAATGTCATTCAGAATTGTTTTTTTTTTTTTAAGGCTACAAACATTTTCTCATAGTACATGCAATATTTGGTTGAGTTTGCATATTAAAAAAAGGTTAAAACCAGATGGTTTCATTCTTGGTTCACAAATCACTGAATGAGTTAAAAAAGATATATACTTTTAGGTTGAAAATAATAATTACATGTAATTTTCGGCCAGTGGTGGTAACAGAGTAATACAATGACATATCCATTATCAGCTAAGAACGGTGCATGGGGAGTGGGGACAAAAAGTAGAGGTCGGATCAGGGCAACAGATCTTTTGCATACAGCGCAGCAAATAAAAGTATTACATTGTGAGCACATTCACATGTCTTAGACAAGACTGCAACCTGCTTTTCCCCATTATCTCCTAGCTTTTTAAGTCGCGCCACCCTGCCTGCTCACTGTCTTCTCTCTGTGATGGTGCAACATCACGTTGTCATGGCAACGCAATGGTGCATTGCCATAGCACATGATGGTGTCATTTGTGTCAGGAGAAGCCGGAAAGCAGGTAAGAGGCAATTACAGAGGCCCCACACTCTCCCCCGGCAATCAATTTAAATGTAGTGGGGAAGAGCGGGGGGGCCCTGTAAGTGCGGCGTCCCCCAGTTTGCGCACCCCTACCCTAGCATACAGTGCTTCTACTGCAGCAAGGGATTCTGGGAAATGACATGCACATGAGCACACCTGCAAGAATACTGGCTCTGAACGCTGCCATATCAGCCACAATGCTTGCCCCAGAAATTAATTTGTTCATTGTGAAACAAAGCAACATTGTCTACACTCACATATTCACTGAACCGTGAATGTGATGGAAAGGAAACCTGTAAGCGAGAACGAGCACACAGAGGTCTAGTTACTGGCTAAACAGCGGACATGGCGGCACAATGTGAATCTGGCTGTCTGGGTTTCAAGCGTCACCACTCTCAGCTCTGGTGGCTGTGGCCTTGGCTACAGTAACTGTCATTAAAAACCCGTCAAAGGTGAACTGACACACGAGTCTCTGCAACAGCGATGCGGATCATTGGAATTTTAGAATTCATATAGTTATTTTACGACCTGAACAGGACTCGGGAAACATGGCAGAGAAATGAATATGCTGAAAAGCTTCATCATCTGGCTAAACACTAATTAATTCAATCATAATAGCAGAACAAGCCGCTCAAACCAGTGCCTGACAAAGTACTAAATCTGTTTAGCATTCTGTTTGCAAACTTTATGTTTGTGATAATTACTTTATTTATTTAACTTAATACCCTGAGTAATTAAAAATTCAAAACTCGATTGTAAACTGTTTTGCAAAGTTCTTATATGTTGGGAAACAGTCAGAAGAATTGTTCCACCTCCTCACTGTCACAGAGGTGTGTAACCCATTGCAAAGAGAGCAATGAAAGGGTTACACTTTTATAAGCCATAATGTTTGATATTCTCACTTATGCGCAAAGAATATGTGCTGGACAAATTAGCAGTAAAGCCTTTCGTGCTTCATAATAATTGGGAAATAACTATTAATGCCATAAAACAGCCTAGCACAGGGATTGGACAACTCCAGTCTCCAAGGGCCACCAACAGTTGAGGTTTTCAGGATATCCCTGCTTCAGCACAGGTGACTCAATCAGTGGCTCAGTCGTTGCCCACCCCTGTCCTATGTACTAACCACGGGCTTAGCAGGTGAAAACAAATTCTTGATTTGCTATAACCATAACATATTGCAGCAGCGGTAATATGATATACTGTTGGTAACTGGGCACAGTGACCGCTCACAAGGGACTTAGGGGCTTATGCAGAGAGGTACGGAGCAGAAAGGCTTAAATTCGCCGCAGGTTTGGCATTTAATTGTGTCCTATGCAGGGTACTCCGGTAGCGCGGTGTGCAGGAAATTACTAATTAGGCAAGTTTCACTTGGCGTGAAACTCGCCATTCTGAGGCGCGCGGTATCTGGCCACAATACTGCCAACTTTAGTTGGCGGGCAAAATTTCCCCTGAACGTGCCATTTAGTAGCTCCGATTGGCGCGTTCATGCGCAACGGAGCTACTGGAATCGTGCGTGTTTCCGCGAAATCACGCTTCTCGCCACACGTCTGGCGAATTTGATTTGGCCCGCCAAGTTCTCGCTAGTAACTGCCTACATGAGGAAATTTTTGCCTCTAACCTGGAGAAATTTACCTTTACGTTCCTCTCTGCATAAGCCCCTTATTGTTTTTTAAGCATGAGTTTTTGCTAAAGTTACCAGGGCTTTTTTTTTTTTATTCGTGGATCTCACAGGAACCAAGTTCTGGCAAAACATGAAGTACTTCAGTATCTTTTTTATTTCGCTTTCAAGAGTTCTCTCTTCCTCCGGTCAGCAATACTGATTTACAAAGGAATCTATGGCTAAAACAGAGGTTAGAAAAGCAGAAAAATAAAAAATAATAAAAAAATAAACAGAGAAACAGGGGAAGGGTAATAAAACAGTGACAAGGAGCAGCATGTAGGGGGGGAGGATGCTGTAGGGGGGGGAGGTGTGGATAAGAACATTGGCAGAGAGGCAGGCAGGATCATTACAAACAATTGTGATAGTGGGAGAGAAACCCCATACCCGCATTAAGTGCTCTTGTTTTGGTGTCAAAGAGTCTTATCATTCTGAGTTCATTCTGGTAGGAATATCATCAATTACTGTATCCCCACTTCCCGCATACCCTTACCCCCACTTCCCGCATATCCTTACCCCCACTTCCCGCATACCCTTACCCCCACTTCCCGCATACCCTTACCCCCTCTTCCCGCATACCCTTACCCCCACTTCCCACATATCCTTACCCCCACTTCCCACATACCCTTGCCCCCACTTCCCGCATACCCTTACCCCCACTTCCTGCATATCCTTACCCCCACTTCCCGCATACCCTTACCCCCACTTCCCACATACCCTTGCCCCCACTTCCCGCATATCCTTACCCCCACTTCCCGCATACCCTTACCCCCACTTCCCGCATACCCTTACCCCCACTTCCCGCATACCCTTACCCCCACTTCCCACATACCCTTGCCCCCACTTCCCGCATATCCTTACCCCCACTTCCCGCATACCCTTACCCCCACTTCCCGCATACCCTTACCCCCACTTCCCGCATACCCTTACCCCCACTTCCCACATACCCTTGCCCCCACTTCCCGCATATCCTTACCCCCACTTCCCGCATACCCTTAGCCCCACTTCCCGCATACCCTTACCCCCACTTCCCACATATCCTTACCCCCACTTCCCACATACCCTTGCCCCCACTTCCCGCCTACCCTTACCCCCACTTCCCGCATACCCTTACCCCCACTTCCCGCATACCCTTACCCCCACTTCCCACGTACCCTTACCCCCACTTCCCGCATACCCTTACCCCCACTTCCCGCATACCCTTACCCCCTCTTCCCGCATACCCTTACCCCCACTACCCACATACCCTTACCCCCACTTCCCGCATACCCTTACCCCCACTTCCCACATATCCTTACCCCCACTTCCCACATACCCTTGCCCCCACTTCCCGCATACCCTTACCCCCACTTCCCGCATACCCTTACCCCCACTTCCCGCATACCCTTACCCCCACTTCCCGCATACCCTTACCCCCACTTCCCACATATCCTTACCCCCACTTCCCACATACCCTTGCCCCCACTTCCCGCATATCCTTATCCCCACTTCCCGCATACCCTTACCCCCAATTCCCGCATATCCTTACCCCCACTTCCCACATACCCTTGCCCCCACTTCCCGTATATCCTTACCCCCACTTCCCGCATACCCTTACCCCCACTTCCCGCATACCCTTACCCCCACTTCCTGCATACCCTTACCCCCACTTCCCGCATACACTTACCCCCACTTCCCACATACCCTTGCCCCCACTTCCCGCATATCCTTACCCCCACTTCCCGCATACCCTTACCCCCACTTCCCGCATATCCTTACCCCCACTTCCCGCATACCATTACCCCCACTTCCCGCATACCCTTACCCCCACTTCCCGCATACACTTACCCCCACTTCCCGCATACCCTTACCCCCACTTCCCACATATCCTTACCCCCACTTCCCGCATACCCTTACCCCCACTTCCCGCATACCCTTACCCCCACTTCCCACATACCATTACCCCCACTTCCCACATACGCTTACCCCCACTTCCCGCATACCCTTACCCCCACTTCCCACATACCCTTGCCCCCACTTCCTGCATATCCTTACCCCCACTTCCCGCATACCCTTACCCCCACTTCCCGCATACCCTTATCCCCACTTCGCACATACCCTTACCCCCACTTCCCGCATACCCTTACCCCCACTTCCCACATATCCTTACCCCCACTTCCCACGTACCCTTACCCCCACTTCCCGCATACCCTTACCCCCACTTCCCGCGTACCCTTACCCCCACTTCCCGCATACCCTTACCCCCACTTCCCGCATACCCTTACCCCCTCTTCCCGCATACCCTTACCCCCACTTCCCACATACCCTTACCCCCACTTCCCGCATACCCTTACCCCCACTTCCCACATATCCTTACCGCCACTTCCCACATACCCTTGCCCCCACTTCCCGCATACCCTTACCCCCACTTCCCGCATACCCTTACCCCCACTTCCTGCATACCCTTACCCCCACTTCCCGCATACCCTTACCCCCACTTCCCACATACCCTTGCCCCCACTTCCCGCATATCCTTACCCCCACTTCCCGCATACCCTTACCCCCACTTCCCGCATACCCTTACCCCCACTTCCCGCATACCCTTACCCCCACTTCCCGCATACCCTTACCCCCACTTCCCACATATCCTTACCCCCACTTCCCGCATACCCTTACCCCCACTTCCCACAAATCCTTACCCCCACTTCCCACATACCATTACCCCCACTTCCCGCATACCCTTACCCCCACTTCCCACATACCCTTACCCCCACTTCCCGCATACCCTTACCCCCACTTCCCACATACCCTTGCCCCCACTTCCTGCATATCCTTACCCCCACTTCCCGCATACCCTTACCCCCACTTCTCGCATACCCTTACCCCCACTTCCAACATACCCTTACCCCCACTTCCCGCATACCCTTACCCCCACTTCCCACATACCCTTACCCCCACTTCCCACATATCCTTACCCCCACTTCCCACATACCCTTACCCCCACTTCCCACATACCCTTACCCCCACTTCCCACATATCCTTACCCCCACTTCCCACATACCATTACCCCCACTTCCCGCATACCCTTACCCCCACTTCCCACATACCCTTACCCCCACTTCCCGCATACCCTTACCCCCACTTCCCACATAACCTTGCCCCCACTTCCTGCATATCCTTACCCCCACTTCCCGCATACCCTTACCCCCACTTCCCGCATACCCTTACCCCCACTTCCCGCATACCCTTACCCCCACTTCCCACATACCCTTACCCCCACTTCCCACATACCCTTACCCCCACTTCCCACATACCCTTACCCCCACTTCCCACATACCCTTGCCCCCACTTCCTGCATATCCTTACCCCCACTTCCCGCATACCCTTACCCCCACTTCCCGCATACCCTTACCCCCACTTCCCACATACCCTTACCCCCACTTCCCACATACCCTTACCCCCACTTCCCACATACCCTTACCCCCACTTCCCGCATACCCTTACCCCCACTTCCCGCATACCCTTACCACCACTTCCCACATACCCTTACCCCCACTTCCCGCATACCCTTACCCCTCTTCCCGCATACCCTTACCCCCACTTCCCACATACCCTTACCCCGATCCAGGTAAACTTTTGCTACCGACTAATCATGGTGAAAAACATTTGAACTCAGAATGATAAGCGCTAGTTTTTCACACCGTGATTTTCCTAGCGATGTACTTGCTCTGATAAGCTCTTGGTATTTTTCTCTCGTCATTTTGTTTTTTTCATCCCTGGCTGATGGGAACACTTTATGTACGCTGTATATCGTCTTGACATTTATCGATATAATGCCTTGTATGAAAATTTCCCCCATTTTGTTGATAATATAAAACATACTTACCTTTTATTTTTTACACTTTTTTGACTTCTTTCCTTTATTAGGAAAAGAAGAATCTTTATTGCTGAGAATTCTTACTTTTTACTAGGATTTTGGGGACTTTAAAGTAGCAGCACTTAAAAAGAAAAAAAAAAAAAAAATATATATATATATATATAAATATATATAATTTTTAGGTTTTATATATGCAGCCTTTGATTACCTTTACTGAAAACTAATTACCTAAAATGCCACTCAATTAGTCCTCCCGTGATTGATCAGCAAAGATCCTGCTTCCCAGGGTTCACTAAATGGCTGCCTTTCAGTTTTAATCAATCCTTCAGTCAGTGTAATTCAGCAGCTACAATGTATTATTATATTACTAAGGTAACATTATCTATTGTAACAGTTTGCAAGTCAAACTGCTGGGAACATTACTAACAAATGATCACAAACAGGAAAGTGTTACAAAGACCTTGCACTGCTGGGGAAATGCTAAAACCTGCTACAGAAATCAAAGGATGCTCAGTATATTAAAACTCATTAAAAATGGCATTAAGAGTTGAATTAAAATTTTTTTTCCAGAAGTGTTATCTAATACTACAGAACTGATTTTTCTTTTTTTAAACACACATAGGATATTGCCTGGATTGCTCTTTTAAGGTAAAGTCCTCCTGATCTATATTTTTTCTAAATAACATATCTTTTCTTTTTCTATTATACAAAGTTTTATTCTGTGATATGTAGCACAATCTAGGGCAATAATCAAAGCGTGATGAGCTTTTGTGCTTACAAATGTGCATTTTAACTTTTTTAGACAGTCCCAATTTAGTGGGCAAATCTTATTGGCTTCCTTAGAATAAAGAGTTCTATGAGCATTTCCACAAATGACCAATGGTCATACAAAGATAGCTACATTGTGACGACGCTAAGCAGCGCTCATAGCACACAGAATGCAGCACGGTCTCAGAGTCCTTGGATATACTATATCAGGGGTGGGCAACTCCAGGCCTCAAGGGCCACCAACAGGTCAGGTGTTCAGGATATCCCTGCTTCAGCACAAGTGGCTCCATTAGTGGCTCAGTCAATGACTGAAATATTCCAACGACTGAGCCATTGATTGAGCCACCCGTGCTGAAGCAGGGAGATCCTGAAAACCTGACCTGTTGATGGCCCTTGAGCACTGGAGTTGGCCACTCCTGCACTATATAATCTGCACTGCTATTGCTGTGAGATAAGTAACAACCATAACATTGTTTAGTTGCAGAGTAGTTGGTAATATTACGACCACAATGATACAATTGCTAAATATTAGCGTTATATATAAAATATAACAAAGTAAGTCACACAGTACACAGTGTATAACTTAGAATAGCACTCACAGAATGATGCAGACACGCTCATTATTGAACATGTTTGTGTAATTCTAAAGCAGCAATCCTGACAGAATTATTGTGCATCTCGGACTGCTGCTTCAAACAAATAGTATTTATCTTTCAACAGCAACTGTAATAACCTCCAAGCACCCCCTGAAACATTCGCAAAATATCCCATATAGGCTCTTTGCATTACATATGTTCAGACATTAGCCAAAATTTTGTAACATTAATGTAAAAAATTGTTGCCATCTGCAAATATCGCCATATCGACACACTCACTAAAGGCAAATCGTTAGTGGCAAAGCAGCTATGTGATGCAGCGATACGTTGACGATATTTTTAACATGGTCCATCCAAATGAGCACGACAATTAGTAATTATCACACAATTACTTATGTACGTGCTATTTACTAAAGTCTGATGCCTGGAGATGTACAGTAAGGTTGCTGACAAAAATACACCTTATTATTTTGCTGGCATCCACCAGATTGGCAATATGCCCACCGTTACTATGTATATAATGACCACTATATACAGCTGTAGTGCCCCTTATTGTAATCTCTGGCACACAGCCAAGTGATTACTGCAATGCCAGGGCTCCGGTGTTGCTTAGCCGCGAGTGTTTATGGAGGACCTATTGAGAATGATAGAATGATAGTTTACTGAGTTAATGTAGCATAAGTTTAGATTGCTCCATTTACGCCACGTTATCTCAGTAAAGTATCAGTCTCAATAGGGAGTCCGTTAGCACCCGCGGCGACGCAATTTGGGCACGAACAGAAGTGATGCAGAAATGGGACGTATAGTGTGTAACTACCGCAGGAAGAGTTAAAAAAAAGAACAAATGCCTTGAATGCAGGGGGGGGGGGGAGGTCTGGCGAGACAGGACCTTTCTTATTTTTAAATTATTATTATCAATATAAAATCTTGGAACCATGGATAATTATATAGAACGAGTCAAGCTCACTAAGGAAGAAACAAGGAGATAAGGCATTATGGATAAGGAAGCGTTTGACAATCAGTACCTCTATGAAGTCTATGAAGTTCATCCAAAAGGGACACCAGAGACCAGGGTAGACACTCCCCCCCCATCCCCCAACCCCCCCCCCCCCCCCCCGCTCTGCCTCACCTCACCCCTCTTTCTCGGGCAACAGGTTTTGCCATCCTTTCCCCCCCAAAAAATACAAAAATGTTTCTGTATTAGGCTATGCATATCGTTCCTTGTATGTACATTTTATATCTGCCTAATATTTACAGAGATGTGAATAATGACATATACATTACATATTACAATAATAAATATAATGGCAGAATACTTTACATAAAATGTATTTTTATTTTCAAACGTAAAATGATGGCGCATAAAGGCTTTTATTTACAGTGATAAGCAAAATTGTTTTATTTACAATATAACAATATAATGGCGACAGTAAAAACATATATATATATATATATAATCAAAAAATAAATAGATGATACCGTTCTGTGGCTGACGAAATGCTTTTATTTGTGCGAGCTTTCGAGATACACTGATCTCTTCTTCCGGCGATGTTACAATGAATGAAGCAAGGATAACTTAAAAACAGTGTCTCTTGGAATGTTATCTGTGCTTGTCCTTCCCCCGTGTGGATGTGTTTTATGGCTAGAGGTGTCAAAGGGTAACTGAAAGCAAGTGAAGAAAGAGTGTGTATGTGTATCAGTGTGAATAAAAATGAATGGAGAGCCCACAGTATAAACAGTGCTCTACACAAGGTGTGTGTGGAGTGAGAGGGATATAAATGGTGTGGGTGGGTGTGGAAATGTGAGAGTTTGTAGCACAACTAAAAGTGTGTGTGGATACTATGTGGTCCCTATTGGTGTATATGGATGGAAAAATAAGGAGTATTAGTATGTGTGAGAGACAGCTGTGTGTGCATACATATAGCACAGTATGTACAGACATGGCCTTTAGCGCTCATGGGAAGAGAGTTCGCTAGTGTCAGTAATGACTCATAAAATTTCGATCTCTGTTTAGGCCACTGCTAAGTGTCCCGAACAGTTGCATAAATTTGTATTCATGCAACCGTCTCTCTTTCGGGGTTTTAAGATTACCTTTGAGTATGGCAACCCTCAGATCGTTCATCTTATGGCCAGAGTCAGAGAAATGTACGCCAACAGGACTGTCTCTTGTTCCGCGTGTGATGCTGTGGCGATGCAGGTTCATTCTCTTGTTTAGCCCCTGTCCTGTCTCACCTATGTAGTAGCAGCCCCCTGGGCATTTCATGCACATGATGAGGTACACGACATTGCTGGAGGAACAGGTGAACCCTCCTCTGATTTTGTATTCCCGATTCTTGTGTGGTATTTGTATTGTGTCCGCTGTGTAGAGCATTGCACAGGTTTTGCATCTTGGGTCCTGGCATGGTTTTGTCCCGCATTCAGTTGTACTGCTGAATACTTTACTCCTCACCATAATATTCTTGAGATTATGGGGTTGTCTGTATGATAATAAGGGTGCTTCAGGGAAGACCTGTTGCAGTCTTGTATCTTCCTGGAGGATGGGTTGTAGTTTCCTGGCGATCTTGCGTAGGGCTCCTAGGTGTGGGTTATATGTGACCACCAAAGGAACCCTGTCGCTTGTCTCCTTCTGTTTGTATTCAAGGAGATCACTTCTTGGTATTCTGGTGGCTTTGTGAATTTTCTGGTCTACAATTCTGTGGTTATATCCACGGTTTATAAAGTCTGATCTCAAGGCTTTAATCCGCTGGTCTCTGTCTGCTGTGTCGGAGCATATCCGGTTGTATCGTATGGCTTGACTGTAGATGGTTGCATGTTTGGTGTGTGTCGGGTGGAAGCTGTTGTCCCTCAAATAGCTGGCTCTGTCTGTAGGTTTGCGGTATAAAGAAGTCTGTAGTTGGTTGTTCTTTATAGTAATGGTGGTGTCTAGAAAATGTACTTCATCCGGGGAATGGGTGAGTTTGAGGTTGATGGTCGGGTGGAAAGTATTGAAGTTGTCATAGAACTGTAGGAGGTCCTGTTCGCCAGAGGTCCAAATCAGGAGGATGTCATCGATGTAGCGAAGGTATGTAAGGGGTTTCAAGTGACAGGTGGACAGAAAGTCACTTTCCAGTTTTGCGCAGAACAGATTGGCATACTGTGGCGCCATCCGAGTACCCATAGCGGTCCCGGTTGTCTGGAGGTATGTGTCATTTCCAAATGTGAAGTAGTTATGGGTCAGAATAAATTCAATGCATTTAGTCACTGTCTCTGTGAGTGGCTCCTGCGATCCCAGAAAGTATCTGCAGGCTGAAATCCCATCCTCGTGGGGGATGTTTGTATAAAGTGACTCTACATCCATAGTTGCTAGTAGTGTTCCTGTAGGGAGGGGGCCAATGGCATTCAGTTTGTTTAGCAGGTCGGTGGTATCCTGGATATAGCTGGGTGTGTTCCTGACAAGTGGTTTTAGAATGCCCTCCACCCAGCCAGAAATATTCTCGGTAAGTGTGCCAGATCCAGAGATAATAGGGCGCCCAGGGTTACCCTCTTTGTGAATTTTAGGGAGCATGTAGAATGTGCCAGGTTTTGGGTTAGCTGGTATCAGGTCCAGAATTTGTTCTCCTGTGTGGATCGGGAGTGTTTTAATGATCCGGTTGAGTTCTCGCATGTATTTTTTAGTTGGATCCTCCTGCAGTTGGGTGTAGTACTTTGAATCAGAGAGTTGCCTGTGTGCTTCCCGCAGGTAGTCTGTGGTGTTCATTATGACCACTGCTCCTCCCTTGTCCGCAGGTTTGATTGTTATGTTGTGGTTGGCCTTTAGCGATTCTATGGCTTTCCTCTCCATCAGTGTCAGATTATATGTTTGTTTCCTTACTTTGTCCAGGATGGTGGTTTTGGCGCTGTGTCTGAAGCTTTCAATGTACCGGTCCAATGTGGGGTTGCGCCCAGTTTGTGGGATCCAGTTTGATTTTAGCTTCTCCCTGCTCATGTGCAGCGGCTCTCCTTCTGCAGTGTTGGCATAATCTTGGTTGTGTCTGTCATGGAAGAACTCCTTAAGACGCAGCCTTCTGAAGTATTCTTCTAGGTCACTGCACAGCTCAATCTTGTCCATAGGCTTGGTAGGGCAGAATGTGAGACCCTTTGATAATACTGAGGACTCTGCTTGATTAGGTGTGTAATCTGAGAGGTTAACAGTGCAGTCCTGCTCTTGGTGACTGTCAATGTTTGTATTATTAGTTGTTGTGCTGGCTGCTGCAGAGTATCTCATTCTTAGCCTCAGTCTGTGCAGTTTCTTTTCCTTATTGCTAATTAGACCCTTCAGGAGTTTTCATGGAATGTTTGGAGTCCTCTCCATGTGTCTGTGTGAATTTCTCCTGTCTCCAGGATGCTGTCTATTGTCACCTTTGTCTTTCTCCTGTTGCTGTAACAGATGCTGATGAGATGGTTCCTTAATCTTTCTGAGTTCCTGGTGCACAGTTGTTGGGAGAATTTTGTGTTGTATGTGGTAGCAAGTGGGTTTTTGAGGACGAGTCCTTTTGGGATCAGATGCTCCTTCTTGCATTTGCTGAGGAAGATGATATCGCTGTCTAGTTGTGCCTGTTTTTTCAGTAAATCCTTTAGCTTCATTTGGGTGCGGTACAATGTGGTATCTTCCATATTTTCATGTAGAGGTATCAGTACCGTGTTAGCCGAGCTTCAATAATCAAAAAATAAATAGATGATACCGTTCTGTGGCTAACGAAATGCTTTTATTAGTGCGAGCTTTCGAGATACACTGATCTCTTCTTCCGGCGATGTTACAATGAATGAAGCAAGGATAACTTAAAAACAGTGTCTCTTGGAATGTTATCTGTGCTTGTCCTTCCCCCGTGTGGATGTGTTTTATGGCTAGAGGTGTCAAAGGGTAACTGAAAGCAAGTGAAGAAAGAGTGTGTATGTGTATCAGTGTGAATAAAAATGAATGGAGAGCCCACAGTATAAACAGTGCTCTACACAAGGTGTGTGTGGAGTGAGAGGGATATATATATATATATATATATATATATATATATATACACACACATTTTAAATTCCTTGATACCACGATTCTGCCTCCCAAACAGTAATGGCACCCTCTATATATTTATTATCAATAAGCATTAGTAAGTATAATGCCCCTAGTGCAGGGGTGCTCAACATCAGTCCTCAAGCCCCCGCTGGGTCCCCCCAACAGGGCAGGTTTTTAGGACATCCCAGATTCAGCACAGGTGGCTCAATCAGAGTCTCAGTCAAAGACTGGGTCTCTGATTGAGCCACCTGTGCTGAAGCAAGAACTGATGAAGCTCCCTCTGCTGAAGCAGGGATTGATTGAGCCACCTGTGCTGAAGCAGGGATATCCTAAAACCTGACCTGTTGGGGGGGGGGGGGGGCTTGAGTACTGGAGTGAAACTGAAGCACCCCTGCCCTAGGATAAAAGCAACACAGTGCTCCTCTGTTAGTGCTCCTTTTTTTTAAAGAGCATGAGTTTCCTGCACTATCAGAGAGCCTCTTACAGAACACACAGCTAAACACGTGTCTCAATGATACTATAGTACAGGGGCTCAGCTCCAGTCCCCAAGACCCACCAACAGGTCAGGTTTTAAGGATATTCCTGTTTCAGCACAGGTGGCTCATTCAGTGGCTCACTCTTTGACCAATATAGTTCATAGATTTGACACATTTCTTCCTTAAAAAAAGCCCTTCTTACAATAAATGTAGATACGCAGTAAGTATATTTCCAAACTGTGTGCACTTAGGGAGTTTGTCATTAATTATCTTTCATTAAACTGAAGAGAATCCCCCACATTTATTAGGGAAATGCAATAATTCTCAAATAAATATGTAGGATTGAAAATCATAGCTTAAAAATAAAATGTGATTTTTTTAAATCAAGATATCTAGTTTGGGGCGGCAGAAGTGCTGTGTTAGGAGAGGTAGGACAGGCCTGCAATGTGCTGTGATAGGAGAGATAGGACAGGCCTGCAATGTGCTGTGTTAGGAGAGGTAGGACAGGCCTGCAATGTGCTGTGTTAGGAGAGATAGGACAGGCCTGCAATGTGCTGTGTTAGGAGAGGTAGGACAGGCCTGCAATGTGCTTGTAAGGAATCCACTACTGGCTTTGACTTTTGCCTTGCAGACCTGTGCAGTTGCAGGCTTCCTCTGGCAATCTATGGCACAGGTGCTGCCTCTCATTGCAGCTTCTGCCCTGTGCTACTTCATTGGAGGAATTCTCACACACCCTCCTCCTGTGATTGGATCTCCGCCCTTTATATTCTAGGCGTTGGCTCTGAACCAGCGCCGAGCATAACTATTCCTACCTCTATGTTACTGTCTCTGCCACAAACCACCCCAGGCCTCTCTCCTAGCGTTCTTACCTTCCAAGTTCCTGAGTATCCAGAGGCCTGGTCCTGGACGTCTGTGCTGAAGCGTTGTTGCCAGCACTGGCCTGCTGCTATCTCCTTGCAGTGGCCTACCCTGGACGTCTGTGCTGAAGCGTTGATGCCAGCACTGGTAACTGCTGCATTCCCTCCTAGCAGTAGCTACCCTTCCTGTCCTGTGGCCTGCCGCTATTCTCCTGTAGTGGCCTGTCCTGGACGTCTGTGCTGAAGCGTTGATGCCAGCACTGGTACTGCTGCATTCCCTCCTAGCAGTGGCTACCCTTCCTTTCCTGCGGCCTGCTGCTATCTCCTTGCAGTGGCCTGCCCTGGACGTCTGTGCTGAAGCGTTGATGCCAGCACTGGCCTGCTGCTATTCTCCTGCAGTGGCCTACCCGGGACGTCTGTGCTGAAGCGTGTTGCCAGCACCGGTACCTGCTGCATTCCCTCCTAGCAGTGGCTACCCTTCCTTTCCTGTGGCTTGCTGCGATCCTCTTGCAGTGACCTGCCTTGGACTTCTGCGCTGAAGCGTTGGTTCTTCCCGACGCTGCCCTGCGGTGAACTTCGGCCAGCCTGCTGTCTCCTCCTGCTGAGATCGGCGTCATGGGCCGAGGCCGCTCCTCGCGCAGAAGCCACCCCCGCGCTCACGCTCCTAAGCTGAAGCGGGGAAATCCTGACTACCTGTTGCCGAACTCCTGCTTCCATAACGACGATGCTGCCTTCTCCAATCCTGACCCTGCGATGTACGACTACGAACTGCGCACTCCGGATCAGTCTGCGTGGACTCAGGTCGGTGATTATATAACCCCACCTCAGCCCCGCGGTCCGGTCCCGGTTTGTGGCGAGCATCGGCGTAACAGTGCTGTGTTAGGAGAGGTAGGACAGGCCTGCAATGTGCTGTGTTAGGAGAGGTAGGACAGGCCTGCAATGTGCAGTGGGGTTTTGTGAAATTAGCATAACATCATAACAATGTAGAGAATTTTAAATATGATATAAGGATTTACACATTAGATGAATTCACTGTGCAAAAAATGCACATTCTATTTTCCAAACGGCTGGTTGTGGATTATATCATTGTGAGATACAGCAACTAATCTTTAAAAACTGCATCCCATGTTTATGCGCCTTTACAGATATAGTTCTACTCTGATTACAGACGCACAATACACAGCACTAAGAGCTACTTAGCACCGCACCTCTACTGGAACCCCATGGGACATAGTGGTGTGAGCAAGGCTGAGCCGTGCTGAGCCGTGCTGAGCTGTGCTGAGCCCCTGCAGCCACAATGAGAGCGACTTTAGCACGGGCTCGCGCACGCACCCGCACGCTTAGGGAAGCGTGGGTCTCAAGATGTTTTCAAATTTGGCGCTCGCCGGAGCGCAGGGCCGGTCACGTGAGCGGTTCGCCCAATGAGGGCGAACCAGCTCCGTGATGTCACTGGCCCGCCCCCAGACCCGCCCCCGACACGCCCACGGACGGCACGCTGTGTAAGGCCAGGGAAAGCACCCGCTTTCCCTGAGCCTCAGCACTGTTTGGGGCACTATGTCCCAGGTCTAAACAATCTGCACTCACACTAACATGAAGTTTGCCAAGTTGTGTACTTGTCTCACAAAGTTCCTTGTATGTGCTGTTACACACTGGCTACAACCAGAATAAAAGGTACCAAAAGGTATGTTTGAATCTAGTGTTAAGCACAATTGTGTCCCTTTCCCTTAGAAAACCATGATGGTAATATCAATTTCTGTCATCTACATGGGTAACACAGTGTTAATGTAATTGGGGACTAAAGATCCTTCCTTGGGTACACTGTAAATAGTAATTACATTTTCATTGTTTCCAATGTGAATGTAAACGTAATTTAATGGGGTTTCCTAATAACTAACACAGTATGGTCCAGCCCCTCTGCTAGGGATGGTTACTCTCTGCACTTATTCCAGTTCTATGGTAATTATTTGATAGTGTGATGCCCAGAAGTGTATGTCACATTCCAGGTGTGGTATCATTATGTATACATCGTACCCCCTGCGTTTCTCCTACAACACATGAATAGTGGCATTTAATAATGATTTATGATATCTCAATATATCTTACAATTGTCTTGTTTTAGATACAATTATACCACTGTTGCTTGTGCCTTGTCATCTAATTGTTTAAGAAACCGTTAACATACAGTGTGTGTGTGTGTGTGTGTGTGTGTGTGAGTGTGTGTGAGTGTGTGTGTGAGTGTGTGTGATTGTGTGTGTGTGAGTGTGTGAGTGAGTGTGTACACTCCTATTCCATTTCTTCAGGATGACTTTAGCAGAGGAGCTGCAGGGACCTGATAGAGACTGATGTGACCATCCTGTCCTTAGTGACAATATATCTCACTGAACAAGCCATGCATGCCATATCTGCAACTCACACACTACAAACACACACAACTCAACACACACAACACACACTCACACACACACACACACACACACACACACACACACACACACACACACACACACACACACACACTCACTCACCACATTGTAACATTCCCTAAAAAACACACACACACACACACACACACACTCACCACATTGTAACATTCCCTAAAAGATGAGAAAGTGAGAATTTCCTGAGGACCCCCCCCCCCCCCTCCCAGCTCTGATCCAGCCGGGTCACGTGACGGCGGGGAGGGGCTGGCTCCGGCCAGTGGCGCACACAGTGGCCGGTGGGTGGTACATGAGAAGGAGCCGGGTGAGGGCTGCTCGGGTACCCGGGCGAGGTGCTGGGATGTAGCGCCGCTCCCTGCAGAGGACGAGGCGGTACTGTGACCCTGCGGCGCGGCCGGGGAGGCAGCGGGGAGCATGGCCGGCATCGGCAAGGTAATGCTGCATTACTGCTGGGAAGCATTGTGGGGTGAGGCGCCCAGGGGGGCTCCTGCAGGGGGGGCACAGGGGGCTCCTGCAGGGGGGGCACAGGGGGCTCCTGCAGGGGGGGCACTGCAGCTGGGGGCAGGGGACAATGACATGAGTGCGGCTGGGAGCAGTGCCTGCCTGCTGCTACTGTGTGGGGTGTCTGTGCGCTACAGGGGGAGTGTGTGTGTGTGTGTGTGTGTGTGTGTGTGTGTGTGTGTGTGTGTGTGTGTGTGTGCAGAATAGTGTGTGTGTGTATGTCTGCAGAATAGTGTGTGTGTGTGTGTGCAGAATAGTGTGTGTGTGTGTGTGTGTGTGTGTGTGCAGAATAGTGTGTGTGTGTGTGTGTCTGCAGAATAGTGTGTGTGTGTGTGTGTGTGTGTGTGTGTGTGTGTGTGCAGAATAGTGTGTGTGTGTGTGTGTGTGTGTGCAGGATACTGTGTGTGTGCAGGGTAGTGTGTGTGCAGAATAGTGTGTGTGTGTGTGTGTGTGTGTGTATGTCTGCAGAACAGTGTGTGTGTGTGTGTGTGTGTGTGTGTGCAGGATACTGTGTTTGTGCAGAATAGTGTGTGTGTGTGTGTGTATATGTCTGCAGAATAGTGTGTGTGTGTGTGTGTGTGTGCAGGATACTGTGTGTGTGCAGGGTAGTGTGTGTGTGTGTGTGTGTGTGTGTGTGTGCGCGCGTGTGTGTGTATGCAGGATAGTGTGTGTGTGTGTGTGTGTCTGTGTGTGCAGGATAGTGTGTGTGCAGGGTAGTGTGTGCAGGATACTGTGTGTGTGTGCAGGATAATGTAGGATATTGTGCAGGATAGTGTGTGTGTGTGTGTGTGTGTGTGTAGGATAGTGTGTGTGCAGGATACTGTGTGTGCAGGATACTGTGTGTGTGTGCAGGATAATGTAGGATATTGTGCAGGATAGTGTGTGTGTGTGTGCAGGATAGTGTGTGTGTGTGTGCGCAGGATACTGTGTGTGCAGGATAGTGTGTGTGTGTGCAGGATAATGTAGGATATTGTGCAGGATAGTGTGTGTGTGTGCAGGATAGTGTGTGTGTGTGCAGGATAATGTAGGATATTGTGCAGGATAGTGTGTGTGTGTGCAGGATAGTGTGTGTGTGTGCAGGATAATGTAGGATATTGTGCAGGATAGTGTGTGTGTGTGTGTGCAGGATAGTGTGTGTGTGTGCAGGATAATGTAGGATATTGTGCAGGATAGTGTGTGTGTGTGCAGGATAGTGTGTGTGTGTGCAGGATAGTGTGTGTGTGTGTGTGTGTGTGTGTGCGTGTGCGCGCAGGATACTGTGTGTGCAGGATACTGTGTGTGTGTGCAGGATAATGTAGGATATTGTGCAGGATAGTGTGTGTGTGTGTGTGTGTGCAGGATAGTGTGTGTGTGTGTGTGTGTGTGTGTGTGTGTGCGCAGGATACTGTGTGTGCAGGATAGTGTGTGTGTGTGCAGGATAATGTAGGATATTGTGCAGGATAGTGTGTGTGTGTGCAGGATAGTGTGTGTGTGTGCAGGATAATGTAGGATATTGTGCAGGATAGTGTGTGTGTGTGCAGGATAGTGTGTGTGTGTGCAGGATAATGTAGGATATTGTGCAGGATAGTGTGTGTGTGTGTGTGTGTGCAGGATAGTGTGTGTGTGTGCAGGATAATGTAGGATATTGTGCAGGATAGTGTGTGTGTGTGTGTGTGTGCAGGATACTGTGTGCGCGTGCAGGATAATGTAGGATATTGTGCAGGATAGTGTGTGTGCAGGATAGTGTGTGTGTGTGTGCAGGATAGTGTGTGTGCAGGATAGTGTGTGTGTGTGCAGGATAGTGTGCAGAAAGGGGGGTGGGGCAGAGACTTTGCTATGAAGAATCCCCCAGGAGCCTGGGACATGTGGGGACTTTACTGGACTGAGCAGATAAAGGGGCTCCCCTGATTCTGAGCAGGAGTGTGAACAATTCTTTGTGATTTCCAACATTTGTAATGTTCTGGAGACTTCCCCTGATACACAGTTACATGGAACAGCTGGAACACTGACAGTGCTTTCCAATGGGGAGCAGCAGCACTGCAGGGACTAGGGAGAATGCTGTTTAATGCTGGCCCTTTGGCACTGGAGGGGTTATTAAAGTTTGCATTTCTATGTATGTCACTCACCCTTGTGTGTTAAAAGACCCATCAATATATTGCAAAATATCACGCAACATGTTGGGGAGGCTAAAGGCTTTTATCAATGCTCAGCTATGGGGTCTAATGTTCAAGAAGTATTTCCCAACAGGCATATTGGTTCTTTTTGTTTAGTAAAGTACAGTATACATCTTCTGAAGGCTGATAACTCGGAAGTCAAACATATATAGTGGGTGTATGTATACACATATACATAGAATTTATTCTCTTAGTGGCACACACCACTGTGGTGGTGTGTGCCACTAAGAGAATAGATTCTTTTTTGCAAATCCGAAGTACCTTGGATCCTATACTTACTTACAGTACATGTATCCTGAGAATACACCAGACAGGTTTTTTCCTGAACCACAGAGCACCGGTACTTTAAAAGTATGTTGCAAACATTATAGCATTTAAGGTGTGCAAGACCTAAAACCTCTGACCATACACATATACATACACACATACACACAAGCACACACTATTATATATCATCAATATAACATGCTCCGCTGCTGTACTTTTCATTTATCTGGGAGGTTAATCGTCATCCCAGAACATGTTCTAAGTTTAATTAATACAAATTTAAAGTATAAATTATTTGATTCCTTTGACAAGTGGGAAACTTGTCTACGGAAAGCATATCATTCTAACTCACTCCGAGCCAGCGGTGCAGACCCAGTGCAGATGTTGGCATTTCATTTTACTATCCCTTCTAACATCACAGGTTGCTATCAGAAGTTCAGTTGTCATCATGTTTTCCTGTCTCTGAAACAGGAATCAAAGATGCAATGACAAAGCACCGCTTTAGCTGTTACTTCACATTTAGCTTCTGAATAAATGTGTCCTTATTATGATTTTAAAAAAGTGGATCTCTAATCACTGCAATACATGTCTTGATAATTAATATGACTTTCGATGATTTATTTTGCATCATCACTATATATTGCAGAGCAATGCTGCAGTCCCTATCTGCAAAGGGGGAAGTGGAGGGAATAGTTTAAGGTTTAGGAAATCCGATAATGCTCGAAAACGTATCTAAATCATAATTTTAGTATGGTCTGTTCACCTAAACTGTTCCTTTTTCTGAAAGTCAGCCGTTTGAAGCTTTTTTTCAGATTAGTTCATGGAGGTAAGATGGGCAAGAGGCACCCCAGACATTATTATTATTTAATTATAAAGTGCGATCATATGCCGCAGTGCGGTACAATGGGGGTACAGAGTAATCTATATTACAAACACGTTGTGATGGGCAAATACAAAGGGGCTACTCCGCAAAGCTTTTTTTTTGTTAATACTGTACTGTACTTATATTTGCAGAATTAGAATGCAAAAGAACAGTACTTCATGTGATGTAGTGCTGAAAATAATGTAATTGAATTATGATAATGGTAACATGCTATTTACCCTCTTTAGTAATAGTAGGGTGGGTAAAAAAGTGACAAAAACCCTCTACAGTACAGTGTACAGTAAATACAAATACCACTTCTGGTGCATTTGCAGGTATCAGACAGGTCTGCAACCCTGCCTGTCCGCATTATCTCTTAGCATACAACCCTTCCACGGTAGCCAGGGATTCTGGGTAATGACATGCAAATGAGCACTCACAGTGAGTCACTCTTTACTTCTTAATCATTTTAACATGGAACCCCTATAAGCGTGTGCGTGCCGTATTACACAGCTTTCAGTACGGCCTGGGTTACAGGCGTGCATGGTCAGTAATAGTCTCTGTAACCCATCAATCGCCAGATCTTGTAAGTACATTTCTACTGTAGATATTTGTTTTATCTTAAATAATTCCCTTTTTGCCCTGTTTATATTACATTAAAAAAAACACATGTGGTTATGCCATTAATTTCCTGTCTGTTGGTGATGTAATGTCAATTATCTGTTATCGCTGAAGAATTTACTGAAACACTGAATATTTGACATTCTTGGACCTACGACGAGTGCTGTTTTTTGTTGTTTTTGTTTTAGCAATTTAACATTTAGTGCAACGGTGCAATATAAACAATAATGCATTGTGATGGTAAATGGACAAAAGCTATTACTGGTAAAGTTCATTTTATAATCCAGGTAAACATGTATTATGTTGAAATTGCTATAACCCAGCTCATACGCACATGGTCCTAGTTAAAATCAAGGCTCGAGATAATTAACATTACACAGTAAGGGAGTGTACTGTAAAACCACTGAACACGCCTGTGTTCCAGATGTGCAAGCGTAGTCTCCCTGGGATCAGAAGAAGCACGGACTCCTGCTAGCCCACGACAAACCAGATCTGTGTGAGTTTAAAGCAGCAAATCCACAAAGCTTATCTCAACCGGAAACTTTTTTCAACATCTTGTGCACACTCTTGAGGGGTTCTATATATTAGGGCTGTTCTGTACTGCGTGCGCTTGCTACGCCGTGCGCGCGCGGCAGTTTTAGTTGGCTGAGGTTAGTCAGCCTTTCTATTATGGTGCCGCGCGCGCACAGCAGTGTGTGTGCAACATGCCGACAGGGGGGAAGATGAAGAAAATAAGGAATTTGCGCTGCTGCCGCCGGTGAAATGTATGTATATTTGTTTATATGTGTGTGTATGTGTGTATGTGTGTATGTGTGTGTATGTATGTACAATGTTAATAAACAATTTACTAAAGTATTTATTTATTTCAAAACTTATTTAACACACATACACACACATACACATAATGGTACACACACATATACGTACACATACACACACACACATACATACAGTACCTCACTCGCTCACAGCATACACACAAAAAGCGAGCGGCACGTTCACGCGCGTTCGCACAGGCACGCGCTCGCGCACGGCCGCACACACTATAGAACGGCCCTAACACACAAACTGATCCCAGTACAATTGGCTGAAACCCCCCATTCACGTGAGTAGTGGTTTTCGGGTGATCGCGGTGAGATCTCACCCTCTGAGTATATGGCATTACTCCCCTGGTCTCAGTAACTTGGTGCTATTTTTCATTCCTCAGATTGGGAGAAACGGTGACTCAGGGACGGGCTGAAGTGAGCATCAGGGACTCCAATAAAAAATTACAGACAGCAAAAACCCATATATCATTAACTACTAAATCTCTAAAGAAGTTTAAAAAAATAAAATAAGGTTTTACTTGGGTAACAAGTTTGCATCATAACAGAAAACACGTTTTCCGTGTGTCTTGACATGTTCTGAGAAAAATATATTGTTAGAAAGCGCAGCATCATTCTTTTTATATTAAATAGTGGCGAATACTTTAATAAGAGATTTATCATCACATATTGTTTTGTCTTTCTTTGCTTTTCTTCCTCAACTGAATTTGTATAAACACAAACCACACATTTCACTTTATTTTGTGACGAGAAATAAGAGAGAGAAGAGAGTTGGAGCAGGCAAAGAGGATTTGGGGGATGAAGAGAGAGGGGGTGGGAGGGGGGGGAGAAAAAGAGATAAAATAATATTGATTAGATTGATATAACACTTATCTACAAATAGCTCCAGTGTATTGGCTTTACTCCACTTTATTAACTTTAATGAAATGAAATCTTTTAGCAATAATACGCTTAGGAACCTACTATTCTACCTTTCCAGGATATTAAACTTGCAAGTTTTGTTTGCCCTTGTAAAAAAAATAAAAGATAAAACATTCTCTTGAAAATATGAAACCAAATTCCCACAAATACAGGGACATCAAATAACCGCGGCAAACCTATTATTGCACTCAGTGACATGGTGGGAAACCGTCTCTGTCTGACCCCAAAAAGAGCTAAAAACAGCGGCATTAGGTGCAGAGGGAACCACCGGTGCCAACGTGTAAAAGACATTCGGGGTCCAAAAAATGATACGTCTGTGCCACAATATAGAGGCCACAAGATGGTTAATAGTTAGCACTTTTCCTTTTTAGGATAATTATGATATTATCCATATCCTTCTATGCCTAAAAATACCCTTACATCGTCATTCTGCCGCTGTCCCAGGTTATCACTTTAGGCAGCTGATAAACTGCCACTGATAAGAAAAGTATTGCATTTATTACAATTTACCTTGGCACTAGATATGCGGGTGGGCAACTCCAGTCCTCAAGGGGCATAAACAGGTCAGGTTTTCAGGATATCCCAGCTTCAGCACAGGTGGCTCAATCAGGGCTTGTTTTTTTCGCATGGTTAAATCAAGCAGTGGAGAAGGTGCATAACAGGGACCAGGAGTTTCTGCACCGGTCCCTGTAAAGATCGCTGCCCTCGCAGATATTTCTATATTTATATGTAATCAAAAGGATGTCCAAATGTTATGCTCATATCCTAATACAGGGTGTGCAATCTTTCTCCGCTGCACCCCCCTGCCTGCTTCCCTCCCTGCTTGCGTCCCCCCCTCCCCTTGTCTCCGGCTTTCCGGCATCAAATGGCGCCACATGACCCCGCAGCGTCATTTGATGCCACGTTGCCATGGTGACGTGTTTCCGAAGACAGGATAAGGATAGTTGCAGAGGCCTCACGCGATCCCCCGGAATTTAATTTAAATGCCTTGGAGAAGAGCGCGGGGACTCTGCAACCGCCCACGCCCCCCTCCCCCACCCCCCAAAAAATATTGCGCGCCCCCCAGTTTGCGCACCCCTGCCCTAATACGTCCAAAAGAGCGTCTAGGGAAAGGGGGTGGGCGCTCCAGTCCTCCAGGGCCATCAGCAGGTCAGGTTTTCGGGATATCCCTGCTTCAGCACAGGTGGCTCAATCAGAGGCTCAGTCAAAGGCTGAGCCTCTGATTGAGCCACCTGTGCTGAAACAGGGGCTGATTGAGCCACCTGTACTGAAGCAGGGATATCTTGAAAACCTGACCTGTTGTGGGGACTTGGGGACTGGAGATGAGCCCCCCTGTTCTACCTGACATTAAAATTCCAATGTGATTTGCGATGTCATAAATTAGATAAAGAAACAACACGAAGAGCTGAAAAGCCAATAGGAACAAGGCAACTCTTAATCAGCTCGTTTAAAAACTGAGAACAATATAAAACATACCCAGCCTGTCCAGGTACTAAATACCCAGCCTGTCCAGGTACTAAATACCCAGCCTGTCCAGGTACTAAATACCCAGCCTGTCCAGGTACTGGTGCTGTGTTCACTGATTCTCATTGGGATGGAATAACCTACTGTACAGGCATAAATTAAATCACTTTTTTTTTATAATTACCAAAAGCTCCTTAGCTGGTGATGCAGCTAATCTTGGCTTCTATACACTAAAATAATCCAGAGTGCAACTAAAATATCTAGCTACCAATCCCGGATTGGCAGATTTATACTTATTTAAAGTGCCACTAAGTGACTTAATAAACAAAATAATATGTGTACCAACCGGTGGCACATACACATTTATAAAATGAGAGCAAACGCCACCCACTTTTGCTTTTACGTTAAGTAACTTTTCTGTGTATAACCTCATTAAATCTATTATTTGTCAATTTGCAAAAAAGCTTCTTCTGCACTCACATAACCGCAATAACTAAACAATTCTTCGACTTCCAGCCCCTTTACCACAACCACGCTTCCACGCCATCTGTATGTGCTTCTCGAAGGAGAGCAGGATTTACATGTTTGCTTTTGGTATGTATATCTTTAGTTATATAGCGCCCACAATGTACAGAGTGCTTTACAAAAGAGATAGTACTGTACAGGAAATTATAATACAATAAGCGCAGCAAACAAAATGGGGCAATAGGAATGGAAATCTCTGACCCTGAGAGCTTACAATCTAAGTCAGGGGTGGCCAACTCCAGTCCTCAAGGGACCACCAATGGGTCAGGTTTTATGGCTGTCCCTGCTTCAGCACAGTTGGCTCAATCAGTGGCCCAGTCAGAAACCATGAGCCACTGATTGAGCCACCTGCGCTGAAACACTGATAGCCTTAAAACCTGACCTGTTGGTGGCCCCTGAGCACTGGAGTTGACCACCCCTGATCTAAGTGGTATGCTGGGAGACTTACAGAGATCGTGAGCTTTTGTAGGTATTCCACGATATTCAATCTTTTGTTATCATCTATACATCCATTTATCTATTTGGGTGCAGAAGACGGACCTCTGAATTCACAACCATGGGATCGCTGTGGTACTGATGGTCGCGGCCGCTCCCCTGATGACGAAAAAAGACGTAACGTGCCCTCCACTTCAGCTTCAATCGCGTTCGAACGCCACCTCCCCTGGAAAACAAGCAGAGAAAGAACGCCACCTGTTACATCACAGCGGCCCCTGGCACGTCGGCCCGCATACCGTATCTTTGCGTTATTTCAGATCACGTTTAGCCACGCTAATAAACTTTTTAAGATGATTTTTTTTCGGGTAAAACGCCTCCATATTATTTATTTATTTATTTATAAAATATTTTACCAGGAAGTAATACATTGAGAGTTACCTCTCGTTTTCAAGTATGTCCTGGGCACAGAGTAAAACAAAATAATACATGGTTACAAATACAGTTACATAAATGAACAAGGTATACATTATATACAAGACATTGCATGCACAGTTAAAGAAAATATATATTATGAGCGTATGAAACAGTTACAGACCAAATTAAAGTGTGAGACAGCCTTAGATTTGAAAGAACTTAAGCTGGTGGTGGATATGAGAGTCTCTGGTAGGTTGTTCCAGTTTTGGGGTGCACGGAAGGAGAAGGAGGAACGTCCGGATACTTTGTTGAGTCTTGGGACCATGAATAGTCTTTTGGAGTCTGATCTCAGGTGATAGGTACTGCATGTGGTAGGGGTGAGGAGCTTGTTCAGGTAGCTGGGTAGCTTGCCCAGAAAGTATTTGAGGGTGAGACAGGAAAGGTGAACTTTGCGCCTAGACTCTAGTGATGACCAATCTAGTTCTTTGAGCATTTCGCAGTGATGTGTGTTGTAGTTGCATTGGAGAACAAAATGACAAATTGAATTGTAGAGGGTGTCAAGTTTGCTAAGGTGGGTTTGAGGAGCCGAGCCATATACTATGTCTCCATAGTCAATAATTGGCATTAGCATCTGCTGTGCAATACGCTTTCTGACCAGGAGACTTAGGGAGGATTTGTTCCTGTAAAGTACCCCTAGTTTGGCATATGTCTTGGTTGTCAGGGTATCAATGTGCATCCCGAATGTTAAGTGGGAGTCAAACCATAAGCCCAGGTATTTAAAACTAGTGACAGGTGTTAGGGTGGTGGTAGCGTTGGTTCTAATCAGGAGCTCAGTCACTGGAAGCTTTACAAATTTAGTCTTGGTCCCACATACCATTGTTACAGTCTTGTCAGTGTTTAAAAACAGTTTGTTTTGGGAAATCCAGTTTTCGAGTCTCAAAAAGTCAGACTGAAGTATGTGTTGAAGGTCAGAGAGGCTATGGCTGTGTGCATACAGGATTGTGTCATCTGCATACATGTGTATTGAGGCTTCCTTACAAGCTGTGGGAAGATCATTAATGAACACTGAGAAGAGTAGGGGCCCCAGAACAGAGCCTTGCGGTACACCACAGGTGATATCCAGGGGGTTGGAGTTAGAGCCTGAGATGGACACATGTTGGGATCTACCTGATAGGTAGGACTGAAACCATTTTAAAGCATGTTTCCCTATTCCAGAGCTCTGGAGTTTGTTAAGCAGGATAGCAGGATCAACAGTATCAAAAGCCTTTGCAAAATCTAGGAAGACTGCACCAGTGAGTTGTCCCCGTTCCATTCCACACTGGATTTCATTGCAAACTTTTAGCAGGGTAGTTACGGTGGAGTGTTTGGGACGAAACCCAGACTGGAATTGGCTAGGGAAATTTGTCTTGGTGTAGAAATCGCTTAATTGGGAGTGGACACATTTTTCCATAACTTTGGATAGAATTGGGAGAAGTGAGATTGGCCTGTAGTTTGAGACAGTGTTTTTGTCCCCACTTTTGAAGATTGGGACAACTCTGGCAGTTTTCCAGGTCTTAGGGATATGGCCTGCAGACAGGATAGAGTTGACTATGGACGCAATTGGTTTGGCAATGGCTGGGGCACCAAGTCGTAGGAACCTAGATTGTAGTAAGTCAGGTCCACATTGGCTGCTTAGTTTTAGTTTGAGGAGCGCTTGTGTAATCTCCTCTTCAGATACTGGGCTAAATTGAAAATTGTGGGCAGTGTTGGGAGGGGGTGGGACTGTAGGGATACTCCCAGGATGAGATTCATGTTTGGGGTTTGTGCTGGGTTTCGCTAATAAGTTAGTGGCACACCCCACAAAGTAATCATTGAATGCATTTGCAATGTCAGTGGGGTTTGTCAGAGTAATATCCCCCTTAGTGATATTACTTGGTTGTTGATGGTTAGGAGGCTGGAATATATTGTTGATAACCTTCCAGAAGTTAGCTGGGTTTGATGTATTTTGGTGGAGATTGTCAGAGTAATATTGTGCTTTTGCATACCTTGTTTGCCTTGTGCACATGTTCCGCAGGCATCTGTAGTGATTGAGATCCTTGGTAGTGCCAGTTACTTTGTAGCTTTTCCACAAGGCATCCCTGAACTGGTAGAGTGCTATAAGGTCAGGTGTAACCTATGGAAGGTGGGCACCCCGTACCCTTTTTCTGCGTAGTGGAGCATGGGTATCGCAGAGTTTTAAGAACTCGGATTGGAAATAGTCGAGCGCAGAATCAGGGTCGGGAATTAAATCGATTCTGTGCCATGGGCAGTTGGTAAGGTCATCCAGAAACTGTTGTGGGTTAAAGTTTTTAAATGTTCTAGTGAGGAGAACTTTAGGGCTTGAATGGGGCGGTTTAATTTTCCTTACACAGTACACTATTGCATGGTCACTGAAAATATCAGGAAGGATGCCAGAGGATTGGATTCTGCTGGGGTTTGAGGAGAGAATCCAGTCTAGCAAGGAATGGTTATGCGATTTCAGGTTTATCCGTGTGGGTTGGGAAATGAGTTGTGATAGGTTAAGTGACTTGAGTTGTATCTGGATTTTGTGGTTTTTAGGGTCAAGCCAATTGAAGTTGAAATCCCCTAGAACTAGCAGCTCACTCTTCTCATTCAGAGAGGAAATGGAGCCAAGAAATTGGGTGATATCAGTCAAGGATTGTAGAGGGACTTTAGGGGGGCGGTAGATCCAGCAAGCAAGATGGGCTTAGAAAAGGGGAGGCAGATTTTGCCAACTAGAGTTTCAAAAGAGGGTGGACTTGGTGGGCAATGTAACAGTGTAAATTGTAAGGTGTCTGCAATATAAAATAACACCCCTCCTCCTCTCTTTGACCTATCTCTCCTAAAAATGGAGTATCCCTGAATGGCGATATTTGCATCAGGGGTTTTAGAGGATAGCCATGTTTCTGTAAGAACGATGGCTTTGGGTTTATGCATAAGGCACCATGCCCTTAGTTCATCCAGTTTGGGCAGCAGGCTCCGGATGTTTATATGGGCGACAGATAGCCCTTTTTGGAATTTAAAGGTGGAATTCTCAGGGGCATGATATTATTATCCGAGATGCAGACGCACGAAACTAGAAAGATGTTGGAAATGTTTCTAATTGAACTCTCGGCGTACCTTTAGCTTTATCCAAGAACTTCTTTTTTGTTCTAAAGAATATATTTTGCTTCTAGCACCTTTTTTAAAGAATATCAGACGGATATTTTCTTCTTCACCACGATCAGAAATGTCTGAGTCTGTTGCCACACTTTCCACATTGTGTCGTAGAAACGGTGTCATGCTGAGTGTTAAGGTCACTGTATCCAGTCACTGCCACAGCGCCAGTCTGGGAACTCGCAGGGTTTCAAGCCTTGGACTCAATGGGGATAATTTAATAATTGAATATACACTGAAGCAGCTGTTAGGGCTGTTTTTGGCCAAAACTCCATCCTGGAGACTGCAGTGGGACTGCAGATGTAGCCGGTGTTATTGCAATAACGTACTAGCCACGTCCCTTTTTCATGGGCGGCTAATTCAGGCTCAACGGTGTCTCCTCCCGCTGGTGCATTGTGCGTGTCCTGCTGCAATGCGCTAGCGGCAGCATTAATGTCAGCTGCATCTGTATCATAGGAAAAGAAACAGATTGATTTATGGATAATTCTACTTGTTGCAGGAAGTCGGTTACATTATTACGTTATTTACAGCAAATAAAAATATCACTTGTAAGCACATTCTCATGTCTCAGACAGGTCTGCCGCCCCCTGCCTTTCACAGTTATTAGGTTATTTAAAAAATGCTTTTTATTTGTGAGCTAAGTGGGATCATCTTTGATAACCAACTATTGCTTCTTCTTCTTCTTCTTTTTTTTTTTTTTTAAAGATGAAGCTTTATGTTAAATGTGAAAGAAATCTACTTGGAAACATGTTTCTTCGATTACTTGCTTGTAGACAGGAAATGGAAAGGAAAGCATAGAATGCCATTTCCTGATGCTAGAGTAGTCCAAAGTCCAATCGTACCTGTTTGGTGTGTCTTGAACATCTGTTTCAGCATTAGGCCTGGGACATGGTGCAGGGAGCGGCGCTGGGACACCGGTGCAGGGAGCGGCGCTGGGACATGGTGCAGGGAGCGGCGCTGGGCAGCGCTGACGCTCATGCTCTCCTGCTCAAGCAGGAGATTTTTCTTGTCCCTGCATGAGCGTCAGCGAGCGCGCTTGTGTGCCGGGTGGGAGGCTTTCGGGAGGCAAGCCTGGAGGCGGAGCGGGAGGCGGGGCTAGCGCGCCACATCAAGGCGCCAACGTCACGGACTGCCATTGGCAGTCATGTGACCGGCCCTGCGCTTCCCTCAGCGGGAAAACTAACATTGGCTTGTCGGCTGAAGTTCCACACGCCTCCGCACGCCTGCGGAAGCGTGCGGAAGCGCCGTCTAAAGCCGTGCTGATAGGGATAATGTTTCCCCTCAGTGCGGCTCAGCGCGCCTCAGCACGGCCTTTTTGACCATGTCCGAGGCCTTAGAAATGTGGTTTAAATCATTTGTGTTTATCTTTGCAGGAAATAACCAGTGAAGATGTGCTGGTGTAAAAGTGTACACATTACATACTCTATGTTGATAGGTTTAAATGATAACAGTTGCAATGTGTATACATTGTATAGATGTACATGTATATAGATATACATGTGTACAGCCATGTATGTAGCATTTGTTCGAAGTAGCACACACATTTAAGTTTAGGAAATACAATATAAGGAAAATATCACAAGCTGATAAGGGTTAGTTCTTATCAGGATTGTCGATATCAACCACGAAATACACACGGACACACGTGCTCAGTAAATTGTTATTTATTGTACTTAGCTTCAGTTATATGCATCTTACAGCAGTCAGGATACCACACACTGTCGACCAGGGGAATCCTGTCATCCGCAGATGCCTGGTAGAGTTAGAGTTGTTTATCTGTGATCGCGTTTGTCCCGGGCACAGTTTCACCATCAATCCTGTATCCTGTATCCTGTCCAGGTTCTGCTTTTTTCTGTGCTCGGGCAAACGTATATAGTCTAAACTCAGGAAACAGGGAGGGGGGTGGGGGGCAGGTGCCACCTGGACAATTGGAACGGTCAACAAGCTATGTACGGGAAGTTAAGCCATTACAGTAACAGTAAGCATTTACTGAGAAACGAAACTTAAACTATTATAATCATGCCTAGGCCATCAGAAGCATTCATTCCATTCTCCCTACACAAGCCTTCAAGAAAGAAACAATTTGCAATTTTCAGCGAGTCTGTCAATTTTAGCTTCCTATCCAATTTTTGGCACAGATTTCCTTGAGCCTTTTTCTGCTGCACAGTTAAGTCTGGATCATGGAAGATACTAAATTAGTTGTTTTTTTAGCTACCATAACCTTATTGCAACCACTATCGGCTTCAAACTTCAGAATCAGTGACGATGCTCAAACGGAGTAATAATAATAACAACTTTATTTCATATAGCACTTTCCTCCCAATGGGACTCAAAGCGCTTCACAATTACAGCAATAGCGCGCAGTACACAGCACAAAGGAATTTTTACAGATACCGGCCCAGCCCCATGGAGCTTACAATCTATGTTTTGGTACTAGAGGAACATGGAGATAAAGTGACTTGCCCAAGGTCACAAGGAGCCGACACCAGGATTGAACCAGGTTCCCCCGCTGTACCGTCAATGTCAGTCAGTGTGTTTACTCACCGAGCCACTTGGATGAAACTTCTGTCTTTATAAGCTGATAAATGCAGGTAAAATTAGAGAGGGACATACAAGGGTAAACACTCACTGGTTGCTTATTTACATGTCATTACCCAGAATCCTTGTCCACAGACTCGCCAACAATGTTTAAAACGCAACTGCTCCAAAGGTCAGTCCCAAATGTTGGGAACATCTAGTGTCATCGACACTCTTATCGATGTCTTATTACAGAGGATTTATATATCATGCATTCACCCCCCATATAGTGAGGGTAAGGCACTCCAGTGTATCCCAATATTCTACAAAATCTGGTGTACTGCCGAATAGCACCGTGATGCAGAGAATGGCACGTAAAGTCGAGAGAGAGAAAAAGAGAGAGGCCTATTTTAGTAAAGTCCCCACAAAAAGCAGCACACCTGAGATACCTGGGATATATGCTAATAGGATATGCAAATAATATTGAAATTACTCCTTCGCAAAACCCATATTTCAAGCAAATCGAATTTCAGGTTGAATCTAATGTGCGAATGGTGGCTGCCGGCAGAATTGCATTCGCTCTCATTTTATTTACATCTTGGCTTTGGAATATATATTCATCCGTGAATCGAATTTTGTCTGCAACTCGGTGAATCATTTGTGATCGAATGTTGACACATTTTCCCATCTGTAATCCTTGTGACCGTCTGGTCGTTAATTAAAAAATGCAGAGCGCGTCTGGTTGACATAACATTCTCACTTTATCTCCACCTCCTGGGCGACTATATATACCCCCTGCTCCTCCCAGAGGGGCTGCAACACATTCCAAAGCCAAGGGGGTTCTTGTGCCTCCACATTAAGGACACATCCAAACGGGAGGGTATCACTTTCTGTCCAAAATCCAAACTGTATTTGGAAGAAAAAAAAAACCTTGAATTTTGCAGAACTCCGGGGGGGAAATAAAGATAACAAACGGGAAATGTCTATTCTCAAAAGAGTTTTTATGTTTCAGTTTTGCTGGGTAGGGATTTGTATTCTCTTTAGTGTTAGTTTAACGAAGTATCAAAATAAGTTTCCTTGGCGGTTTGCGTGTGAGATGTTAGTCTCTGGGCATTACCAGGCACATTCCTCAGCTACTGAAACATTTCTCCAGCATTATGTGATAGGCAAGGAAATGAATAATGCTCGGATTTCATTCAACTGCAGATTTAGAGCAGCGCTGCGCAATCTTTCCTGCTCGTGCCCCTCCCATTCTGCTGCACTCCATGCTCGCGTCCTCCCCTCCTGCTTCACTCCATGCTCGCGCTCTCCCCTCCTGCTTCACTCCATGCTCGCGTCCTCCCCTCCTGCTTCACTCCATGCTCGCGCCCTCCCCTCCTGCTTCACTCCATACTCGCGCCCTCCCCTCCTGCTTCACTCCATGCTCGCGTCCTCCCCTCCTGCTTCACTCCATGCTCGCGTCCTCCCCTCCTGCTTCACTCCATGCACGGGCCCTCCCCTCCTGCTTCCCTCCATGCTCGCGTCCTCCCCTCCTGCTTCCCTCCATGCTCGCGTCCTCCCCTCCTGCTTCCCTCCATGCACGGGCCCTCCCCTCCTGCTTCCCTCCATGCACGGGCCCTCCCCTCCTGCTTCACTCAATGCACGGGCCCTCCCCTCCTGCTTCCCTCCATGCTCGCGCCCTCCCCTCCTGCTTCACTCCATGCACGGGCCCTCCCCTCCTGCTTCCCTCCATGCTCGCGCCCTCCCCTCCTGCTTCCCTCCATGCTCGCGCCCTCCCCTCCTGCTTCCTTCCATGCTCGCGCCCTCCCCTCCTGCTTCACTCCATGCTCGCGCTCTCCCCTCCTGCTTCACTCCATGCTCGCGTCCTCCCCTCCTGCTTCACTCCATGCTCGCGCCCTCCCCTCCTGCTTCACTCCATACTCGCGCCCTCCCCTCCTGCTTCACTCCATGCTCGCGTCCTCCCCTCCTGCTTCACTCCATGCTCGCGTCCTCCCCTCCTGCTTCACTCCATGCACGGGCCCTCCCCTCCTGCTTCCCTCCATGCTCGCGTCCTCCCCTCCTGCTTCCCTCCATGCTCGCGTCCTCCCCTCCTGCTTCCCTCCATGCACGGGCCCTCCCCTCCTGCTTCCCTCCATGCACGGGCCCTCCCCTCCTGCTTCACTCAATGCACGGGCCCTCCCCTCCTGCTTCCCTCCATGCTCGCGCCCTCCCCTCCTGCTTCACTCCATGCACGGGCCCTCCCCTCCTGCTTCCCTCCATGCTCGCGCCCTCCCCTCCTGCTTCCCTCCATGCTCGCGCCCTCCCCTCCTGCTTCCTTCCATGCTCGCGCCCTCCCCCCCTGCTTCCCTCCATGCTCGCGCCCTCCCCTCCTGCTTCCCTCCATGCTCGCGCCCTCCCCTCCTGCTTCCCTCCATGCATGGACTCTCCATTGCCCTGTTTTTCCATGACCAATAAATAATCTTTTTATGGGATACGCACCCCCCTCCTTTCTACTTTTTTAATACCTTCAGTAGTGCTCTTCCAGTTTTTCTCCTATACTGGAACCAATTCCCTACCTGTTACGCCACAGGATTGGTGCGATAAAACCAAACCTGTGGCGTAGCAGGTAGGGAATTAGTACTACCATATGAAAGGTCCTGGGTTCGATTCCTGTATGGTATGGAATAGTTTATTTATTTACTTAAGGGTCTCAATACTTATGCAACCAGTACATTTCACAGTCCCCCCCCTCCCTTTTCTGACATTTAACCTCCTCCTCATATAACTGTTCTATTTAACCACTACAGCTTTGTATTTTAGAATACAAAACCGTTTGTTGGAAAAACTGTGCATACACCATTTGAAATTAAACAAAATGTGACATTATTGGTAGGGTGTAAATACTTCTACAAATCAGTTTACATGGTGACGATTGGAGACAATTTGTTGTTGTTGTATCTGGGGCCTGCCTCATCTTGTTGTGATATCTGGATTGCCATTTCATTGGCTGTACACCATGACACAGCTTTTGCAGCTTGTTGTGGGTAGATGTCACCAATTGATGTTTTGTTTTCCTTCTCCCTTATTCTTACATAGAATTGCTGTGTTCCTTCTATCTGGTTTGCGCTGTCAAGGGTAATGAAGAAGAAAGAGCAACATTATAATTATCTCTAGTTTTCTCTGTGTGTTTCATTTCACATCTCTTCTTCCTCTTCTCTTCTGAAGTCTGACACTTGCTTATTCTTTTTCATCAAATGAAGGCAGATGATCGTCGCAATAGCCGAGTTTTCTACTTTTCGTTTCTGGGAAGGATGCCATATAATATTTCACGGCATTGGAACTTATAGAAACTGACTCCAGAATGGGGTTTATGTTCCACATTTCCTCTTTTTATGGACGTAATGAAAACCTGTGTTGCTTCTAAAGAGAACAATTATACATCCGCTGATTACTCCTGCAATGGATCAAGAGAAATATTCGTGGCAAAATGTGATCCAAAATCTATAAACAGAACATGCATTTTTCTGATATTGGAAGAGGCAAGGGGAAATTTATTTTCAATAGCAGGCATTCCTAAATGCAATATTGACCTAATTTGGTACAATTAATAAAACCTCATGTTGAAGCCACTAAACAGAGCGCTCTCAATCCTATTTTGTTCCCAAATGTGATTTGTTCTGAAACTGCACAATTATCTTTAAATTGTGGGATCCAGCTAATTTTCTCACCGATTATATTATGGACATTATTCTATAAAGTACTCGCTGCAAATAATTAAGACGTAGGCATAGAATATGTGAAATTCTAGCTCGCAAAAAGACAAATACAACATTTCTTGTGCTGAATACTAAAATGAAATGACCCTTATTCTTAGCCAGCTATCCAATAGGTATTTACTATGGTAGATTTTATTCCTATATAAATACTCCGCTCATTTTTATTTGTCACGTAAGAGAGAAAGATGATTTTGTATAATATGAGCTCGTCAACAATCAAATATATTGTATATCATGTAATCCAGTAGCGGCTAACTGCAGTCCTCAAGGGACAACAACAGGCCAGGTTTTAACGGTATCCCGGCTTCAGATAATTAGACCATTCTGGCCTTTTCTTTAAATATATATATATATATATAAAATATTTCACCGATTATACTTTAAATACTATTATATAAGTAAGAAAAACTATCTACCTTGCAAGGTACAACAAGGAAAACCATAAATACATTTCGGATCTTAATTTTGGCTAATTATATCCTAGCTTATGTGGTGACTGCTTTCATTAATAAATATAATACTCACCGCAGTGCACTTACTTTATGAACCTTGTACTTGTGCAACGTTCCACGTTTCACTGGATATCACCAGCATCTTACACATTTACCTTTCAAAGTTAAATGTGTTTGGGGTTTAATAGACCAAATATCAAAGCCATTAATATGATTTTTCTTCTAACATAAATATTTCCGGTTTGGCCACTGTAACAGGGTATAGCTGATGGTTGATTTACATACAGTTATATGAAGACTGTGGATATTATTTAAGAAATATAATTTGTTTGTATTAATCCCTTTGGTGCTACAGGGGGCAGCACTGTTCTGCTTTACAATGCATTAAGGCATTTCTAGCACTTAAGGCAGTGGTTTTCAACTGGGGTTCCGTGAGCCACCTTCATGGGTTTTGCGAGCACACCTCATGGGTTCCGCGAGCACACCTCATGGGTTCCGCGAGCACGCCTCATGGGTTCCGCGAGCACGCCTCATGGGTTCCGCGAGCACACCTCATGGGTTCCGCGAGCACGCCTCATGGGTTCCGCGAGCACACCTCATGGGTTCCGCGAGCACGCCTCATGGGTTCCGCGAGCACGCCTCATGGGTTCCGCGAGCACACCTCATGGGTTCCGCGAGCACGCCTCATGGGTTCCGTGAGCACGCCTCATGGGTTCCGTGAGCACGCCTCATGGGTTCCGCGAGCACGTCTCATGGGTTCCGTGAGCCACCCTCATGGGTTCCGCGAGCACGCCTCATGGGTTCCGCGAGCACGCCTCATGGGTTCCGCGAGCACGCCTCATGGGTTCCGTGAGCACGCCTCATGGGTTCTGCGGCTTCCAGTTGGGGGGGGGGGGGAAGCTGGGACAACTCTCCCAGCTATCCCAGACCCGGCGGCACCCCCATATTGCAGTGACCGGCGGCTCCCGAGCTAAGCAGAGGCTATTCTTCCTCTCTCTGCCTGCTCCGGTTGGCGCCGGCTGACAAGAGGGAGAGAGAGGATTGGACAGGCGCGCACGCTCTCTCGCAAGGAGGAGGGGTGTGTGTGTGTGTTTGTGGAAATATTTTAACTCATCTCCTGCAAATGCCCCTCGTTGCAACACTACAAGGATAAGAACAGGTGTGTGTGTGTGTGTAAGTGGGAGAGTGTGTGGGTGTGTGTGAATGTCTGTGTGTAAGTGGGAGAGAGTGTGTATGTCGGTGTGTAAGTGGGAGTGTGTGAATGTCGGTGTGTAAGTGGGAGAGAGTGTGTATGTCGGTGTGTAAGTGGGAGTGTGTGTATGTCGGTGTGTAAGTGGGAGAGAGTGTGTATGTCTGTGTGTAAGTGGGAGTGTGTGTAAGTGGGAGAGTGTGTATGTCTGTGTGTAAGTGGGAGTGTGTGTGTAAGTAGAAGAGTGTGTGTGCGCGCATGCAAGGGGAAGAGTGTGTGAGAGAGAGAGATGGGTCGATGGGGGGGGGGGGCGAGAGAGAGGGGCGAGGGTTGGGGTTCCCCAGAATTTCAAAATCAATATATAGGTTCCCTAACCAAAAAAAGGTGTAAAAATACTGACTTAAGGGTTTAAAGCTGCAGTTCAGGCTTTAAAAAAAAAAAAATTATAGTGTTTTTTTTTTTATTTCAATAGTTTCATGTGGGCAATCTCTACTTACTTGAAGAACTGCATAGCTGCTGGTCAATTCATTCTCTGTTTATTGATCGGCAAAGTTTGGCGACATCTTTAACTATGGGGAATGTATTTCCTCTGCTTCTGTCACTCAGTGGAAGTTCATGAATATTCATGAGCACTCCTGCACTGACATGTGCAAGAGGGAGGGCAGGGCTCACAAAGGGGTGTGCCAGGGCTTGTGACAGGACATGAAGGGGCAGTGCCTTAGTAAATGGCTGTTAAAATAGAATACAAGAAAATTGGTTTTTCAAAGTTGTTTTTTTAAATACAGAAAATGCTAAAAGTATTTTTTCTTACTACAGATCTGATTTATTAAAAAAAAACACATGCAAGATATTGCCTGAACTGCAGCTTTAAGTGTAAAACAGAAAAAAATATGTAAAGCACACAGGTATTGTTTCTGCTTCTATGATGATAGGTACTACTTAAAAAGCAACTTAATATAACGGGCTGTTTTTCTCTTTCTTAGGTTGTAAATATCTTTTGTTAAAATTCTAAGACAGGATAAGAAATATACGTTTGGGGAGGGATGTAGTTTCAGGACAATGGTTGTTACGGATTCGTTGAAAATGCTTGTTTTTTATTATATATGCCTTCTTTAAGTGTCCAACTTAACATCTTAACATTTAGTAAACTTATTACCACTTTGTCAGAATAAACAGAGTAAATAAAACCTGCAGATCATAAGCCAATTGATGGGAAAAGAAGAATATTCACTATGATTTGTCACCTCATGATGGCAACAATGATCCATGAATCACAGCGTACGGAGCAGAAACCAGCTTTTCTGGGGATATAACATCATTTTCAGTGAATCTGTGGTGGACGACAAGAAATGTTACATAGAAACACAGAATTTGACTGTCTCCGTCTTTCTTCCAGTACCTTGTATTTAAGTAACTTTGATGTTTCTCTTCCCATAAAGGGCAGCTCCTCCTCCTCCCTTTCTTCCTACCCTGTCCTTTCTAACTATAGTGTAAGCTGGTACCATGACTCGTAAATAGCCACAATGTCTCAACAGGGTTGCCACCTGCTACCGAAGGCCAACCCGGAGATTAAAAAAAAAAAAAAAAAAAAATGCCGCGCTTACCTTCAGCGGCGTTTCCCGGCATCTTCCCCCTGCAACTCTTCTCGATATAGCCGAGCGGCGTCACATGGCGCTGCGTTGTCATGACAACGGGACGCTACGTGGCGCCGCGTAATGTTATGACGTCACGTGGCGTCCTGTTGTCATGGCAACTGATGCCACATGATGCGAATACATCACGTAGCGTTCCCGTTGTCATGGTAATGTGGCGCGGCCATATTGAGAACAGTTGCAGGATGATGATGCCGAAGCACGCCGGGAGACGCGGCCCGCCCAGGGTTGCCGCTACCCAGAGGTTTACTAGGTAACTAGGAGGTAAGAGAAATTAGGGTGCTCAAACCCCAGACAACTTCATCCAGTTATAACAGTATAACACATTCCATGAAGACACCAGTGGGAGTGGGTATAATCAATAGACCTGTGAGTCACTTATAATACACATGTAGCAGTACTCAACTATTGCAGTCTTAAAGTCTCTAAACCCACTCACGTCATCTCCAGGAGTGATTACTGGCGTGCCAGCCAAACAGGGGAATCCAGAAGCAGCAAGAAGAAAAAACAAATAGCGCACAACTAGCGCAAGGAGTCCTTGATAAAGGACCTACCGGTCCGAAACGCGTAGGAGGTGTATGTTTTTGTCCCCCAAGGGGTGAAGATGTTTTCAGCCATGCACTGAATTAAAGGTATTTATTTTACTCCACCTGGCTTCCTGGCTGTGCGCCATTTGTTTTTTCTTCTTGCTGTTTCTGGTTTACTAGATAAGCCCGTAGTCTGGAGATATAAGGCCAAAACCTGCAGTCTCCGGGTGAAACCAGGAGTGGGGGAACCCTGTGTCCCAAGCATCTCTTGTCATTATTGCAATTAGGTCTGGGATTTTATTTCCCAAACTATGGGAAGTTGTACACATAGCCCAAATCCAAAGACTTGTTACTGCTTTTCCTAATCTTTCCTGTTTCCCCTGTACACCTTATTCTGCCTGTGTCATTGCATTCAATTCCCCTGTACACCTCATTCTGCCTGTGTTATTGCATTCAGTTCCCCTGTACACCTCATTCTGCCTGTGTTATTGCATTCAGTTCCCCTGTACACCTCATTCTGCCTGTGTTATTGCATTCAGTTGCCCTGTACACCTCATCCTGCCTGTGTTATTGCATTCAGTTGCCCTGTACACCTCATCCTGCCTGTGTTATTGCATTCAGTTGCCCTGTACACCTCATTCTGCCTGTGTTATTGCATTCAGTTCCCCTGTACACCTCATTCTGCCTGTGTTATTGCATTCAGTTGCCCTGTACACCTCATCCTGCCTGTGTTATTGCATTCAGTTGCCCTGTACACCTCATCCTGCCTGTGTTATTGCATTCAGTTGCCCTGTACACCTCATTCTGCCTGTGTTATTGCATTCAGTTGCCCTGTACACCTCATTCTGCCTGTGTTATTGCATTCAGTTCCCCTGTACACTTCATTCTGCCTGTGTTATTGCTTCCAGTTCCCTGTACACTTCATTCTGCCTGTGTTATTGCATTCAGTTCCCCTGTACACTTCATTCTGCCTGTGTTATTGCTTCCAGTTCCCTGTTCAACTCATTCTGCCTGTGTTATTACATTCAGTTCCCCTGTACTCCTCATTCTGCCTGTGTTATTGCATTCAGTTCCCTGTACACCTAATTCTGCCTGTGTTATTACATTCAGTTCCCCTGTACTCCTCATTCTGCCTGTGTTATTGCATTCAGTTCCCCCTGTACACCTCATTCTGCCTGTGTTATTGCATTCAGTTCCCCTGTACACCTCATTCTGCCTGTGTTATTGCATTCAGTTCCTTGTACACCTCATTCTGCCTGTGTTATTGCATTCAGTTCCCTGTACACCTCATTCTGCCTGTGTTATTGCATTCAGTTCCCTGTACACCTCATTCTGACTGTGTTATTGCATTCAGTTCCCTGTACACCTCATTCTGCCTGTGTTATTACATTCAGTTCCACTGTAGACCTCATTCTGCCTGTGTTATTGCATTCAGTTCCCCAGTACACCTCATTCTGCCTGTGTTATTGCTTCCAGTTCCCTGTACACCTCATTCTGCCTGTGTTATTGCTTCCAGTTCCCTGTACACCTCATTCTGCCTGTGTCATTGCATTCAGTTCCCTGTACTCCTCATTCTGCCTGTGTTATTACATTCAGTTCCCCTGTACATCTCATTCTGCCTGTGTTATTGCATTCAGTTCCCCTGTACACCTCATTCTGCCTGTGTTATTGCATTCAGTTCCTTGTACACCTCATTCTGCCTGTGTTATTGCATTCAGTTCCCTGTACACCTCATTCTGCCTGTGTTATTGCATTCAGTTCCCTGTACACCTCATTCTGACTGTGTTATTGCATTCAGTTCCCTGTACACCTCATTCTGCCTGTGTTATTACATTCAGTTCCACTGTAGACCTCATTCTGCCTGTGTTATTACATTCAGTTCCCCTGTACCCCTCATTCTGCCTGTGTTATTGCATTCAGTTCCCCAGTACACCTCATTCTGCCTGTGTTATTGCTTCCAGTTCCCTGTACACCTCATTCTGCCTGTGTTATTGCTTCCAGTTCCCTGTACACCTCATTCTGCCTGTGTCATTGCATTCAGTTCCCTGTACTCCTCATTCTGCCTGTGTTATTACATTCAGTTCCCCTGTACACCTCATTCTGCCTGTGTTATTGCATTCAGTTCCCCTGTACACCTCATTCTGCCTGTATTATTGCATTCAATTCCCCTGTACACCTCATTCTTCCTGTGTTATTGCATTCAGTTCCCCTGTACACCTCATTCTGCCTGTGTTATTGCATTCAGTTCCCCTGTACACCTCATTCTGCCTGTGTTATTGCATTCAGTTCCCTGTACTCCTCATTCTGCCTGTGTTATTGCATTCAGTTCCCCCGTACACCTCATTCTGCCTGAGTTATTGCATTCAGTTCCCCCGTACACCTCATTCTGCCTGTGTTATTGCATTCAGTTCCCCTGTACACCTCATTCTGCCTGTATTATTGCATTCAATTCCCCTGTACACCTCATTCTTCCTGTGTTATTGCATTCAGTTCCCCTGTACACCTCATTCTGCCTGTGTTATTGCATTCAGTTCCCCTGTACACCTCATTCTGCCTGTGTTATTGCTTCCAGTTCCCTGTACACCTTATTCTGCCTGTGTCATTGCATTCAATTCCCCTGTACACCTCATTCTGCCTGTGTTATTGCATTCAGTTCCCCTGTACACCTCATTCTGCCTGTGTTATTGCATTCAGTTCCCCTGTACACCTCATTCTACCTGTGTTATTGCATTCAGTTCCCCTGTACACCTCATTCTGCCTGTGTTATTACATTCAGTTCCCCTGTACACCTCATTCTGCCTGTGTTATTGCATTCAGTTCCCCTGTACACCTCATTCTGCCTGTGTTATTACATTCAGAGGAATGAGGGGAGGGGGAGACGGGGGGCACTGGATATATCCTGACTCATTTCATTGCCCTTCTCAGCTAGTTAAAATACTTGCTAATGAATCATCTGAGCTGCTCGCTGAGTATCCTGGTTCCCCTCCAAGATAGCTGCATCTCTCTTATTTACATTAGGCCTTTATTCCACAACCAAAACTTCAAGCTTCCCCCCCCCCCCCGCCCCACCAACAGGTCAAGTTTTCTGGATATGCCATCTTCAATGACTGAGCCACCTGAACTGAAGCAGGTACTGTTTGTGTCACCTGTGCTGAAACAGGGATATCCTGAAAACCTGACTGGGGGGTGGGGGGAGGGGCGGTTTGCTTGAGGAGTTGAGCACCCCTGGTCTAGATCACGAGTGAGGACTAAGTGAAGTGCGGTTGGTGAGCCGTTGCGCCAGTCCTCACTCGTGATCTAGATTTCTAGGCTGCTGCCCATCTTACTTCTGTTCTGTTTTTATGGGTCAGAGTGTATAGATTTTTCTGTGGCCCTTTTCTCCCCGTACACTTCCCTGAGTATATTGTTTTTTTTATACATTTTGATATTTTTCTTATACTGTATGGCGTTCTTTTATGGCTCTGCGTGAGTGCTGGAACTTTTGCTGCAGTATGTTTATTTTTTCACCTGCTGACAGCCAGCAGGTGGTTCCTCTGCACCTCATACTTAGATTGATTTCACTTCTCTCTCACGGAGTGCGTCTTCCTTTCTCATTTCTCATACCGGTAGGAAATAATAAAGCATTACAAAAGGCAACTGCAAGATAATAGTTCATGTGAATGTTAGTAAAAACCACATATTATCTATGCAGCTAAGATTAAATCCACGGCCTTCCTGTCAGCTAAAATTAGTCCACAAAGTCAAATGTGCGTCTTGTATGCGACACTTCATTGTGTGAGAAACATATCCATTGAGGTTCTTCTCACGGGTATAGAGGGGTGATTTTTTTGCGGATTTGGATCGTCCGGATCCTTTGGTCCGCGGTTTTCCGCGAATCGGTCTGAAAAAGGGCGATTCGTCCTTTCCGGATTTATCACCGACAATCCAGTCTGCGGATTCCGCATTGCACCGGTGAATTTTAAGAATCCAATCTGCGGACTGCGCCTTGCGGATCGGATTGTTTAAATCCACCCGCGGATTGTAGCCAATGGCGGTTTTGGATTCATCCGTTCCAATTGGAACTGGAACAATCCGTAGACGGATTTTACACCGCGGCACGGAGTTTGACAGTTTCGCCGCTCTCTACTCGCGAGCCGGAATTCTGAGAACGAACGAATTGTCATATCAGTAAACATTGATGATACGCTGTAACTGGTTTATATTCAGCAATACAACGGGAGGGGAAAACAAATGAAAAGAGGAAATATTATCAAGCAGTCAATGAAAATCGTTCACTGACGGTCAATGCGGTGTTTTAGACTCTATTGATCCCTCATAGAAAGAAAAACTCCTTGAATATGGAGTTTATGTATTGTATGTAATCACAGGGTGTAGATGGAATAATAAATAAACTTACACGGCCTTGTGTAAGTTGTATCCCATCAAGGTTTCTTTGACTTCTTTCCGCGTCTTGCTTCTGAGTGGTAGTACTGCTTTCTTACTGGTCCTCTTTTCTCCTTTGGGTCGGTGGATTCTTGACTGTAATTCGCCTCTCGTGCGGATGTAAGTGTAAACAAAAAAGGCAATTAGGCACATACATACATAAGTTTGCTGCGGTATGGGGGTGGAGCAATATGATGTTGCAAGTATCAAATATTGATGGATAATAACCCACTCACAAGGCCTAATGTGAGCGATCTCATATAGCTGTATCTTTATAAACACCAATGCAATAAACAGATCCTTAGGTGGATAACATATAGCCAAAGACCCAGGCTCAAATGTTCAAACCTGGTGAGAGAGGGATAGAGGGATATACCAAAATACTCACACGGGCCAGTGTGAGCACACACTCATAGAGGTATCTTTGTTACTCCAACGGCAATGATGGTAGGTAGACACCTAAGGTCTACACACAATCTCAAGTGGACTCAGGGACACTGAACACTGATGGGAGGTGAAATCTTTATTTTAACTATCATATAATAAACAATACACTTTAAAACAGTATGGGGGTAGGAAATATAAAAACAAAAGAAGCCACTGATGCTTCTTGAAAAGGGAGAATAAAACAGCAAAGGGAATAATGGGTGATAGGTGGGTACAAAGTCTCTTTTCTCCGCGTCCGGATGAAGAGAGTCTCCACGGCACCTCCGTTCCCTCACTGAGTGCTGCACAGTTCCAAAGTCGATGAGCTCATTTTTATATTTCCTACCCCCATACTGTTTTAAAGTGTATTGTTTATTATATGATAGTTAAAATAAAGATTTCACCTCCCATCAGTGTTCAGTGTCCCTGAGTCCACTTGAGATTGTGTGTAGACCTTAGGTGTCTACCTACCATCATTGCCGTTGGAGTAACAAAGATACCTCTATGAGTGTGTGCTCACACTGGCCCGTGTGAGTATTTTGGTATATCCCTCTATCCCTCTCTCACCAGGTTTGAACATTTGAGCCTGGGTCTTTGGCTATATGTTATCCACCTAAGGATCTGTTTATTGCATTGGTGTTTATAAAGATACAGCTATATGAGATCGCTCACATTAGGCCTTGTGAGTGGGTTATTATCCATCAATATTTGATACTTGCAACATCATATTGCTCCACCCCCATACCGCAGCAAACTTATGTATGTATGCGCCTAATTGCCTTTTTTGTTTACACTTACATCCGCACGAGAGGCGAATTACAGTCAAGAATCCACCGACCCAAAGGAGAAAAGAGGACCAGTAAGAAAGCAGTACTACCACTCAGAAGCAAGACGCGGAAAGAAGTCAAAGAAACCTTGATGGGATACAACTTACACAAGGCCGTGTAAGTTTATTTATTATTCCATCTACACCCTGTGATTACATACAATACATAAACTCCATATTCAAGGAGTTTTTCTTTCTATGACGGATCAATAGAGTCTAAAACACCGCATTGACCGTCAGTGAAAGATACTACATCCTCCTCACATTGTGCTCCCCCACCTTTTCTTCTGTTCCATTTATACCAAGGGTCCAGGATAGACCCCAGTGGGGTATTTTGAGTCACACGAGGACTTTCCAAGAGAACTCCAATTAAGGTTGTATCACCCCCTTTTCAATCTTTTAATACACATCCATTAATCACGTGACGGTTAGAGTAAGCGCCCGAGTAAAACAATACAATGAAAATCGTTACTCAACATGCAACAAACCGAAGTAATAATAAAAGTTTAATGACAATGATGTAAATGCTACAGTTGCAAAGATCACTGAAACATATTGCTTTGTGTTGGTAATCGCAATTTTTATATGAGTGATCCTTTTCTCCAAGAGGCTTCACCTCATAGTTAAAGCAAATCAATATATCATTACATTGTCTAGAGACACTGGCAGAGGTATAAGCAGGTTTAGAATGGGCAAGAACAAATTTCAGAGGATATTTCAATGTTACTGCCTAGGAAAAAGGCCGGAGTTTGCAGTATATAGCTTTCTATAGTAACCTACTAACGTGAAGAATGGTTGGATTATTTCTTAATATTTTCCAATTGAATGATTAAAACATTCAAAGAAATATTGAAACCGCCTGGTTTAGTTTTGAACATATTCCCTTGGGGATTCGATGGCCATTTAGCATTGAATGCGATTCTGTATATAGCCACGTGGGCACTATAGGACAGTAGAAGGGTCTGTAGATCTGGTGGAGGTTTCACTTGATCAATTTCAGCTTGTAGACTTTGACCCCAAAAATTGGCTTTTGATAAAAAATGGCTCATGATTTAATGCCTGTCAGTGTGGGTTACCGTCCTCTTCCAAGAGCTTTGAAAACACATTTTGTTCATTTAGTGCAACCATTTATTATTATAATTCTGGATTTTCCTGTCTGTCTCTGTTTCATTTGTAGTTGTTCTCAAATTGACTGTAAAGTGGAGGCCTGTATTTACTTAAAATATAAAGGATGATGATCTCTAAGCTGCGACCATTTGTACAAGTCCTTCGGAGTGCTACTCATTCCCTTCATCTGAAGGAGGTTTGAACGGTAAAATATAGAAAATGGACGCTGGGGAAAAAAATTGCTTATGGATTTAGATTTGAAAAAAAGACTCTTGCGTTCTGCTCAATGATTTCTTCTCTCTATTCCTTTTGAATCTAAAGCCCTCTCCCGCCTTAAACCTTTCTCACTGTCTGCCCCACACCTCTGGAATGCCCTTCCCCTCAATACCCGACTATCACCCTCTCTGTCCACATTTAAGACCCACCTCAAAACACAACTGCTTAAAGAAGCATATGAGTAGCTCCACGGCTGATAATTAACACCATATACATAAACCTTGGCCCCTTGCAGATGCACGTACCAGAATGCCCGCCTACTGTCTCTGTTATTCTTCCTACCTACAATTAGATTGTAAGCTCTTTGGAGCAGGGACTCCTCTTCCTAAATGTTACTTTAATGTCTGAAGCACTTCTCCTCATTATGTGTTATTTCTATTATTCTGTATCTTTATCATTGTCACGTATATTACTGCTGTGAAGCGCTATGTACATTAATGGCACTATATAAATAAACATACATACATACACTCACACTGACACTCTCCCTGGCACTTTCTCACACTGACACTCACACTGACACACTGGTACTCTCCCACACTGATACATTCTCTCACACTGATACATACACTGACACTCTCACACTGGCACACACTGACACTCTCTCACACTGGCACACACTGACACACACACTGGCACACACACTGACACTTATGCTGGCACACACTGACACTCACATTGGCACACATGGGCACTGTCTTACATTGGCACACACTGACACTCTCTCACACCGGTACACACGGGCACTATCTCACACTGACACTCTCACACTGGCACTCACTGACACTCGCACATAATCTCTCACACAGACACAGACACACTCACACAGACACTGACACACTCACACAGACACTGACACACTCTCACATCTCCGCTCTCAGCTCCAACTAGCCCAGCCCCATCTCTTTGATCCCCCCGTTCTCTGAGCTGCACAGTGACACACACACACACACACACACACACACACACACACACACACACACACACACACACACACACACACACACACTGACACTCACACAGACACACTGGTACTCTCCCACACTGATACATTCTCTCACACTGATACATACACTGACATTCTCACACTGGCACACACTGACACGCTCATACTGGCACACACTGACACTCTCACACTGACACACACTGACACTCACACTGACACTCACACTGGCACACACACGCACACACGCACACACACACACACACACACACACACACACACACACACACACACTGACACTCACACAGACACACACACATCTAAGATCTGACTAGCCCCTCCCCTCTGAAAGCCCCGCCCCTTTTGTCTGTTATCTTCACGACTTTCAGAAATGATTCCCTGCATATCTCACCCTCGTTATCTCCTTCTGTTTATATAGGCAAGTTGCTCTAGAACAGGGGCAGGCAAATCCAGTCCTCAAGGGCCACCAACAGGTCAGGTTTTAAGGATATCCCTGCTTCAGCACAGGTGGCTTAATCAGTGGCTCAGTCGAAGCAGGGATATCCTTAGACCCTGACCTGTTTTGCGGCCCCTAAGGACTGGAGTTAGCGATCCCTGCTCTAGAGTATGAAACAGACACAGAGAGAGTTCCCGTCTGCAGTCTTTGTTCCTTTGCTTTTAAAGATAGTGACATTTCTTTACCATTTTTCAAGGATAAACCGGAATCAAAGCAAAGTTGTGAGAACTAAAAGATTTCTCAATACTCCCTAATGTAACATTTTGTGCTAGTAAAATTATTTGGAAAATGCCAAAAATAATAAGTGTTATAAATGCAATTATGCTTCATAATTCTATGCTATGCTTTGCTATAACAATACTGATCTTAGAGCAGCAGTCCACACTGATCCGCAGGTTTTTTTTAGCACTTTGTTTTTTAAAAGATCTTTTCTTGCTATTTATTGAGGTGTTTTTATTTTTCAAATCTGATGCCTCAGTCATGAGATAGAAGCGTTTGACATATTATGTGTCCGGGAGGGGAAAATGGAGCTCTCCCTGGAGCCTGCAGCTGGTGCAGAATGCAGCGGCCAGGTTAACTAACCAGACACTTTCTTGCCACGACACCTGTTCTCCGATCTCGGCACTGGCTGCCTTAAAATGGTGAATGTATTTAAACATTGGCTGGTTGACATTCAAAGCCCGACATGCCCAGGGTCCCAGCTATGTGACAGGGCTTCTAGTTCCCTACACTCCCATTCTCTCACTCCCATCTGCAGGTGAAGGACTCCGAACAGTTCCCATAATCTCCGTGACTTCCTCTGGCGCCCGAGCTTTTAGCCACGCTGCTCCCACTCTTCGGAACAGTCTGCCTCGTACTGTTCGAGAGACCCCCTCTCTGGGAATCTATAAAACAGACTCAGACCTACCTGTTTCCCCAGGCATTTAATTAATGACCCACAACCTGTCCGGCATTTAATAGCTACAGCACCGTCCCATCCTGTATTGTATCTTTCCTCGTGTTTGGTCTCTTTTATAACGTTAAATGTTTTCTTGTTTTTCCCTTTTTGTAACCATGAAGCGCTTTGAGTCCCATTGGGAAAAAAGCGCTACAGAAATAAAGTTATTATTATTATTATTATTATTAATAAATGTTACCATGGTAACCCCAGATGTTCAAGATGAAGAAAATCATGTTTTTTTAAAAAAAGCATTAAAAAGAGCAGGAAATGCTCGGGGGGGGGGGGGGGGGGAGGGGGAGTAAACATTATGTGAGTAAAACGTATGTGTGTTATAAAAATAATTTATATTCCAATTATCTGAATGAAGAAAATAATAAGTGAATATGAGTGTTTATATTGAGCAATATTTGTGTTCAGATTTGATACAATGTTGCCATCAGCACAGCGAACAAACACAAGCATTTTCTTCATTTGAAATGCATGATACATAAGCATCGTTTCAATAGTACGTCACTTCAAGGTTATATTTGTTGTTTAATATTTATGTGCTATTATAATTGCAGTCACAAAGCCAATCGTTTGAACCCTCATTATTATGCTTTAGAAATAACTGTTAACAAACACACTAGATGTTGACAAAAGTTGATCTGTCAAAAGTTTGGAAATGCAGGCGTATCGGAATGATCCATAACCTGCCCTTCTATTTATATACATAGTGATGATATATTGTCATTATAATGGAAGCTGGAAAATAAATGTCAATCAAATGTAACCTTTGTTTAATGCAGGGGTTCTCAAATCCAGTCCTCAAGACCCCCCAACAGGTCAGGTTTTCAGGATATCCCAGCTTCAGCACAGGTGGCTCAGTCAAAGACTGAGCCTCTGATTGAGCTACCCGTGCTGCAGCAGGGACTGATTGAGCCACCTGTGCTGAAGCAGGGATATCCTGAAAATCTGAGCTGTCAGGGGGGCTTGAGCACCCCTGGGTTCTCGTACTGATTCTATATATGCTGAAGCGGGCGATCGGGCCCTTTTTAACCTAAATTCCCCATTGATTTCAGTGGGTTAAATTGGCTGAAACAGCTATAGAAATGGTCTCTCTCTTGCGTGGGGATGTACGAGCACATACTGTATCACAGCCACAGAGTATGTTTAACGCAGGGATTGCATGCCAATTAGATGCTTTCTTTAGTGACATTTCTGCTTAGATTATTCCCAATGAATAATGGTATTTATCACAGCAAATCTCATGGCACTTAGCCTCCGAGATCATGGTGTTTTTCCTGATCTTGCATTTTGAAGCTGGTAGCGGCGGCAATGTGATACTTTTATGTTATGGTGTATATATATAATAATAGTAATTGTGGGACTCAAAGCGCGTCACTATTACAGTATAGCGTGCACTACGCAGCACATAGGAATGTTACAGACACAGTCCCTGCCCTGTGGAGCTTACAATCTATGTTTTTGGTGCCTGAGGCACAGGGAGATAAAGTGACTTGCCCAAGGTCACAAGGAGCTGACACTGGGAATTGAACCAGGTTCCCCTGCTTCAAACTCAGTGTCCTTTTTTACAGAGGGCTCCTTCAGTATAAAGGTGACAAAACCCATCCCCAGTCAAATGTGGCACAAAGATAGAGACGAGTTTATCGGAATGTCTTCCACAGGCTTCCTAAATCTGTTTCATTGAACCGATTGTCATTTCATCACATGCCAACTCTTTTTAGTGAGTAATACTGATTTGGAGCCAAGCTCAATGTAGACACGGATGAAAATATGCACACTGGATGTGTGAAAGGCTGTCTCACATTTTAATTTGGTCTGTAACTGTTACATACGCCTATAATATATATTTTCTTTAACTGTGCATGCAATGTCTTGTATATAATGTATACCCTGCTCATTATGTAACTGTATTTGTAACCATGTATTATTTGTCTTAACTCTGTGCCCAGGATATACTTGAAACCGAGAGGTAACTCTCAATGTATTACTTCCTGGTAAAATATTTTATAAATAAATAAAATAAATATGTAATTTAAAGGAGCATTTTATTTTGTTTCCCCTGCTCTGGATGGTACTGGGACACCTTCAGAGGTTAGTATCTCGAGAAGCAGGGTGTACCCCATAGCTGAAATGAATGCAGTTGAGCTCCGAAAAAAACCCCACGTACTTCCCACCTGTAAATGGGGGAAAACTGGAACCGAAACCATCATTTTAATCACTGTCTGACAAGTGACAAAGGAGAAAATAAATTAGGTTTAGAGATCCTATGGAAGGTATACATATAGACCAGCGGTGGGCAACTCAAGTCCTGAACTGCCACCAACAGGTCAGGTTTTCAGGATATCCCTGCTTCGCAAAGGTGGCTCAATCAGTGACTCAGTCGAAGACTGAGCCACTGATTGAGCCACTTGTGCTGATGCAGGGAGCCACTGATTGAGCCACCAGTGCTGAAGCAGGAACATCCTGAAAACCTGACCTGTTTGTGGCCCTTAAGGAGTGGAGTTGCCCACCCCTGATATAAACCCATGACTTCTCCATATTTCCTGTAGTTCAGGTCTGTTGTAATAGTGACCATATGGGGATCCTGTTGTGTTAGTTGGTTTTATTTAATGACATTAAATATTTATTTTGTTATAGTAGGCCTCTATATTCTGTTTAAAACTCTATACTGACACCGTGCCTCACTCAGCCCCTGAACTGCTGGATCGGGGGGAATAAGAAGGACTGTCTAACCCCAAGCACCTGAGGGGGGAGTCCTGACTGCAGTTCTCATTGAAAGAACTTTTATTGGTGCCTTGATTTTGGTCTACATCCTGGAAGGGTTAAGCTGAACCCCACAGACCACTTTACCACATCTTTACTTACACAGGGCCGTGTAAGTATTTCGATATTACTACCAATACCACCACTACCCCTCCTCCTCCCCTTGGGACTATTTGGAGGATATATCAAAGATACCATTGTGTACCCACGCTTACACAGGATCGTGTAAGTCTATTATTATTACCATCACCCATATCATCCCTTATCAGGAGGGTGATTATCACTAAGATCTACGAATATTTGCTAGTTTTTGTACCTACAGAACACCTACAAGCTCATATTGAACCCCCAAAATACCCACAACATATATATAAGCATATGAGTGTCACAGAGGCGTGCTACTGAGCATGGCAATATATATACTGTATTTAAAACCAGAGACATAACATAAAACACAGACAAAGCTCAGTGCACATCCAGAAAAACTTATATACGGTACAGTGCCTAAATATACATGTATAAATAACTAATAAATAAAATGGTCTTTTAGTTTAACATTTTGGCCAAATTGTTGTAAGCCCTTGAGCCAACTGCACGGCAGACCACGTTCAAGGGTCCCTACACTAATATAGTTTCTTAATAATGTGGGAGGGAGAGAGCTTCAATATTTAGGCACTGAACCGTATATAAGTATTAACCCCTTGCTCCCCTGTTTTTTCTGTTTTTTAGGCCTCTATATTGCAGTATATGTACAATATGTTAATGTTTATGTAGTTATTTACTAAGTATCAAACTAGATTTTAAGTCTGCGTTTTTGTTTTTATTAGAAATGTACTAGTGTGCTTAATGCAAAGTAATCATTGAGTATGTAATTACAAAACATCTATGTAAAAAACGTCCACTCTTTACTCATCTGACTAATTAATATTTGACTGTATAATAATTGCTAACACAATAGCATACATCACTACAACATAAAGCTAGAAAATGGAAGCTGATGGATTGAGTCTGCGCCTTTAATAAGAATAGCCCATCCAATTATATGCTCAGACACATTAAAAACGCATTGGGGAATTGTAGTTAAATATATTGATATTTTTATAATTACCTAACTAGAATTCCAACTTTATCACCATGATAAAATGAAACTGTGCATTTCACATCTTGCGTAGAAAGACGCGATTAAACAGCAAAGAAGTTTCTGATGCCTCCACTCAGCTGCAGCTGTTTTATCCTTTTCAATGTAACACTTTAAGGCCTTGATTATGCCAAGTGCTGCAGGGCGGCAGCGCTATTCTGTGACATCACCCCTGTGCCGAGCAGCCTCTTCATTATACCGGGGAGGGAGAGCAGAGGAGGCATGGCGAAGGCGTGGCCGTGAGCGGTTCGCCCTCATAGGCTGAGCCGCTCGCGTGACACGGTTGTCGCAAGAAAAAAAACGAATGTCTTAGTCTCTTCCCCAGACGTCCGCTTTGCAGTACGGCGCGCCGCGGCCGTCGCTTGCGCCGTGAGCACTTTCATTGGATGTGAGCTACTTGTTTTGGTGACGCGTGACGCCGCACACGTTTTGGGTATAATCACGGCGTAAGATTGGCTATAATCATGCAGTCCTCAACAACTGACCAACCCCAGCAGTTCGCTCTCCCTCTCTCCCCAGCGCAGAAGGAGTGGCGATGTTCCTGGTATGGATGTAGCTTCTTCCCGCTCCCTGTGCTGCCAAATAACCGAGATAATCACTAATTCCCAGTGTAAGGAGAGGAAGGGGACATTATTTATTAGTGTCAAGCAAAAACAGAAAGGCCCAGCACAACATACAAAGTGACACAACATGTAGTACAATACTTCAGTGCTAATCTGCTCATGAGTAAGGGTCATGTAGTTAAACCCTTTGGCCAAAGCATTATAAGCCTGCGGCCACTTGACAGCACGACTAGTTTGCAATTATTTATTAGTGTGTGTCGGCATTAAGAATCGGAATGGAGGGGAGAAGCTCATTCCCATGGGTGTAGCGTCCCTTCTGTCAGTGCGATATATATATATATATACAGCAGGGCCCCTGCTTCTCGGCGCTCCGCTTTTCGGCGCTCCTCCGATACGGCGGCACCGAGAAGGGGGCCGCCATGTTGTCTCGTAAAATGAGCATGCGCAGAATGGGCGGGTGCGCCCGGCGCACATGCGCAGACCGTAGTTTGCGCATGCATTGACCTGAAAATAGCTGGATCCGCTTTCCGGCGATTTTCACAATACGGCGGGCCCCTGGAACGGAACCCGCCATATACCCGGGGCCCTCCTGTATATATATATATATTTATATATATAATAGAGAAAGTCTGGCACACCATCAGCAGAGGAACAATTGGAATGTTCAGACGTGTGCACACGCAAAAATAATTAATCTTAATCAATACATCACCCAGAACTGCAAACATGGCAGCGCTGATGAAGGTCCGTTTGTCGAACAAAATGTTGGCTTCCTGTATGGACTGAATACACTTCCTGTTTCTATATGGGCCCTTTTGAGGGATGGAGGGGCGCACATATGTTTGTACCAGAATACTTTGAGGTGGTCAGTTTTGAGGAGCAAGGTTGATTTACATGGAATCCAGCACTTTTACTTCTGTTCCTGTTTTAATTCTATATTTTTCACTTTTACTTGTACATCAATGAGATTATCATGTCCTTTTTGCACTGCACTTCCAGTGAATCTTTTTGTGATGTTTGCATTGTGTCAGATTTAGGGTAAGTTTTTTTCCTTCTACATATTGGGCAAAATTGACTATGCAGTGGAGTCCAAAATGCAGTGTTGGCATCACAGATTCCATTAAATGTTGAAAAAAAGGTACAGTTTAATTTATTGTATTAGAAGTAACCAAGTCTTTTGATTTAGGCAAGAAATACACCACATATTTAGGTAATAAATATTCATTGGTTCAAAAGAGGCTGCATTAAACCGGCACCAAGTCTGCTACCATAGCTGTATTTATACAGAAGAAAATGCACAAATATTTCTCACTTCGTTTTTCTGGGAAGACTTCTGCAAGATCTCCTCTTCACATTCAGTGCTTCTGTCCAGAAACCCAATCTCTCATATGGCGACAGGGCTTCACTTGCTGTGTGTGGTCACTTCCATGACATATACTGTATATGTATCAGGAGCTCACGGATGTCACCCATCTCACAGGCCATTCATTGTTCCCACTGGAACTCCCACAACAGATTCTCAACCTTGAACGTTGAGACTTGGAAGAACAACCCATTCCTTTTCAAAACTGCATCCCCCCTTCCTAGAACAAGGAGATTACACAAATTCCAGTAAAATGTAACACCGACACATACAACAAATCAGAGTCTTTCACTCCCAAAGTAGATCTGACCTATAACACAATTTATACACACATTATGATATTGATGACTTGTGTTGCTTGTCATGGCGATACTATTTGAAAGTAAGCAGAGTTGTGAGTCCCTGTCGCGCAGGTAAGGAACTGTTGTAACTTACTGTACTTCGGTTTTATTAGACACCTTACAAAATGTGTTATTGTATGTCTTTATTGATATAGCGCCATTAATGTACATAGCGCTTCACAGCAGTAATACATGTGGTAATCAAATAAATAACAGATAATATAAATAACAGATCATGGGAATAAGTGCTTTAGACATAAAAGTAACATTAAGGAAGAGGAGTCCCTGCCCCGAGGAGCTTACAGTCTAATTGGTAGGTAGGGAGAACGTACAGAGACAGTAGGAGGGAGTTCTGGTAAGTGTTAGTCACTTTATGATTGTACATTTTTGTACAAGGTTATATGTAAGTGTTACACTGGGGGACTCATTTTATTAGTTTTAGCCCTGAAAATCACACTACTTATCATAGCTGAGGTTAGTAGACTGAAGGGGTGAGATATTAAGGGCAATTAGAAGAAGGCTGATCATCCAGTCCGCTCACAATAAAGAGCTGATCTCAGGTAGTACAGCAGGGGTGGCCAAGTCCAGTCTTCAAGGGCCATCAACAGGCCAGGTTTTCAGGATATCCCTTCTTCAGAACAGGTGGAGCTTCCTGTGCTGAAGCGGGGACATTCTGAAAACCTGACCTGTTGCTGGCCCTTGAAGACTGGCGTTAGCCACCCCTGTAGTAGAGTGTTGACTGCAGACAAATGTGCTGTAACCCCTAGCCATCCACAATTTCTCTGTTTAATCAATAGAAACTGTATCCCCAGATTACATCATCATCCATTCTAAATAGAACGAATATTTTTCTTTACATTAAGAAGAGACCTGAGGAGAAGTTTTGAAAGCTCTGAACACAATATTAATTTATTTATAAATTTTTTTACCAGGAAGTAATACATTGAGCGTTACAGCTCGTTTTCAAGTATGTCCTGGGCATAGAGTTAAGATGACAAATAATACATGGTTACATAAGCAAAGAAAAGAAAGAAAGAAAGCTCCCTAATAGCCGCACAAGAGAACACCTATACCTATATTAAAAATTACTATTTATTAATAAATGATTAAAATATATTTATTGCAGCAAAAAACTAACGTGAACCAAAGTGATTAAAATAAATTAAAAACGGAGGAGGTAACTGTATGCCTAGTTCAAACTAACAGTGTATGCTAGGAATAACTATTTTAGAATGTCCCACTGCTATATGATTATACTAACAGTGGTAGTTATACCAATACAGTTCTATATAGTTTGAGGACTACACCTAAATGGAGAGTATAGCTTAATATAGTGTGTGTGCTCAGAATAATATAGTATATTTGTTGAGCCAGCTAATGCTAGTATACGGATATATACACACACATATGTACCAGACCAACAGGTTCAAAGATAAATGAACCTAGAGGTCTGTTATGTTTAGCAAAACAGCTATTTCAAGATCACAAAGTATGTGTCTTGTACTCGGAACCATGACAAATAGGAGAGTAGTCAGAGTGTTGTGCTTCCTTTAGAAGGCTCCGAAACACTCTAACTGAGAAAAGGCAACAGACCTCTCCGATATAGCCAGCGCACTAGGTGGTGACGCTTAGCCTGCCCAACATATGTTTCACCGTTGTGGCTTCATATTTTAATCACTTTGGTTCACGTTAGTTTTTTGCTGCAATAAATATATTTTAATCATTTATTAATAAATAGTAATTTTTAATATAGGTATAGGTGTTCTCTTGTGCGGCTATTAGGGAGCTTTCTTTCTTTTCTTTGCTTATCATTAACCCCATCCCTGCCAGCACCACCTCCGCACTCTTATTGCAGTTTTTTGTTCTGTCACCACACATTCACAATTTATTGGTTCCCCATATCCCCATTGGTGTAGTGCAAGGCGCACAACTTGACCTTTTTAGGCCATTCTATCTTCCTCTGTGTTACAAATACATAGTTACTTAAGTGAACAGGGCATACATTATATACAAGACATTGCATGCACAGTTACAGATAATATATATTACAGGCGTATGTAACAGTTACAGACCAGATTAAAATGTGAAACAGCTTTAGATTTAAAAGAACTTAGACTGGTGGTGGATGTGAGAGTCTCCGGTAGACTGTTCCAGTTTTGGGGTGCACGGTAAGAGAAGGAGGAGCGGCCGGAAACTTTGGTGAACCTTGGGACCATGAACAGTCTTTTGGAGTCTGATCTCAGATGATAAGTGCTGCGTGTGGTAGGGGTGAGGAGCTTGTTCAGATAGACTGGTAGCTTGCCCAGAAAGTATTTGATGGCATGACAGGAAAGATGAACTTTACGCCTAGACGCAAGTGATGACCAATCTAGTTCTTTGAGCATTTCACAGTGATGTGTGTTGTAGTTGCATTGGAGAACAAAATGGCATATTGAATTGTAGAGGGTATCAAGTTTGTTGAGGTGGGTTTATTTCCTACAGCCCCCAGCTGCAAAAATGGGGCATAACCAATGTAAAATAATTTCACCAGATTTATTAAAGGAAAAACCCAATTTGCTTTCCGTGGGCTCCCTTTCTTTGGTAAACATGCATTAAGAAATTACATCTATGAACAATGGCCTGATTGTTCCATTTAATGGTTTTACACCTTGCAATGATTTTCTGTTTCTCCTGGTCCAGTCTGGCTGCTGTAATTGTGCACTATGTTGGTATGTTATATCCATGAAGAATTCTCAAAGCCTGTACAGGAAAATAATATAGTTATTAAATCTCTGTGTGGTGATAGATGATGCACTAGGGGATTTCAGAACAGATTAGACCACATTTTCTAATACTGCCTATGCCATTACTATTTTAAACTCCTTTCAGGAATGAAATAGTACAAGCCTTTCCCACACTTCTTCACTCAGATTTATGCCTTTACCTGAGAACTGCAATTTTTATCCTCAAATGCCAGTGTATTTGCTGAAGATAACCTATAAATGCAATTTAACATTTGCCGGGAGAAAATTGAACAGGTAGATGAAATGTAGGTAAAATTAATTTGGATATTAGACACCTTATCAACGTGAAGGTGCGATGTTAATGCTGCATTCTGTGCTTCTGATAAAAAAAATAATGGAAACTATAGCACCACAAATTGAAATAATAAGACTGAACAATTGCAGCAAAATGTATTTCTGCCATGCAGACACATTTGCATATAATGGGGCACGTGCATCAAGTGCCGACACAGGCTATCTCACCCATTCCCGGCTCTAAAGTCCATTCAAGTCACTGGAGATAACCCGTACTGGCCCTCTCGCATGTGCCCCAATGCGTGTTACTAAATAAAACAATATATTTTGTTGATATAGGGGAATATTTACTATATGGTGCTAAGCCACAGGCTACCTTACGGCCCATTGAAGTGAATTGTCTGTAGGGTGTCTTATGCCTAAGAAACACATAGTAAATATGGCCCCCAGGGGGAGATTCACTATTACACGGCTGCGCAATCTTTTTCCCCTGCGCCCCCCTGCCAGCTCTCCCTCCCGGCGCCCCCCCTCCTTACCTTGGCTCCAGCGTTCTGATGTTATGACGTCACATTGCCATGTCAATGCGGCGTCACGTGACCCACGGCGGCAAATGACGCCGCGTTGCCATGGTGACGCCTCACCAGAAGACACCTGAGCCAATGTATGTGAAGTTACAAAGGACTTTCCTGCTCCCCCGGCATTTAATTCAAATGCCTTCTGGAAGAGCGTGGCCCTCTGTAACCGCGGCACCCCCAGCTCGCGCCCCCCAGCTCGCGCCCCCCAGCTCGCGCACCCCAGCTCGCGCACCCCAGCTCGCACACCCCCAGCTCGCACACCCCCAGCTCGCGCACCCCAGCTCGCGCACCCCCAGCTCGCGCACCCCAGCTCGCGCACCCCAGCTCGCGCCCCCCTGGGATATTACATCTGTGCTTTGTGAATATGGCTCATAGTTTTTACACAATGTTTTTAGTATCTGCGGTGATTCTCCCTTCTTTATACACTATGTCCTAGCAAATAAAAGGGACCTGTATGTAGCACTTCAAACAACTTCTAAAGCAAATGGTAAAAATTTAAATATCTCTGTCTGATTTGGAAAACAAATTCTAAACATGTGGAACATAACGTGACTTTAGAAAGACCTATGCAATATTTTTGTTTAAAAACAGTAAGGGAGTTTTGTTTATTGTAAAATAAATTAACTTTTTAAAGTGGTAGTGGCCGTGGCTACATAGTTACATAGTTACATAGTACACTACGCTCCTCTCCTGGCACCACAATTCACCCACTGAGTATTATAATTGTGTCACAAGAATGATCATTAAAACGTCCAGGTTGTCTACTAAAAGCAAAGCTTCTTCTGCACATTACATAACAATGAAGATGTCACGGAAAGTTTATTTCCCAAAAATAACTGGCGTTCCTTGTTATTTTTTGTGCATCATCCTATTGTTGATATCAACCTTCCATAAAATAGAACATTGACTGAGCGCTTCTCAGTATATAGAGCACATTATTTCTCTCTCTTCAGAGATATTGCTGAAGGCTCTATACATAATTTCTGCCCGGAATTACTACCGTGCTATTATTTGCAAGTGTCCATATGTTTTGTTTTTAATGCTCTTATTACTACGTGGTATAAATTATCAAAGACACTTAAAATAGTTTTTAGTCTCATTCTATCAAATTTAGCAAAGCAATTTTTCAAACTAAGTATGAGTCGCTAAACATCTATTAAGCTCGCCTGCCTTTTCTTTTTTGGAAGGCAGTCAAACGGAGGCTAGGAAGAAAGAAAAAGCAGTAAATAACAGCACACAAATGAAGTATAAGTTTGGAAATGTTATGCTTAATAGAGTTGAGAATTAATATTTCACTGTTCGCACTAAATCTCCGTGTGGTGACTGACAGATGAAGCGCTGGGGATTTCAGAAGAGATTAGACCATATTTTCTAGTACTCCATATGCCATTACTATTTTAATTAAATTATTTTTCTTTAATGTTCACATAAACTGAAGGATCATATTATTTAGGTCTGTCCATATTTTACTTTTATTATAACAGATTTCTTAATTTTTTTAAAAACATTTTTTCCCCCGAATGCTATAAGTTGTTACATTGCTCTTTAAACACTAATCCTATCGCATGCAGACACTAGTAAATATATTAAAAAGGAGATGTTACTCTCTATTAATATTACTGTTGTTACAGTATTCATATGCTGCACAAACTGTGTATTCCGCTCTGTACAATATAAGTTATTCATTATTATTATACATGAATAAAATAGTATACAATGCCAATAAAGAGTGTACAGCTGCACATATAAACAGTGAACAAAATAAGGCGCAAACAAATACATTTGATATTTTGTGAGAAAACTCAGATGCAGCCTACACACCTGCGGTAACCCAGACCGCAAAACACACAAAACTAAACAAACTGGTGTTCGTGGCGCAAAATGAGTGTGAATATAACAGTGCAATAACCGTGCAATAAACACAGTGAATATAAATAAACCCTGATATCACTTATACTGCAGCTCCATGGAACAGGCCCCTCCGAAGTGGCTGCTCCATGAAAAACCTCACGTAGAAAAGAAATGGGGCATTAACATCTTACTTTCCTTCACAAACAACACATGGGGGAAAGGGACAGCTCACACTTTCCCCGCTGGTCAAAAGCAGAGAGTGACTTTGGGCGCACTCCAACCCTACTCCAGACTCGGCTCCAGGCTCGGCTCCTTGCTGTGTGTGTGTCCGCGTGCACCGGTTCCCCGTTCTGCGTCTCTCGCTCGCGTCCCGGGTTGCCTTGCATCAGTCTCGCGTCTGCCGCTCTGGTTCCTGGTGGAGTGGGTACGGTGGCCTGTGCAGTCCAAAATGCAAGGCATTATATTCACTGGGTTTATTGCATGGTTATATTGCTCTGATATATTCGCATTCAGTTTGCGCCACGAACACCAGTTTGTTTAGTTTTGCACATATAAACAGAACATATGAGAGGAGCGTAACCCATTCTCAGCAAGAAGGGCCAGCAATGCATGACTGGGTAATATGTCGCTGTCCTCTCTGACAGACGGGGGGGGGGGGGGGGGGGTTCACAGAGATGAAAATATAATGCTATTCCAGCAGAGTCAAGTAGAATTATATTTAAGTGCAGTTACAGTGGTGTGACAGTATAAGTGCCTGTGGGAAACTGGTGTGGCTGTCAGCAGTGATTGTAACGTATTGCTTAGGGGATCCACACCTGGCTCCTCCGGTTAACCCCAGGCAGGTCCAGCAAACGCTGGTTTTGCCGAGAAAGGGTCTGTACCCTGTAACCGACACATAAAAGTACCCCAGGTCCCGCTGTTCTTCCATGGTCAGAAGAGGCTTTCTGAGGACCTCCTGTTGGAGAGACACCATCTAAGATGTATCTACTGCAGCTAATATCTATTACAGGTGAAATCCGTGCAATACCCTACGTGTGTGTTGTTTTAAATAATAGATCATTTGTATTATATATATATTTTAATGAAACACTTAATGTCACTGTTTGAGTTTTAATATAACGTGGATCATTTAATTTCTGTAGCACATTTTAAAGAAGCAGTGTAAAAAAAATGTAAAATCTTTTTTTTGTTTTAATAAATGCTGCCTTTGATTACCTTTATTGAGAACTAATTACCTAGGCTGACAATCGATTCATGCTCCCAGTGATCGATCAGCAAAATCCTGCTTCCCAGAGTTGACTAAATGGCTGCCTTTCAGTTTCAAATCAATTCTTCAGTCAGTGTAACTCAGAAGCTACAATGTATTCTTGTATTACTAAGGTAACATTATCTATTACAGTTTGCAGCTCAAACGGCTGGGAACATTGGCAACAGATTATCACAAACAGGAAAGCGTTACAAAGATCTTGCACTGCTGGGATAGTGTTTAAAACCTTTTATAGAAATCTAAGGATTATCAGTATATTAAAACTCAGTAATATACATTATGTAAAGTTCTCTGTTTTGTTAAGCTACTATTGACATACTGTACTCATTAAAGGCTTCCCCGACACCCTTTCCCCTTCGGTAACCAAAATACATTTTTTTTGTTAAAAAAAAGTAGTAAGTATTATCTAATACTACAGAATTGATTTATTTAAAAAAATGTAGGATATTGCTTGGATTGCTCCTTTAACACACTTCCCCAGCAGTGCAAGATATTTACAACTATTTCATGTTTGTGATAATTGTTGCCAATATTCCCAGAAGTTTGGCTGCAAACTAACAATAGATAATATTACGTTAGTAATTTAAGAATACATTGTAGCTGTTGAGTCACACTGACTGAAGGATTGATTGAAAGTAAAAGGCAGCCATTTATTGAACCCTGGGAAGAAGAATCTTTGCTTTGATCACGGGAGAACGAATCGATCAGCAGCTTAGGTAATTAGTTTTCAATAAAGGTAATCAAAGGCTGTGTATATTAAAACAAAAAAGATCTTTGTAATTTTTTTAAATAAAAAGTGCTGCTTTGATAGCATCTTTAATGAATGAACAACAAGTATTCTTCATAGATATAATGGTGTACAAGGCTTTCATTACCCAACAGGTCCCCTCTTCATGTGTACTAGCACAATAACCATTAAGTAGGGATCTGTGATGTTTGTGAAAGTTTTGGATACATTATTACATTTATAAAAAAAAAAACCTCTCATGTTATTCCATTAAAATGAATCATTACGATTAACAAAGTCTGAGCTATAATATGTTTCTAACAGTACTCCCCCCACCACACTATATTATATTATCCAAGCATCACAACATGTGCATGTTTCTGAGTTAGGATGGTGCCTCCCCCCCCAGCCCCCAGATTATTTTTATTAATATGTCAAATCTAATTTCATTGAATTTAAATTGTTTTAACCCAACTTATTTTTGTTCTGTCTATTCATGTGATGTGCACTGCATTGTATTGTATTATATCGTACTATTTTATGTTATTGTTTGATAGTATTATTTCATGCTATTGTTGTTTTACAAAATTGAAAAACTAATAAAAACAATTTGGAACAAACAATAAAATACATGAATAATTACAAAAACCTACACTGGCCTAAGAGCAATACAGCTCCCAGCCATGGTAACGAGACACTCTCTGTATGTATTTCCCGCCTCAGCCTACAGCAGGGCGCTCAACCCCAGGCCTCAACCCCTCCCCCCCAACAGGTCAGGTTTTCAGGATACCCCTGCTGGAGCACAGGTGGCTCAATCAGAGGCTCAGTCAAACTGAGCCTCCAATTGAGCCACCTGTGCTGGAGCAGGGACTGATTGAACCATCTGTGCTGAAGCAGGAACTGATTGAGTCACCTGTGCTGAAGCTGGGATATCCTGAAAACCTGACCAGTTGGGGGGGGGGGGGGTCTTGAGGACAGGAGTTGAGCGCCCCTGGCATATAGTTTTTAATAGCCCTTTCTTGAGAACGACGTTGAGCACAGTGGGATAATGTCAATCATCGGAAAAATACTCCCAGCTTAGCTCAAAATGAATGTAGCTTTTAAGTAATGTTATTATTCGTCATTTCGTTAATGATTATTACTATGATATTTTAAAGACCCCCGCTTTTGTTGTCTGCATGAAAACCAAGTTTATATAACAGATCCGTCAGTAATATTGTGGCATGTTGGTGGTCCTGTTGTGTACAAGTCCCACTGTAAAGTGGGCCCTGCAACATATTCAACACTACAAATGACTTTAGTTTGTAATATTTAATATGCTTCGGTTCTAGGGCTTTGGGTTATCTGTTGCTTCATCATCACAGGCACCTTTGTAGTTTCTATAAGGTTGGACATGTTCTAATACCCCTGCCTTGCAGAAAGAGCGCTCATTGAGTAAAATGTGATAACAACTGGATTTTGTTTTGTATTTTAGAGTGTAACTTCTGCCCTTCCTCAGGATTTGAATGAAGTGCATGACATGGAAGAGCTGTTATGGAGTGCTGGCTTGCTGGTGTGGACTGTCTTCTTGCTTGCTTGGAGTGCTGTTGTGTTGGTCTGGAGAGCCGGACTGCTGCTCTGGACGGCAGGATTGCTGATGTGGACGGCTGGAATGCTGGTGTGGAGTGCCGGGATTCTGTTGTGGACAGCTGGATTGTTGATATGGAGAGTTGCGTTGTTGGTGTGGAGAACTGGATTGCTGATAAGCAGTGCTGGACTGTTATTGTGGAGAGCAGGATTGCTGTTTTGGAGAGCAGGATTGGTTGCTTGGAGAGTCGGAGTCTTGGTGTGGAAATGCGGATTATTGTTGTGGAGGACTGGCTTGTTTGTGTGGAGAACTGGATATCTTGTATGAAGATAAATGACCTGACAGGTGATGCTGTGGCCGGAAGTAATGGCCGCTTAAACACCTATGGACGTTATGTGAAGAAAGCTGAACAGATCAGTGGAAACACTTAAGAAATGGAAAGAATTTGGTGTATGGTATTGAATGTTTATTGCCAAATGTGAACATCATCATAAAGATGTTTTTTTTAGCACTCTAATTTACTTTAACTTATTACAAATAGTAGAAGCATGTGCACTTTGTGATCACTTATTCTAACTGACATGACTTGACAAGCCATGTTATGTGTTTTCGGAGGTTTTTCACTATCTTAGCTGTTTTAGGGGTTATTCATTTCTTGGGTAGCTGTGAACAAACCTCGGCAGCAGTAACAAGAAGAAAGGTGCACTCACGACACTTCACAGGAACGCCTCGGATGCATGCACATCACCAACCAGGGTGCAATCAGCACCTGAAGAAATCCCCTCGGACGAGGGACAAAGTGACACTTCAGAGGACTTCTTTGAGAAGTCCCCCGGAGTGCCGTTTTGTCCCTCGCCTGAGGGAATCTCTGGAGGAGCAAACACAGCCATCATATTTGTAGGCAAAGACTGTTTTAAAAAAACGTGGTCTAAACTCTTCAAGAATGAACTTCTCAATCCCATACTTCTCCAGCGCTGACTCTTGGTGCCACGTACGGAGAAGAAGACGGGAATACTCTCATTTACAATACATTCATCTTGTCATTTTTTTTTTTAAATTGTTAGATGCTCTTAAGGCAAAGGAGTGGGAATGTACCTGAAGTGGTGTGCTTTATTAGAATGTAAATTGTGTGTAGATTGAAAAAAATAGCCAAAGGAACTATGATATTAAGAAATATAACTTATGTTCCTAATAGCACCCGGCTGCTTTGTCTCTGAATGTTATATTATTAGTTGATAATTGATAAAGTTCGTGAAAGTAGATGATTTTGATTATTTGAAATTAATTCCCATATATTGCATGCTGGACAGCAGAATGGTACTGATGTACTCTTCTCTATAGATAGAGGTGGATAAGCGTTATCTGATAATGTGACTGATAGCATGTTTACCGTGTGTTTTCATCGCTAAAACTAACTGTACGAAAGTAAATAAAGGCAGTTTGTAAACTCTCTGAGGCTTTGTGAGATGCATCCGCTTGTCTGCTTCTTTCCCTCATGTTATTTATTTATTTATTTATAAAATATTTTACCAGGAAGTAATACATTGAGAGTTATCTCTCGTTTTCAAGTATGTCCTGGGCACAGAGTTAAGACAAATAATACATGGTTACAGATACAGTTACATAAATGAGCAGGTTATACATTATATACAAGACATTGCGTGCACAGTTAAAGATAATAAATATTATGGGCGTATGAAACATGTAAAGCGCTGCATATATACTGTCACTTACTGATAAGAAATTCATCTCAATCCAGATTGGAATTCACAACAAAACATGCTGTGAAGATAAGAACACAGATTGTGCAGTGAATGCTGCCTGTGTTTCCCGTTACATCTGTTTCGAAGAGCATTTGTTCTCATAATCTTCCGCAACATGCAAATGTTAGTGGTGTCATTGAGCTGCGCAAGAGTCATACATATGCACAGAGCGTGGAGTGGGTCTCCAGCGGGCCTGGTAATGTGTGTGAGTCATCGCATCCAGAGCGGGGAAATAATGTTTGTCACAGCAAAGGGAATCAAGGCGAAGGACTCGGACAGGTTTCTTTGGTCTCGAGGGCCACCAGCAGGTCAGGTTTTCAGGCTATCCCTGTGGCTTCAGCCACTGATTGAGCCACCTGTGCTGAAGCAGGGATATCCTGAAACTTGACCTGTTGGTGGCCATTGAGGGCTGGAGTTGGCCGCCCTGCAGTAGATCAGGAGAATTTGCTCCATCTCCACTGAATCACATTAAAATACTGTAGCAAGAGTAACCCCCCTCTTTCCAGCAAGATGTTCTGCCCCGTGCCTCTTATTTCTCCTAGTTCTGAAGAAAGAGCCAGCTCTGCGAGGGAGCCGAGGCTTCCGCCTACTTTATGACTATTTAATCTTTCTTTCTGTCAGAAGTGTTGCAGGTATTTTTTTTTATCAGACTTTCCTGAACATAACCCAGCTAATCACCTTGATTTCTCTTCAGGGCAAATTCGAAAGGGGGCAGCATTTCCTTCCAGTGCCCCAACATTACAGGCACCAAGAACATAGAGTGTAAGCTCACCTGGGCAAGGACCGTGTCTGTAACATTCTCATGTGCTGCGTACCGTGCGCTGTACTGTCATTGTGACGCGCTGAGTCCCATTGGGGGAAAAGCACCACATGAAATAACATTATTATTACTTATTATTATTTATTAATAAATACATATTACAGTATTTATTACTTTCAGTGAACACAAATGGTGTCGTATTTGTGTTTGTGACACTTCTGAGCAATTAACAGACAGCCGTGTGGTTTCCTGGAAATCAGCACGGCCCCTGTTCATGTTACATAGCTTTCCTGTCACACAGTTCTGGCTGCATTGTGGGGAGGTGTTACAGCGGGAGCCAGTCTCTGAAAATAAATACGTCCCCACTCTCTATTTACTGATATAAAAACATAACTGATTGCTTTATTGGTTCACATAGATCAGAGCAGCTCTGGCATTTATGTTTAGTCTCTGATGAAAGAGCAGTTTCATTGGAAGTAAATCAACAGCACTCGGGCTCATATGTCATATATATTTATATATAGCCACAAGATGGCCGCCCACACTGGGTGGAGAGCCTTACTTAGGGTTGCCAGGTGTCCGGGATTGAAGCGGACAGCCCGGTATTTGGTTACTTTGTCCGGTAAAAAATGAGAGATAATACCGGACATGTATGTGTATGCCGGTATTACCTCTCTGTACATGTATGTGTATGCCGGTATTACCTGTCTGTACATGTATGTGTGTGGGGGGGGGAGGGGACATGTATGTGTCTCGACGCGCACCCGGAGGCAGAAATACGTCATTGGCAGTTCCGTGAGGGTCTGGTCCCACCCGCGACCGTGGCATCAGCATCTACACACTGCCCTTGTTGCAGATATTTTCCTGCGCTGGTCCTACCGACTCTTGTGAGTGGCATTTTTACTGGGTTCATCATGAAACTTTTTTATAGATTTATGCTATGGAGCCTGCGCTTTCTATTTTTGTTTTATAGATGGGCGGAGGAGGTGGTTGTTCCTGAGAAGAGCTGTTTGGAGTCTCCCGCGTTTTCATCAGCCAACATGTTTTTTTTTTAATTATTTTTTATTTGGCATACATATTTGGAGTGGTTACAGATTATGACGTGTTTCAGGACGCGAACACAAGAAGAGGTCTCACCTCTTCCAATTCGCGTCTGGTAGGATTGCGTGTCCCCTAGGTTACTAGCGCAAAGCCCATGGCGTAACTACTGGACGGCAGGGATATTCTGAGAATGTGACCTGTTGGTGTCCCTTAAGGCAGGGGTGCGCAAAGTTTTGGCCCTGCGCCCCCCTGCCTGCTCAGCCCCAGTGCTCGCACCCCCCCCCCTACCTGGTATCCAGCATCAAATGACCCCACGGCGTCATTTGATGTGATGTCACCATGGCAATGTGGCATCAAATAACGCAGAGGGGTCATGTGACGCCGCATTGCCATGGCGACGCGTTGCCCTAAGCCGTCGGAGAGAAGATTAGTGAGTAATACAGAGGCCTCGCGCGCTCCCCGGCATTTCATTTAAATGCTTTGGGGAAGAGCGCGAGATCTCTGTAACCGCCGCGCCCTCCCAAAAAATTCTCGTGCCCCCCTTGTTTGTACACCCCTGCCTTAAGGACTGGAGCTGGCCACCACTGGTCTATGCCTTTTGTTGTATCTTACATTGTTAACACATAGAATCTGCAAAAGAGGCGCATATTCTCCCCTTCTGCTTGTATACTCACATACGTATTCCCCCCTTCTGCTTGTATACTCACATACGTATTCCCCCCTTCTGCTTGTATACTCACATACGTATTCTCCCCTTCTGCTTGTATACTCACATACGTATTCCCCCCTTCTGCTTGCAAAATCACATACGTATTCCCCCCTTCTGCTTGCAAAATCACATACGTATTCCCCCCTTCTGCTTGTATACTCACATACGTATTCCCCCCTTCTGCTTGTATACTCACATACGTATTCCCCCCTTCTGCTTGTATACTCACATACGTATTCCCCCCTTCTGCTTGTATACTCACATACGTATTCCCCCCTTCTGCTTGTATACTCACATACGTATTCCCCCCTTCTGCTTGTATACTCACATACGTATTCCCCCCTTCTGCTTGTATACTCACATACGTATTCTCCCCTTTTGCTTTTATACTCACATACGTATTTTCCCCTTCTGCTTGTATACTCACATACGTATTCTCCCATTCTGCTTGTATACTCACATACGTATTCCCCCCTTCTGCTTGTATACTCACATACGTATTCCCCCCTTCTGCTTGTATACTCACATACGTATTCTCCCCTTCTGCTTGTATACTCACATACGTATTCCCCCCTTCTGCTTGTATACTCACATACGTATTCTCCCCTTCTGCTTGTATACTCACATACGTATTCTCCCCTTCTGCTTGTATACTCACATACGTATTCCCCCCTTCTGCTTGTATACTCACATACGTATTCCCCCCTTCTGCTTGTATACTCACATACGTATTCTCTCCTTCTGCTTGTATACTCACATACGTATTCTCCCCTTCTGCTTGTATACTCACATACGTATTCTCCCCTTCTGCTTGTATACTCACATACGTATTCCCCCCTTCTGCTTGTATACTCACATACGTATTCTCCCCTTCTGCTTGTATACTCACATACGTATTCTCCCCTTCTGCTTGTATACTCACATACGTATTCTCCCCTTCTGCTTGTTTACTCACATACGTATTCTCCCCTTCTGCTTGTATACTCACATACGTATTCCCCCCTTCTGCTTGTATACTCACATACGTATTCTCCCCTTCTGCTTGTATACTCACATACGTATTCTCCCCTTCTGCTTGTATACTCACATACGTATTCCCCCCTTCTGCTTGTATACTCACATACGTATTCTCCCCTTCTGCTTGTATACTCACATACGTATTCTCCCCTTCTGCTTGTATACTCACATACGTATTCTCCCCTTCTGCTTGTATACTCACATACGTATTCTCCCCTTCTGCTTGTATACTCACATACGTATTCTCCCCTTCTGCTTGTATACTCACATATGTATTCTCCCCTTCTGCTTGTATACTCACATACGTATTCTCCCCTTCTGCTTGTATACTCACATACGTATTCTCCCCTTTTGCTTGTATACTCACATACGTATTCCCCCCTTCTGCTTGTATACTCACATACGTATTCCCCCCTTCTGCTTGTATACTCACATACGTATTCTCTCCTTCTGCTTGTATACTCACATACGTATTCTCCCCTTCTGCTTGTATACTCACATACGTATTCTCCCCTTCTGCTTGTATACTCACATACGTATTCCCCCCTTCTGCTTGTATACTCACATACGTATTCTCCCCTTCTGCTTGTATACTCACATACGTATTCTCCCCTTCTGCTTGTATACTCACATACGTATTCTCCCCTTCTGCTTGTTTACTCACATACGTATTCTCCCCTTCTGCTTGTATACTCACATACGTATTCTCCCCTTCTGCTTGTATACTCACATACGTATTCTCCCCTTCTGCTTGTATACTCACATACGTATTCTCCCCTTCTGCTTGTATACTCACATACGTATTCTCCCCTTCTGCTTGTATACGCACATACGTATTTTCCCCTTTTGCTTGTATACTCACATACGTATTCTCCCCTTCTGCTTGTATACTCACATACGTATTTTCCCCTTCTGCTTGTATACTCACATACGTATTTGGATATACAGTTGACACTTAAAATATAACAAAACTAAATAAACATGCTCCTTTTCTGTAATTTACACTATGATCATACTTACGTTCATATTGAGCACCTGTGTAATACATATATGCAGTATATACAGCATGTACATTATGTGGTTTCAGAGTACAGGCTTTGTTCACTATAGCAGGGGTGGGTAACTCCTGTACTCAAGTCTCAAGTTGGGGAGCCCCAACAGGTCAGATTTTGAGGATATCCCTGCTTCAGCACAGGTGGCTCAATCAGTACCTGCTTCAGCACAGGTAGCTCAATCAGTGGCTTAGCCTTTGACTTGTTATGTGTCTTCGACTGAGCAACTGATTGAGCCACCTGTGCTGAAACAGTGACTGATTGAGCCACCTGTGCTGAAGCAGGGATATCTTTAAAACCTGACCTGTTGGGGGGGCTTGAGTAGCCCTGCACTATAGGATACCACATACAGTACTTGCGTTCATACGGCAGCCGGTAACTTTACGGTGGAATATTATGCTTGATGATCCCTTTTTATTCATCATCTTTTTACAAATATGCATGCAGTCACAAAGAACAACTCGGTTAATTGATTTATCTTGTGCTACACCCATTAATAATTAGCCAGGCTCCTGTGAACATGGTGTACTACAGGAACAGCGAACGCAGTGCTCATCCCATCAATATCACACACGTTCATTTTGGGATAACACACTTTGATGGATTTATTGAAACTACAAAGTAGTCGGTTGCACATGCAATTTCTGGAAATAATTTGCATTGTGCAGTTTGGGGACAATTTGGAAATGTACAGTGAGTTCTTCTCCAACTCAGCGGCTGGAGCCTTTTGTTCTCAAATCACATTATTGCATTTGGTCCTAGCAAAAAAGTACTCGTAACATTGTTTGAATTGATGCTTTGCTACTTTTATAAAATAATAATTTGTGCCACATAGCATGTAAACTGCGAGAAGGATTTGAATCATTTGTGGTAGTTCTATGTACTTTTATAACCTACTTTCACACGGGAGAGCATCATTTACAGTATAATAACTGTATACTTGTGCAGTGTTTACACAATTCCTCTGCAGTTTTTATAAAGGTGCAACCAATTGATACTGTAAAAGATAAATTATTTATGTCTTCAAAACAGTTAGATATGAAAAGTCTCAGAGGAGAAACCTTGGGAGTATATTTTTGCCGATGGTGTAGTGTATAAAGACTCGATGGCTGTAAGGAAAGGGCCTTCCACTCCAAATGCCTGCAATATTTTTGACATGTATTTCCAATCGATTCGGTCAAACGCCTTTTCTGCGTCAAGGCTCAGGACCATCGATGGTATTTTATTTTTGGTACTGTAGCTAATGACACCAACTCAATAATGCGTCTGGTATTGTCCGCAGCTTGTCTTCCAGGGATAAATCCCACCTGGTCCGGATGAACCAGAGATGGGAGAACTTTATTTAATCTAATAGCTAATATTTTGGAGAATATTTTTAAGTCAGAGTTTATTAAAGAAATTGGTCTGTAGTTCTTACAGTCTGTAGGGTCTTTTCCATCTTTATGGATTAGTGTTATGGTTGCCTGGAGCATACTGTTGGGAAATTGGGAGTCTATTAGTATAGAGTTGAACATATTTAATAGTACTGGGGCGAGGATATTAGAGAAGTTTTTATAGTATAAGTTCGATAAGCCATTGGGCCCCGGAGCCTTAGCCGGTTTGAGATCTTTAATAACCCTGAGAACTTCTTCGAGTGTGAAATTTTGGGCTAATTTGTCTTTATCGTCTGGAGTAATTGTGGGAGATTAGCTGAATCTAGGAAGTGTTCCATTTTGGTTGTTAATTGTTTGCATTGTTTAGTCTTATTACCGTCATATAATTTGGAATAGAAGGCCTGGAATTCCTTAATTATAAGTGTCGGATTTGTTGAGAGAATACCTGATTTTTGTCTGATTGTGTGGATATTACGGTTTGTTGGAACTGATCTAAGTCTAGCGGCCAGACAGGGATGTCCCTTATCTCCACTGCTATTCGCCCTCTGTATGGAGCCACTAGCTGCAAACATAAGAAACAACCCAAATGTAACAGGAGTTCAGGTGAAGAGTCAGATATACAAAATCGCACTTTATGCAGATGATGTGATCCTTACAATAACCAAACCTCAAACTTCACTTCCAAAGTTATACTCCACTCTGTCTTCTTTTAAGGATATCTCAGGTTTCAAAATCAATAGTAACAAATCTGAGGCACTAAATATAAATCTGCCTAAAGATCAAATTAAATTGATTGCTTTAAACTTTGATTTTAAATGTCAACCGAATACGATCAAATACCTAGGGATATTTATCACAAAAAACTATAGTTCTCTGTATAGGAAGAATTATCCAAAGGTCTTAAGAGCTCTTAAGTCTGATATTGGGAAGTGGTCCGGCCACGCTATATCATGGATAGGCAGAATACACAGTATAAAAATGAACATATTGCCCCGTCTTCTGTATCTTTTCCAAACTCTACCCATTCCATTGGTATTGGAGCAAATTAAAACTCTACAGTCTATTATAAACAAATTTATCTGGAAAAATAAAACACCAAGAATTGGTAAGAAAATCTTAAATATACCAAACAAGACAGGAGGGCTGGGACTACAAAGCAGCCCAAGCAAGCCAACTATATGGCACTCTAATCCAGTCCACAGACACTGGGTATCATTGGAAACGGATTTAGTTGCCCCAGTCGATTTAAGTAATCTTCTATGGTCCCCAGTGAGAAAGAGTCCTGAAATACTCAAATCCAGCCAAATTATAACCCACTCACTCAAATTATGGAACTCAGTGGCAAATCGACACTTCCTTACAACACGGAATACACTTATGACACCACTATATGATAACCCAGAATTTGGTCCAGGAATAGGCCGTAATAGGTTTATAGACTGGAAAATAGCAGTTATCATAAGATTAAAAGATGTAGGTTCAGAAGGATTCCCCAGACCATTTGAATATTTCCACAAAGAAAAGGCTATCCCAAACAATCAGTTCCTCCAATACCTTCAATTGAAAGCCTTTTATAACAAAATCCGACCCCCCGAATTGCTAACTAGATTTGAGTCACTTTGTCTAGCAGATAGTAACACATCTGGACTGATATCTAAATTGTATGGATACTTTGTTAGCCCCCCTCCACAAATGAATCAAAAACTGAAATATATGCTACAATGGGAGGATGACCTGGGGGAGGTATTAGACATGGAAGACTGGAATGATATTTTTCAAAAGGTTGCCACATCATCAATGTGTATCACAATCAGAGAAAATGCCTATAAAGTTATGATGAGGTGGTACTTAACCCCTATGAGACTAGCTAAATTCATCCCAGAGTACCCAACTACATGTCCGAAAGGATGTGGAGCACAAGCCACATTTATACATATGTGGTGGGGGTGCCCATTCATAGCAGTTTATTGGCTGGAAATCAAAATGTGGTCACAAAGGTTTTCGGTTTGGACCTACCAATGGATCCCTGGTTATTTCTTTTAAACAAACCATATTACCTCAATTCCCAAAGTTAAAAATAAATTCTGGCAGATTTGCTACATGGAAAAAATGGTTAGTCTGAATAATGACACCTACACAGATTTTCAGAAGGTGTGGTCACCTTGGATTCTGAGTGAAAATCAACCAGGAATTAATACCCACTTAATTTTGTTGTAATAAAAAAAATAAAAATTTGATATTTATATTAAATGTGTGATAGAATATTTTAAGAAGTCTTGTTAGGTAAAATTGTAAATGAATGTGTACTTTCTCCCATCTCTATTTTTTGTACCCTTCCCTCCCCCCCATTTTTTGTTTTCTTCATTCCCCCCCTCTCCCTAAAAATTTTTAATAAAAAAATTAACATCTGTAAAACAGTTAGATATATGAGTCTGTAAAACAGTTAGATATATGAGTCTGTAAAACAGTTAGATATATGAGTCTGTAAAACAGTTAGATATATGAGTATTTTTAAAAGTCAGAATTATCTTATTTTTTATATAAACAAAAAAAAAAAACCCCAGGATTGCCCCTAAACAGGGGCGGATTGGAGACGGATATCGGCCCAGGCCATATCTCTTCTGACCGGCCCTCCTGCCACGACGCGGCATCATGACATTGTGTCATCACAGTGACTAATCGCCATGTGACGTCACATTGTCATATCGCGACGTCGGATTCGCCATGACAGCGCGATGCTGCAGGAGGAGATGCCGCTCCGGTGAGAGGCCCCGCATTCTCCCCCGGTGATCAGTTTCATTGTTGTGGGGAAGAGCGCGGAGCCTCTGTAACTGCTATCAAGCCCCCCTTACACTATCTCCCCCCCCCCAAAAAAATCTTACCTGCTTGGGGTGAGGAGGCCTCCTCAGTGCTGCTCTGGTCCTGCTCAGTCCAGGGACTCCGCAGCTCCCTCCTCCGGTCAGACGGAAGTTGGACCCAACTTCTAGCGCTGACAGGAGGAGAATAGAGAGGATGCAGTGACCGCTAAGGCGGCACCGGCCCATGGACCCACTGGGCATTGTCCCTGTTTCCCAGTGGCCCAATCCGGCCCTGCCCCCGAAATATATAGTAGAGCTTCAGATTCCATTTATTTTTGGACAGTGGAGAGTGTATGTATGGACTGTGGAGTCTCGGTTATCCGACTTTCGGTTAACCGACACTCCGTTTATCCGACACCCCTCGCCCTTCTCACTTACTGGCGGCAGCAGAACAGAGGGACTGAAGACCACAGGAGCGGAACAGGAGGAAGGCAGCAGGCGGTGGGAGAAGAGGACCATATCAGCGGAGGGAAGAAGTTGAGACAGCGGGCGGCGACGGGAGAAGACATGTAATATTTCCGTATTTCATGTATATTTTCCGTATTATCCGCCATTTTCGGTTATCCGACACGGTATTGGTCCCGTTTAGGTCGGATAACCGACTATATCTTTATTTATATAGCGCCATCCAGGTGCATAGCGCTGTACAATACACGTGGCATAATGTTATAATACAATGAAGCTTACAATCTAAGTGGGAAGTGGGGAGAATTTTGAGAGAAGGAGGGCGTTCTGGTAAGTGCGCCTGTGCAATATTTCAGGTACAAAATGGACCTTTCAACTGGGGCTCCTGATTTAAATACTCCCTCTCCCTATCTACAAACTCATTGTGAATGTGTATAGAAATAAAATAGAAGAGGCAGCAAAACCCAGACTTCAGGTTACAGTGACCCTGCAAATGTTCACCAATATTTTTGCGATATACTTTTACAAAGTTATTTGAAAATAGTTATGCTTGGTTATTATTTTTTTTTTTTAAGGCATCCGTCACATAATTTTAGCATATTTTACAGACCAAAGCCATTACTTCAGTTTGGAGCTATCCTTAAAGGGACACTTTTCTACCAAGAGAGTAATTTAATAAACGATACAGATGCAATATCCAGCAGCATAAGAAATCCATCATGTTGGCTAAGACAGCTTACTCTGCACAAAGATCCAATCTTCAGGTATTATTTGAGCTGACATTTAAGCACAAATAATAGTGTGCCTAACGCAGATTTCGTTGCAGTGACCTGGTAATAAGAAATGTTACATTCCGCTGGTATTTACTAAACCCTCCATCACATACTGTGCACAAATTAAACACGGTTTTGTTTCTCTTAAGCTGCATTCCCTCTTTCCCATAGCGGATCATACATTTAAGCAGGTTCTTGGTGCGGAAAACGTTATGTGCAACATAAAAGCCGGGATGTCCGGGCTCGGGGTTTGAGGGCTACACTTGGTAACCCTCAATGTATTATTCCTGGTAAAACATTTTATAACTAAATAAAAACAGCGCAGATACTCAGAATTTCTATGATTAACATTGATTAATCAATTAGCATAGCTCTAAAAGCAAACGTAATTAGGTATAGCTTGCTTTGAAAATATGGTCTTTTGAGGGTCCTGAAGAACTAAACTTGGACAGTACTAGTGGAGTACTGAAAAAAATCCATCACACCCTAGTAATAGATACAAAGTCACAGGTATACAGTCATACCCCGGTTTAAGGACACTCACTTTAAGTAAACTCGCAAGTAAGTACATCTCGCTCAATAGGCACACGGCAGCTCATGCATGCGCCAGTTAGCACGTCATGAACAGCACTACCAGCTCCCTACCTGTACCGAAGCTGTGCGCAAGTGGGGAGACTATAGAGCCTGTTACAAAAGCGTTATTTACATCAGTCATGCACTTATATGACGATTGCAGTACAGTACATGCATCAATAAGTGGGAAAAAGGTAGTGCTTCACTTTAAGTACATTTTCGCTTTACATACATGCTCCGGTCCCATTGCGTACGTTAATGCGGGGTATGCCTGTATAACCAATTTGAAAATTTAATCAGTGCACAAATAAGTCAAACAACTGACAACGGCACACTAGGAGAACAGATAACATATAGGTAGGGCCATACGTGGATGTACAGGAGGATAAGGGATAAAGGAAAAGTAGGATGGGACAACGAAGGGAAGGTGAGGTGAATGGTGGAAGGGGAACAAAGAAAACAAAAAAGGTGGGTCACAACGGGGGGAGTATAGGGGGGCAACGTTTCGGGACTTGTCCCTTCGTCAGGCCCGTTCCCCTCAGTCCCAGGGGGAAAAGAGGGTACTTCCCTAGCCCCAGAACCCACAACAACAGAACTGACCCTAAGTAAAAACAATAGAAGACCCTCCACAAATTCTAAGTAATATTCTAATTAAATACACATACAATATCCCTAAACTAATTGGCAAAATAAATCCACGTTTAACTTTTGTATAGATATATTCAGGGACAGACTACATGCAAACAGCTACAATGTATTAGTGAACTAGCAGCAACTGAGAACAACAAAGAGACCAGAGAACAACAAAGAGACGAGGCAAATCAGGAGTAATGCAAACCAGACAGCCGTTAGTTAATAGGACACACGAACCACGAGCCTGCTCCTCACTCTAGAGGGTGTATGGGGTAAGACTGAGAGAGAAAACGATGATAAAATTAGGAGGCTGACACTATCCGGACCTTGTATAAAGACCTTGATAGTAGGATTGGAACCCATGACAGTGACAATTGTTCTGCATGTTTTATTTGTAAATGCACAAAATGTGAAGACACCCCCCCATATACTGTAAACCCCATTTTATTGATGTGAAATGGTTCTTTTTGCTCACACAGATTAGCACTACGCCAAAAAAAGTACAGTATACATTTTAATCTCTAACACACCACTCCGTAGGCTGTGGTTGGCACCAATAATTAAAGCCACATTCTCCAAACTCCATAGACTTTGAGTAAGTCACATTAGACATTTTTTTTTTACATGTGAATTGCTTTAATTCCTGGCTGTACATTTTTCACCACCCAGTGACCCAACTACTGTACTAATAAAAGTATCTTAACGCTGCAGTCCAGGCAATATTCTACATGTGTGTTTTTTTTATAAATCAGTTCTGTACCATGAGAAAATACTTGTACAGTAGCATTTAAAAAAAACAACAACTCTGAATTACATTTTTAATATATTATAATGTAACAAGCATTTTGTTATATAGCAACCACTTACAAAGTCACATCCCCTTCCTCTTCTGAAACAGGCTCTGGCACACCCCTTTTTGAGCCCTGCCCTATCTCTAACAGTTCACCAATTGTATCTAGTGACTGCTGGGTCACATGATCTTCCCCACAGAACTTTACATCGTTGGTCCTCTTCTGCTGCACTGACAGCCATTTAGTGAACCCACAAGCCGAATCTTCGCCGATCGATCACAGGAAAACGGATCAATTGGCAACTTAGCTAATTATTTATCATTGTGCGGTCTGTATTGATGCACATATTAAAGGGGGGAAAAATAAAAAAATAATAATAATGTAAAAAAACGTCAGCTTGGACTGCTGCTTTAAGAAGTTACACCACGGTTTTACTCGTACTGTGAGGACACCTACACTTCTAAATCTGTCGTTTTTGGAGCCCTTTTCTGCAAAAACTTGCAAACAAATAACATGGCTTTCCAACCCTGTTTTGTAGCAGAAGCAGCTTAGTACTGCACTAGTGTATGGAGCACAGGGCCTCGTTTGCCCAGGATAATATTCCAACGTTTTCCCGGCACTACCTATAGGAGAAGTGAAGTACTTCTGCAGTGGCCAACTCCAGTCCTCAAGAGCCATGGACAGTTCAGGTTTTAAGGATATCCCTGCTTCAGCACAGGTGGCTCAATCAGTGGCTCAGACAATGACAGAACCACTGATTGAGTCACCAGTGCTGAAGCAGGGACTGATTGAGCCACACGTGCTATAGCAGGGATATTCTTAAAACCTTACCTGTTGGGGGGTCTTGGGGACTGGAGTTGAGAAGCCCTGCCCTAATGAGATTGGAAAGCTGCTGCTCTATGCTATGGCTTAATGCCACCTAAAGAAGTTGCACTTCTCACTTTCTCTAGTGCCACATGAGAAGAAACTTTCACCCACAGCCCCAGGGAACGTGACAGCCGTGGGCACCCTCACCAGCTCCACAATTGTAAATGGGCTACCTGCTGCTGCTGTCCCCACAGCCAGGGAGTGCTGCTGTCTGCTTGCCCGCGGCAATCCCAGCTGTGCGGAGACAGAAGTTGGCTACATTCGTCTGCTTGAAATCACGTTGAGCTAAATTGAAACGTATCTTAAAAACACAAATGACCCTGGATGATCCCTTTTTTGATTCCTCCCCTATTTAATTACGCATATGTGGCAAGCAATAACTCCCTTAATTCATGCGTCCTGTGCCACACCAGCCCCCAGTAATTGGTCCGTCCCCTGACAGTACTCTGCCGCCGCCGCACAAAAACCGAACGCAGTCCTCCTCCTCCCATGAATATCACATAAGTTCATTCTGGGAGAAGTCCCTTCCATGTATTACAGTCGCTGGTTTCACTGACACATGCAATTTCTGTGAATAATTTGCATTTGCATTGTGCAGTTTGAGGACAATTTGCAATTGTACAGTGAGTACTTCTGCGCTCAGCTCCGCGGCTGGAGCCTTTTGTTCTGAAATCACATTATTATATTTGCTTCGAGCTAAAATGTACTTGTAACATTGTTTGAATTGAAGCTTTTACACTCAGCATGTAAACTGCGCAGAAAGTTTTAATTCGTTTTTCTTGTTCTTATTAGCCTTGTTTCTTTTTGGGGAATATATCAAATGACTTTATATATCTGTACCCCGGGCTTTAACTGTGCTATTCCTCGTTTACTAATGTTATTGCAAAATCACAAAACTATGTATATTTTCACATTCTTAATGGTAACAGCTCTTTACAAGTTCTCTATTAAAGATAGGCGTAGGGTTCTAACCTCCTGTGTGCCCTTATGACGTGGCTCTGTTATGTCAGGGGCGGGGTAATTATATATGTGGGTGCAGAAATTATGTAAGACGGGCATTCTCAACTCTAGTCCTATTTCCCTGTTTTATCTTAGAATAATAAAGAAGTTTTGGTGCATTAAAATAAAACCTGCAGCATCTGGTCTAGGGAGAGTTTGTCGTGATGAAATGTAATGTGCATATTATGCTTTTGTGTGTATATATATATATATATATATATATCTTTTTTATATTGTGCCAACAATGTACGCAGCACCTTACAAAATAAACAGTAGTGTACTGGGAAGTATAAGACAATAAGTGCAACACATAGGAAAGGAAATCCCTGCCCAGAGAGTGTAACCACTTACATCAGGAGCGCTCAACTCCAATCCTCATGCCCCCACTAATAGGTCAGGTTTTCAGGATATCCCTGCTTCAGCACAGGTGGCTCAATCAGAGGCTCAGTCAAAGACTGAAGCTGGGATATCCTGAAAACCTGACCTGTTGGGGGGGGGGGGGCGGTGGGTGGCTTGAGGACTAGAGTTGAGAATGCCCGTCTTACATAATTTCTGCACCCACATATATAATTACCCCGCCCCTGACATAACAGAGCCACGTCATAAGGGCACACAGGAGGTTAGAACCCTACGCCTCGGTGACTGAATAGGCGGTGCTTCCAATTACTGTGATGGAGGAAGAGCAGTTATTAGAGCCTATTCACTGTGAGATGATGGAGCGCCGTCTGTGTGGGTCTGTCCGAGTGAAAAATCATTACTTTAGGAAACCGGTGGAAATGTACAGTAATTAACCTTAAAAGCAGGGTCCCAACCTGGGAATAAGAACACTTGAAAATGGTTCAGAATTAAGCAGCACCACACAGAAAATGTCCCACGGGACATACTTTTGTAAACAATCCCACTTTCCATTTGTTTTCTTGATATGTTCGTTAACTATTTATCTTTAAAGTATTTTTTATGGGGAAATCTCTCTTTGTCACTTTTAGTTTCACGTCTTTTGCGCCATCCCACCCAAATCATTCACACATCAGGAGTGGCCAACTCCAGTCCTCAAAGGCCACCAGCAGGCTAGGTATTACGGATATCTCTGCTTCAGCACGGCTGGCCAAATCAGTGATTGTGCCACCTATGCTGAAGCAGGGATATCCTTAAAACCTGACCTTTTGGTGGCCCTTGAGGGCTGGAGTTGGCCACAACTGTTGTATATGAATACATGGGACCCTGAGAAGTATGTTGATAAGATTCTTAAAGCAGCAAAACATGTGACATCTTATATGTTTTTTTTTAATAAATCAGTTCTGTAGTATTAAATAATAGTAACTGTTTTTTTTTGTTTGTTTTTTAAATTCAACTCTAAATACAATTTGTAATGAGTTCTAAAGCATCCTTTGATTTCTATCGTAGATTTTAGCCCACCTCCCCATCAGTGCAAGATCTTTGCAACACTTTTCTGTTTGGGATAATTAGTTGCCAATATTCCCAGCAGTTTGAGCTGCAAACTGTAACAATAGATAATGTTACCTTAGTAATATCAGGATACATAGTAGCTGCTGAGTTACACTGACTGAAGGATTGCTTGAAACCGAAAGGCAGCCATTATGTTTGGCACACAATTAGGATTTATAACAGGAGCACCAAACGATTGCCAGCTTAGGTAAGAATGTAGAATTATACATTGCCGCACGCTTCACATATACACATAAGAAAGAAAAAAAAGTTTTTTTTTATTTTAACTTGCCCCACTTTTACAGCATAATAACTGGGGATCCCTTGGAGTTGAACCACGTCATTGTCCGCTCCATGGAACCCCAATTACCCATCCTGTAAAAAAGCGGGTCCTTCATTGCTGCTTTAAAACTGTGTGTGGGTTTTGCACCTTTTGGAATCACATGTATAAGGCACCAAGCTTAGAAAGTATCATAGCAAAACCATCAAGAAGCTCAAATATTATAGGACTGCAGCATTGTGCTTCACATCGTGCAACTTTCTAATGCTTGATACGCAGAACGGTTCCCGACTCGTGCACATTACACACTAAATGTTGGCCAGAAGCCCACAGATGACGAGTGACAGATTGCTTTTATTTGAAATGGAATTTCGTAGATTTACTGTACTTTCTAAAGAAGTACTTTTTTGTTTTATTATTCCTCATGCGCTTGGAACAACTGGGATGCATATTTTTCACCATCTGTTACAATGATGCCCTCCAGAATTTGTTGAACAAGAAAGTCATTCTGTTCGAGTTCCATTCAAGGCAACTATTTGAGTCTCCTCCGCCTATCTGTTGCAAAACACACTTTGAAAGCTAGTTACTTCGGATTGGAGTTAATCGCCACCATTTTATACAGAAAGTGCAAAACAAATATCATATTAGGCATTATATAAAAATGAAAGTGGTGTAAAGGAGCACTGTAACTTTTTGAAATGTTCCTTTTGGATGTACGCAGGGCAGGCCCCCATCCAGATTACTGCAGTACCACGGTGTCATTTGCTATAGGAAATGATCTGACATCGTTACTAATGCGTCTCCTTCTAGTAATTTGCATAGAAATATTCTGTGTTATTCCTATTTCATTTTATGTACGTGGTCATAAAATGTTACATAAATGTTTAGTAGGGTCTATTTACATTTCATGCGATACAAAGAATTCAGTACTAACTTTGCACAATGGGTAGATAAAAGGACCATTATGTGTGGCCCAAATCCTTCCCGAGCCAATCAATACACTCATTTTATTCACACTATTACGCATTTGTGCTGCTGAATCTCTCTCCAACTTCCATATCGTTTATGTCCATGGACATTAGAACAATCCAGTATATCCTCCACGATGTGCTTCTCACTTCCTTCTTGCCCCTAGTATTCCTTTTTCGATTCATCCCAATCTTAAAGGACCAATTCCTGCGGGGTTTAATTATTATTATTTTTTTAACGTAGGTTTGAAGCAGGGAGCTGCACCCCATTCCTTTCAGCTCTTGGGACTCCCTGCTTCCCAAGATACCGACCTCCAAAGTTTAAAGCTCCCGCATTTCGAGGGCCAATAGGAAGCCGCACCTGATGATGTCATGGCTTCCTATTGGTCCGCAGGAGCTTTGCAACATGGCCGTTACGCGTTCCCTGCTAGCTGAGCAGAGAGGCTTCTGGCACCACACATGGAGGTCTGTTTCTCCAGGAGCAGGGGGTCCCCAGAGCTGAAATGAATGGGGTTCAGCTCCGGGGGCCCCCTGCTTCAATCCTATGTTAAAATAATATCGCTGGCTTGGATTGCTGCTCTATGATATCATGGAGAAACTTTCCATAGTACTGGAATAAAAGCAGAGGAACTGGTTACTGGGCCGGGATGAACTCTTTCACTGCCAGAGGGGCTTTAAACTCAGCGTGGTAGTGAAAGGGTTAGTTAGTAAATGGGGATTTTTCACTTCTATAAGTAAAAATGTGCACTGGCTACAACAGCCAATGTATCAGGGGGTCTCTCTGTCTGTTAGAACGGCTCGTTGCCCCTCTGGGCACCCATAGCCAGAGCTGGGCCGCGGTAATTTCAGTGACAGGGACCCTCTGGTTCTAGAGATACATACCGGGAAGGTGCTGCAGGTACTTCCTTGTGTTTAAGTCCCCCGCGTGACACGGGAGCGTTAAACTTTGCTGAGGTACCAGTCAAAGACTGCACCACCTGTGCTGAGGCTGGGATATCCTGAAAGCCTGACCTGTTGGGGGGTCTTGAGGACTGGACTTGAGAACCCCTGCCCTATGTAATATGCTGTGAAGCAGTCGTCTCCTTGTCAGGGAAGTTTTCAACCACATATGAAGGGGGCTGAAGACTTCCTTAAAAAGGAGAAGACAGCTTCATAGCATATTGATTAGTGAACAACACACAGAACCCCAGCAAGCTCATTTTAGGAACCCCTGAGCCCCCACAAAATATATATGTATATAGGTATCAATAAGGAGAGCTACTGGGCATGGCAAATGTATACAACAAGCGACAGAGAAGCCCAATTCTACATCCAATATGACAAAAATACACAGTAAAATACATATATTCTCTTGAAAAACGGTTGTAAGCCTCCAAGCCACATCAAGGCAGACCCAGTTTGCAGGTCCTAACACTAGTAGATAAAATACTAATATACCTCTATTAGAATTAAAATTCTCATGTAGCTCTATTAGGAGGGAGAAAGACCAACATTGGATCTATATCCAGTAGAATGAAAAAGACCTGCTGACTTGGGATGTTCTAATTCTAATAGAGGTATATTAGTATTTTATCTGGTAGTGTTAGGACCTGCAAACTGGGTCTGCCTTGACGTGGCTCGCAGGCTTACGATGCTTTGGCCAACGGGTTAAACTAAATGACCCTTTTTCAAGAGAATATATTCTAAAATATATAGTATTTTACTGTGTATTTTTTGTCATATTGGATGTAGCATTGGGCTTCCCTGTCGCTTGTCATATTGATTAGTGGCCTAAAGGCATGAAAAGGGGGTGGTACTGTAGCTTTTATCATTGAGTGTGTTCAAACTCTATGGAGTAGTATCCCAATACTGTAATTCAGTGGTGATTCAAGTGTCTACCCTGTGTTCAGATTTTAATTAATACAGAACAGAACTTTATGTTTTGGAGAGTGGTGTTGTAGGGAATTAGAACAGTGTTATTAACCTTTTTTTGTCAGGCAACCCTATAATTATATTGTGACATTCTGAGGAACCTCAACCCTCTCTAATAGCACGCTTGAGATCAAATGCATTGTAAGGAACCCCAACCTTCTCTAATAGCGTGTCTGAGATCAGATGCATTTTAAGCAACCCCAACCCTCTCTAATAGCGCGTCTGAGATCAGATACATTGTAAGAAACCCCAACCCTCTTTAATGGTGCATCTGAGTTCAGATGCATTGTAAGGAACCCTAACCCACTCTAATAGCGCGTCTGAGATCAAATGCATTGTAAATCCTTTAGGGATGCCCGGGGGAACCCAAGGTTTCCTAGGAACCCCTGTTGAAAAACACTGAATTAGAACGTAGTGGTATTGTAGTTAATAGTAGGATAACATGATCCTGATGTACAAGTGATCATATTTCTCTGTGCACACTTTGCAAAAGACTTATGCCATTAGACGGAAAAGGAGAGGCGAGTTTTGTAGTACTGTAGGTTTGGAAATAATTTAAGAGCAGTGACATTTCTACTTTATACAACCCAGCACCATTCAATTTTAAGTACTGGTTAGCATGTCCAATTATTATTAGAAGATCAGTGTGACAGGACTCTAGGAGCAATATAGGTCCTCGATGGCCAGAACAGCGGGGAAGGCAAGGATCGTCGGGGTCACAGGCAGGGTTCGGTGGTAGGCACAGGACAGGGGAGCAGGTACTGGGACCAGGGAACAGGAAACAGACAAGGGCAATCTAGTTCAATAGCAAGGGCCTTTAATAATGTTACCAGAACTCAAAAAGGAACGAAAGGGCGGAAGCAGAAGGAGTCTGGACACAAACACAGCAAAGGCAAGGAGGTGCAGGAAATAGGAAGCTATAAAGCAGGTAGAGACAGAAGACAGGCACACCCAAGAGGAGACAAACAGAGGAAAACCCAGAGCAGGCAGAAACTACAGCACACCCGGTGGACAGACAAGGAACAGAAAGGGAGAACTCCTAAACTGTCAGGATATTCCTGGCACTCAGATGTAGTATTGATACAATGATACACAATAATTAAGTGCAAATTGCAAATAAGAAGAGCTTCTAAGCATTTTGCTAGAAAGATGGGCTGGATAGATACCACCTCACATGGACTCGATTTACTGAAAGATTAAGGGCCACAGTTACTAAACAGTGCTAATTAGGGGAGCACTAAGGTGCCTAATGACTTAGCACTATTAAGTAAACCTAGGCCTAAATGGCTGACAGGCACTGCTGCCTCCACAGAGAAACATTCTTTTTTTTTTTTTTTTTTTAACTAATCCTGGTTGCCATTTCTTGTCCCCAAGATGGAAGGGGATGGAAAAATAATGACTTAATTAACCCTCGCCTAGGACAATTATATATGTGTATTTCTTTTCCTGTTTGATTTTTCAAATGATTAATGAATATGATTAATAAGAGAAGTATAACATGAATTGCATGTTTTGTACTACATGGTTTACTAGGTCAGTATTTAACCACCTCCCCCAAATTAAAATGGGAAACTGTTTAATGGTCTTTGTCATTTGAGGTTAATGTGGCTTACTGCCTGAGTGTAGATACATACCCTTATCAGCAATTGCTTCTTCAGTAAGCACACGGCCAATTTAAAGAACAGATAGATCTTCATAATGGAGCGTCACCAGGGACTGTACTGTAGTCCTTAATAATGACAGAAGAGCACATTGCACCTACTCTACAAAATTAATCCGGAAAACGAAATGTTTGTACTGCGAAGATTAATATATTGTGGCAAATCAATTGTACAGTATATACACTATGCCTTAGTACAGGGGTGTGCAAACTGGGGGGCGCGCCCCCCCCCACCCCCAGGGGGCAGGAGATTTTTCTGGGGTGGCGCGGGTAGTTGCAGAGGCTCCACGCTCTTCCCCAAGGCATTTACATTAAATGCTGGGGGATCGCGTGAGGCCTCTGCAACTCTATACTTGCCATGGCAACGTGGCGTCAAATGACACAGCGGGGCCATGTGACGGGACGTCGCACTTGTCAAATGATGCCACGGGTCACGTGGCATAACATCCCATGACCCCGCAGCGTTATTTGATGCAGCTCTAAGGTAGGGAGGGGGGGGGGGGGTGCGAGCATTGAGGCAGGGAAGACGGGGGCACAGCAGCAAAAGTTTGTGCTCCCCTGCCTTAGTACAGGGATGGCCAACTCCAGGTCAGGATATTCCTGCTTCAGCACAGGTGTCTCAGTGGCTCAGTTGTTGACTGAGGTGAAGCAGGGAAATCCTTAAAACCTGACCTGCTGGTGACCCTTGAGGTCTGGAGTTGAGCACTCCTGCCTTACTATACGCAAGTTTGTCAATGGAGAACATGAAAATGAATTATCAGCTATCTGGAAGTAAGGGTAAAACATTACACAAGATCTGCAATTGTCAGATTGGAATATTCTTGCACATCATCTATAGATCTGAAATGGTTAAATCAACTATTTAATTGTTGTAGACCAGAGATGTCAAACGTGTGTTTATTTTGGGGAGGGGAGTTTTGTGCGTGTGTGTGTATGTTTATGGTGAGGGAGAGAGCAACAGGTGCAGGAGAGAGGAAGAGTGATAGAGGGGGACGAATGATAGAGAGAAAGGGGAGAGTGATAGAGAGAGGGGAAAAGATAGAGGGGGGAAAGAGAGAGGGGGAAGAAAGGGGGAGATGAAGGGAGAGAGAAAGGGGGGAGAGGCAGAGGGGGAAAGAGGGAGGGGGAAAAGAAAAAGGGATGGGAGGGGGGGGGAGAAAGAGAGAGAGGGGAGATGGGGGGAGAAAGCATGTGGGGGAAGGGAGAGAGATACCAGCAACGTTTACATATTTTTAATAAGGAAAACTCAAGAAAAAAGGGTATGCCTAGGTTATAGTGACTGTTTTTTTCCTGGTGCGGCCTGAGTCTGGCAATTGGACTTAAGAATCGGCCCCCAAGCAATTCTGATTTTCACAGGCCTGTTGCAGAAAATGTTTTGCATTATTTTCTAGTTTTAAAGCTGCAGAGCAAGCTATATCCTAAAATGTTTGTTTTACTTGGAGCAATTTTTAAAAAACAACTCTGAATGACATTTTTAATGTATTATAATGTAACAAGCATTTTTTGTATCTATAGCAACCATTTACAAAGTCAAATCCTGTTCCTCTTCTGAAACAGGCTCTATCACACCCCATTTTGAACCCTGCCCTCTCTCTAGCAGTACACCAATTGTATCTAGTGACTACCAGGTCACATGATCTTCACCACAGAACTTTGCATCTTTGTTTCTCTTCTGCAGCACTGACAGCCAGTTAGTGAATCCCCAAACAGAATATTCACTGATGGACCGGCAATTTAGCTAATTACTTATCACTGTGTGGATTGTATTGATGCATTTAAAGGGACATAAAACATAATATAGCTTATGTAGGTTTCACTCAAGATTTATTTTAAAGGGGCAATCCCACCTGAGACCAAAGTGAACTAATGCCTACGACATGTTTACTGGGTTAAATCTCGGTGATTTATGCTTTAAATCAAAATCCAACACCTGTAAGTAATTTTTAAAGTTTGTTTGTAAACAAGATTTGATTTTTGTCTGACGTCACGGTGTGTACTTACGTCACGGTGTGTACTCACGTCACGGTGTGTACTCACGTCAAGGTGTATTCTGACGTCACGGTGGGATCAGTAAGTGCTGCACAGACTGTCTCCTGTTCTCCTCATCTCTATTGGCTCAAGTTCAACTATTGCTATTAGAATGGTTATATTTGGTTTGGTTAGGGAAACCTAAATGTGGCAATGCCCTGCAAAAGATTGTTTTCTGACCGGCTATCTGCGATTGCACCTTCAATGTTTTAAAGCATGATATGAATCAACAGTGCTGAGAACAATACAATATATTTAATTAACATTCCAATTCCAGTGTACAATTGAAGTAAATAGTTTTGATTTCAATCAGAATTATCCCTATAATAGAATAAAAAATTACTCCAGATAATCAATAAAAGCAATTTAATATACAAATAACATTATACGCAGCATCTGATTTTAGACCATAAGAATATTCCAGAAATATTCCATTAAATCAAAAAACTAAAAGGCAAAATCAATGAATGATACAACTGAATGCCAAACAGAGGGGCCCGCACTCTAATGTGTTACTGTACGTGAACCAAATGACAAGGATGCTCACTGTAGAGTGATGAAGATGCCCTCTCTACAATACATTAGCTTGGGTAACCAAAGAAGGCTGTGCAGATAAATGGTTCCAATACAATGGGGATACAGTGATGCATGAACTGATCACATCTCTAGTGATCGAGAGTGTCTCATCTCCACCAGACAGGTGAGTGCAGAGCAGTACCCACCACACAGTTATGAGCAGTGAGTGAGGCATTCAAAAGTCAATGTCTTGTTGTCTGTAAGCAGGCGTTATTATGGTAACTGAATTCAAGTTTCGGGTGAAGTATTGAAATGAAATAGGTATTTCAAAAGAGAGAGTTGAGCATATACAGTGGCCCCAAATGTGTCTAAATCCTTAAAAAGGACAGTATGTATGTCTTTATTTATATAGCGCCATTAGTGTACATAGCGCTCCAAGCAGTAATACACGTGACAATCATATAAATAACAGATCATGGGAATCAGTGCTTCAGGCATAAAAGTGACATTTAGGAAGAGGAGTCCCTGCTCCGAAGAGCTTGCAATCTAATAGTAAACGATTAAGAACATGTGGTTAATGAGCAGTATTCACTCTCTGTTTTTTGGTTGGAGTGTTGGTACTGGGATGATTTATGAGACTATGACTGTTCCGATTGTAACCCCTCTTATTCCCTGCACTGATACTGTACAGGGAGCGGAGCCTGAGCTCACCTCCCTGGGTGTGTGCGTGTGTGTTGCTTTGCAGAAGTAATGTATTTAGAAATAGAGTAGAGATGTACATAGTTGGCCACATTTTCTTCGCCGCTTTACTCAAAGTTTAAAAACAAAATGAAGTCAGACGGTCGCTAGAACTTTCTAATCTGGGACGTTTCGGCAAAATGTACAAAGTCACAGCGGAATTCAACTTTTTCGATTGAACTTCGGCATAGAATATTTACCTACTGTCTGTCTTAAGGAGAAGCTCAGACTGCTTAACAATGTGGATTTATAATTAATTATCCAGGTTTGTATTATTTTCTTTGTGTTATAGAGAGTAACCTGGCTAGTTACTATTACTGTGTTCTTTGAAAAACAAGAGCAGCATCGTGTGAGTTCTGTATTGTACATTAAAATGCCATTTATACAGAAATACACTCCGGCAATTCTTTATGCTTCACAAATTTCACCAAATATGTTTTAGCGGCTGGCTCAGCCCTACTAAAAGTATTAAAAAAATGCCAGACCTTATAATCACGGGGCAGTGATCACAAATGTGCAATAATTGCTTACGAAGGCGGTACTCACTGATTATTATTATTATTATTATCATTATAATGCCATGAGCCAGGCTAAAACTGACCTTTAGTTTTGTCCTGTACATGACACAGGGGATAGTAGATATTTGGGAATCACAAAGATTACTGCGTCTGTGCTACAATCAGCAGCTACTATATGATTTTAAAGCTTTTCAAGCTTTCTAGAGGACAGTATATCTCTTATAGCCCTTCAACTAATGTGTATCAATTACTGTAAGTGCTGTTTGAAAGGGCAATTTCATATAGACTGAAACGCCCATTTAAAAAAAAAAAAAAACTTTTTTCATATAGCGCTTTTCTCCCGATGGGACACGAATGCGTCACAGTTACAGCATAGCGCGCGTACGCAGCACAGTTACAGCATAGCGCGCGTACGCAGCACAATTACAGCATAGCGCGCGTACGCAGCACAATTACAGCATAGCGCACGTACACAGCACAGTTACAGCATAGCGCGCGTACACAGCACAGTTACAGTATAGCGCGCGTACACAGCACAGTTACAGTATAGCGCGCGGTACACAGCACAGTTACAGTATAGCGCACGGTACACAGCACAGTTACAGTATAGCGCGCGGTACACAGCACAGTTACAGTATAGCGCGCGTACGCAGCACAGTTACAGTATAGCGCGCGTACACAGCACAGTTACAGTATAGCGCGCGGTACGCAGCACAGTTACAGTATAGCGCGCGTACGCAGCACAGTTACAGTATAGCGCGCGTACGCAGCACAATTACAGTATAGCGCGCGGTACACAGCACAGTTACAGTATAGCGCGCGTACGCAGCACAGTTACAGTATAGCGCGCGTACGCAGCACAGTTACAGTATAGCGCGCGGTACGCAGCACAATTACAGCATAGCATGCGGTACGCAGCACAATTACAGCATAGCGTGCATACGCAGCACAATTACAGTATAGCGCGGTACACAGCACAGTTACAGTATAGCGCGCGTACGCAGCACAGTTACAGTATAGCGTGCATACGCAGCACAATTACAGTATAGCGCGGTACGCAGCACAGTTACAGCATAGCGCGCGGTACACAGCACAGTTACAGTATAGCGCGCGTACGCAGCACAGTTACAGCATAGCATGCGGTACGCAGCACAATTACAGCATAGCGCGCGTACACAGCACAGTTACAGTATAGTGCGCGTACACAGCACAGTTACAGTATAGCGCGCGTACGCAGCACAGTTACAGTATAGCGCACGGTACACAGCACAGTTACAGTATAGTGCGCGTACACAGCACAGTTACAGTATAGCGCGCGTACGCAGCACAGTTACAGTATAGCGCACGGTACACAGCACAGTTACAGTATAGCGCGCATACGCAGCACAGTTACAGTATAGCGCGCATACGCAGCACAGTTACAGTATAGCGCGCATACGCAGCACAGTTACAGTATAGCGTGCGGTACACAGCACAGTTACAGTATAGCGCGCGTACGCAGCACAGTTACAGTATAGCGTGCGGTACACAGCACAGTTACAGTATAGCGCGCGTACACAGCACAGTTACAGTATAGCGCACGGTACGCAGCACAGTTACAGTATAGCGCGCATACGCAGCACAGTTACAGTATAGCGCGCATACGCAGCACAGTTACAGTATAGCGCGCGGTACACAGCACAGTTACAGTATAGAGCGCGGTACACAGCACAGTTACAGTATAGCGTGCGGTACACAGCACAGTTACAGTATAGCGTGCATACGCAGCACAGTTACAGTATAGCGCGCATACGCAGCACAGTTACAGTATAGCGCGCGGTACACAGCACAGTTACAGTATAGCGCGCGGTACACAGCACAGTTACAGTATAGCGCACGGTACACAGCACAGTTACAGTATAGCGCGCATACGTAGCCCAGTTACATTATAGCGCGCGGTACACAGCACAGTTACAGTATAGCGCGCATACACAGCACAGTTACAGTATAGCGTGCGGTACGCAGCACAGTTACAGTATAGCGCGCGGTACACAGCACAGTTACAGTATAGCGCGCATACGTAGCACAGTTACAGTATAGCGCGCGGTACACAGCACAGTTACAGTATAGCGCGCATATGCAGCACAGTTACATTATAGCGCGCGGTACACAGCACAGTTACAGTATAGCGCGCATACGCAGCACAGTTACATTATAGCGCACGGTACACAGCACAGTTACAGTATAGCGCGCGGTACACAGCACAGTTACAGTATAGCGCGCGGTACACAGCACAGTTACAGTATAGCGCACGGTACACAGCACAGTTACAGTATAGCATGCGGTACGCAGCACAGTTACAGTATAGCGCGCGGTACACAGCACAGTTACAGTATAGCGCGCATACGCAGCACAGTTACATTATAGCGCGCGGTACACAGCACAGTTACATTATAGCGCACGGTACACAGCACAGTTACAGTATAGCGCGTGGTACACAGCACAGTTACAGTATAGCGCGCATACGCAGCACAGTTACATTATAGCGCGCGGTACACAGCACAGTTACATTATAGCGCACGGTACACAGCACAGTTACAGTATAGCATGCGGTACACAGCACAGTTACAGCATAGCGCGCGTACGCAGCACAGTTACAGTATAGCGCGCGTACGCAGCACAGTTACAGTATAGCATGCGGTACACAGCACAGTTACAGTATAGCGCGCGGTACACAGCACAGTTACAGTATAGCGCGCGGTACACAGCACAGTTACAGTATAGCGCGCATACGCAGCACAGTTACAGTATAGCGCACGGTACACAGCACAGTTACAGTATAGCGCGCATACGCAGCACAGTTACAGTATAGCGCGCGGTACACAGCACAGTTACAGTATAGCGTGCGGTACACAGCACAGTTACAGTATAGCGCGCATATGCAGCACAGTTACAGTATAGCGTGTGGTACGCAGCACAGTTACATTATAGCGCGCGGTACACAGCACAGTTACAGTATAGCGCGCATACGCAGCACAGTTACATTATAGCGCGCGGTACACAGCACAGTTACAGTATAGCGCGCGGTACACAGCACAGTTACAGTATAGCGCGCGGTACACAGCACAGTTACAGTATAGCGCGCATACGCAGCCCAGTTACATTATAGCGCGCGGTACACAGCACAGTTACAGTATAGCGCGCGGTACACAGCACAGTTACAGTATAGCACGCATACACAGCACAGTTACAGTATAGCGTGCGGTACGCAGCACAGTTACAGTATAGCGCGCGGTACACAGCACAGTTACAGTATAGCGCGCATACGCAGCACAGTTACAGTATAGCGCGCGTACGCAGCACAGTTACAGCATAGCGCGCGGTACACAGCACAGTTACAGCATAGCGCGCATACGCAGCACAGTTACATTATAGCGCGCGGTACACAGCACAGTTACAGTATAGCGCGCATACGCAGCACAGTTACATTATAGCGCGCGGTACACAGCACAGTTACAGTATAGCGCGCATACGCAGCACAGTTACATTATAGCGCGCGGTACACAGCACAGTTACAGTATAGCGCACATACGCAGCACAGTTACAGTATAGCGTGCGGTACGCAGCACAGTTACATTATAGCGCGCGGTACACAGCACAGTTACAGTATAGCGCGCATACGCAGCACAGTTACATTATAGCGCGCGGTACACAGCACAGTTACAGTATAGCGCGCATACGCAGCACAGTTACATTATAGCGCGCGGTACACAGCACAGTTACAGTATAGCGCGCGGTACACAGCACAGTTACAGTATAGCGTGCGGTACGCAGCACAGTTACAGTATAGCGCGCGGTACACAGCACAGTTACAGTATAGCGCGCATACGCAGCACAGTTACATTATAGCGCACGGTACATAGCACAGTTACAGTATAGCGCGCGGTACACAGCACAGTTACAGTATAGTGCGCGTACACAGCACAGTTACAGTATAGCGCGCGGTACACAGCACAGTTACAGTATAGCGCGCGTACGCAGCACAGTTACAGTATAGCGCACGGTACACAGCACAGTTACAGTATAGCGCGCATACGCAGCACAGTTACAGTATAGCGCGCATACGCAGCACAGTTACAGTATAGCGTGCGGTACACAGCACAGTTACAGTATAGCGCGCGGTACACAGCACAGTTACAGTATAGTGCGCGTACACAGCACAGTTACAGTATAGCGCGCGTACGCAGCACAGTTACAGTATAGCGCACGGTACACAGCACAGTTACAGTATAGCGCGCGTACGCAGCACAGTTACAGTATAGCGCGCGGTACACAGCACAGTTACAGTATAGCGCGCGGTACACAGCACAGTTACAGTATAGCGCGCGGTACACAGCACAGTTACAGTATAGCGCGCGGTACACAGCACAGTTACAGTATAGTGCGCGTACACAGCACAGTTACAGTATAGCATGCGGTACACAGCACAGTTACAGTATAGCGCGCGTACGCAGCACAGTTACAGTATAGCGCACGGTACACAGCACAGTTACAGTATAGCGCGCATACGCAGCACAGTTACAGTATAGCGCGCATACGCAGCACAGTTACAGTATAGCGTGCGGTACACAGCACAGTTACAGTATAGCGCGCATACGCAGCACAGTTACAGTATAGCGTGCGGTACACAGCACAGTTACAGTATAGCGCGCGTACACAGCACAGTTACAGTATAGCGCACGGTACGCAGCACAGTTACAGTATAGCACGCATACGCAGCACAGTTACAGTATAGCACGCATACGCAGAACAGTTACAGTATAGCGTGCGTACGCAGCACAGTTACAGTATAGCGCGCGTACGCAGCACAGTTACAGTATAGCGCACGGTACGCAGCACAATTACAGTATAGCGCGCATACGCAGCACAGTTACAGTATAGCGCGCATACGCAGCACAGTTACAGTATAGCGCGCGGTACGCAGCACAGTTACAGTATAGCGTGCGGTACACAGCACAGTTACAGTATAGAGCGCGGTACACAGCACAGTTACAGTATAGCGCGCGGTACACAGCACAGTTACAGTATAGCGTGCGGTACACAGCACAGTTACAGTATAGCGCGCATACGCAGCACAGTTACAGTATAGCGCGCATACGCAGCACAGTTACAGTATAGCGCGCGGTACACAGCACAGTTACAGTATAGCGCGCGGTACACAGCACAGTTACAGTATAGCGCGCGGTACACAGCACAGTTACAGTATAGCGCGCATATGCAGCCCAGTTACATTATAGCGCGCGGTACACAGCACAGTTACAGTATAGCGCGCATACACAGCACAGTTACAGTATAGCGTGCGGTACGCAGCACAGTTACAGTATAGCGCGCGGTACACAGCACAGTTACAGTATAGCGCGCATACGCAGCACAGTTACATTATAGCGCGCGGTACACAGCACAGTTACAGTATAGCGCGCATACGCAGCACAGTTACATTATAGCGCGCGGTACACAGCACAGTTACAGTATAGCACGCATACGCAGCACAGTTACAGTATAGCGTGCGGTACGCAGCACAGTTACATTATAGCGCGCGGTACACAGCACAGTTACAGTATAGCGCGCATACGCAGCACAGTTACATTATAGCGCGCGGTACACAGCACAGTTACAGTATAGCGCGCATACGCAGCACAGTTACATTATAGCGCGCGGTACACAGCACAGTTACAGTATAGCGCGCGGTACACAGCACAGTTACAGTATAGCGTGCGGTACGCAGCACAGTTACAGTATAGCGCGCATACGTAGCACAGTTACAGTATAGCGCGCGGTACACAGCACAGTTACAGTATAGCGCGCATACGCAGCACAGTTACATTATAGCGCGCGGTACACAGCACAGTTACAGTATAGCGCGCATACGCAGCACAGTTACATTATAGCGCACGGTACACAGCACAGTTACAGTATAGCGCGCGGTACACAGCACAGTTACAGTATAGCGCGCGGTACACAGCACAGTTACAGTATAGCGCACGGTACACAGCACAGTTACAGTATAGCATGCGGTACGCAGCACAGTTACAGTATAGCGCGCGGTACACAGCACAGTTACAGTATAGCGCGCATACGCAGCACAGTTACATTATAGCGCGCGGTACACAGCACAGTTACATTATAGCGCACGGTACACAGCACAGTTACAGTATAGCGCGTGGTACACAGCACAGTTACAGTATAGCGCGCATACGCAGCACAGTTACATTATAGCGCGCGGTACACAGCACAGTTACATTATAGCGCACGGTACACAGCACAGTTACAGTATAGCATGCGGTACACAGCACAGTTACAGCATAGCGCGCGTACGCAGCACAGTTACAGTATAGCGCGCGGTACACAGCACAGTTACAGTATAGCGCGCATACGCAGCACAGTTACAGTATAGCGCACGGTACACAGCACAGTTACAGTATAGCGCGCATACGCAGCACAGTTACAGTATAGCGCGCGGTACACAGCACAGTTACAGTATAGCGTGCGGTACACAGCACAGTTACAGTATAGCGCGCATATGCAGCACAGTTACAGTATAGCGTGTGGTACGCAGCACAGTTACATTATAGCGCGCGGTACACAGCACAGTTACAGTATAGCGCGCATACGCAGCACAGTTACATTATAGCGCGCGGTACACAGCACAGTTACAGTATAGCGCGCGGTACACAGCACAGTTACAGTATAGCGCGCGGTACACAGCACAGTTACAGTATAGCGCGCATACGCAGCCCAGTTACATTATAGCGCGCGGTACACAGCACAGTTACAGTATAGCGCGCGGTACACAGCACAGTTACAGTATAGCGCGCATACACAGCACAGTTACAGTATAGCGTGCGGTACGCAGCACAGTTACAGTATAGCGCGCGGTACACAGCACAGTTACAGTATAGCGCGCATACGCAGCACAGTTACAGTATAGCGCGCGTACGCAGCACAGTTACAGTATAGCGCGCATACGCAGCACAGTTACATTATAGCGCGCGTACACAGCACAGTTACAGTATAGCGCGCATACGCAGCACAGTTACATTATAGCGCGCGGTACACAGCACAGTTACAGTATAGCGCACATACGCAGCACAGTTACAGTATAGCGTGCGGTACGCAGCACAGTTACATTATAGCGCGCGGTACACAGCACAGTTACAGTATAGCGCGCATACGCAGCACAGTTACATTATAGCGCGCGGTACACAGCACAGTTACAGTATAGCGCGCATACGCAGCACAGTTACATTATAGCGCGCGGTACACAGCACAGTTACAGTATAGCGCGCGGTACACAGCACAGTTACAGTATAGCGTGCGGTACGCAGCACAGTTACAGTATAGCGCGCGGTACACAGCACAGTTACAGTATAGCGCGCATACGCAGCACAGTTACATTATAGCGCGCGGTACATAGCACAGTTACAGTATAGCGCGCGGTACACAGCACAGTTACAGTATAGTGCGCGTACACAGCACAGTTACAGTATAGCGCGCGGTACACAGCACAGTTACAGTATAGCGCGCGTACGCAGCACAGTTACAGTATAGCGCACGGTACACAGCACAGTTACAGTATAGCGCGCATACGCAGCACAGTTACAGTATAGCGCGCATACGCAGCACAGTTCCAGTATAGCGTGCGGTACACAGCACAGTTACAGTATAGCGCGCGGTACACAGCACAGTTACAGTATAGTGCGCGTACACAGCACAGTTACAGTATAGCGCGCGTACGCAGCACAGTTACAGTATAGCGCACGGTACACAGCACAGTTACAGTATAGCGCGCGTACGCAGCACAGTTACAGTATAGCGCGCGGTACACAGCACAGTTACAGTATAGCGCGCGGTACACAGCACAGTTACAGTATAGCGCGCGGTACACAGCACAGTTACAGTATAGCGCGCGGTACACAGCACAGTTACAGTATAGTGCGCGTACACAGCACAGTTACAGTATAGCATGCGGTACACAGCACAGTTACAGTATAGCGCGCGTACGCAGCACAGTTACAGTATAGCGCACGGTACACAGCACAGTTACAGTATAGCGCGCATACGCAGCACAGTTACAGTATAGCGCGCATACGCATCACAGTTACAGTATAGCGTGCGGTACACAGCACAGTTACAGTATAGCGCGCATACGCAGCACAGTTACAGTATAGCGTGCGGTACACAGCACAGTTACAGTATAGCGCGCGTACACAGCACAGTTACAGTATAGCGCACGGTACGCAGCACAGTTACAGTATAGCACGCATACGCAGCACAGTTACAGTATAGCGCGCATACGCAGCACAGTTACAGTATAGCGTGCGTACGCAGCACAGTTACAGTATAGCGCGCGTACGCAGCACAGTTACAGTATAGCGCACGGTACGCAGCACAATTACAGTATAGCGCGCATACGCAGCACAGTTACAGTATAGCGCGCATACGCAGCACAGTTACAGTATAGCGCGCGGTACGCAGCACAGTTACAGTATAGCGTGCGGTACACAGCACAGTTACAGTATAGAGCGCGGTACACAGCACAGTTACAGTATAGCGCGCGGTACACAGCACAGTTACAGTATAGCGTGCGGTACACAGCACAGTTACAGTATAGCGCGCATACGCAGCACAGTTACAGTATAGCGCGCATACGCAGCACAGTTACAGTATAGCGCGCGGTACACAGCACAGTTACAGTATAGCGCGCGGTACACAGCACAGTTACAGTATAGCGCGCGGTACACAGCACAGTTACAGTATAGCGCGCATATGCAGCCCAGTTACATTATAGCGCGCGGTACACAGCACAGTTACAGTATAGCGCGCATACACAGCACAGTTACAGTATAGCGTGCGGTACGCAGCACAGTTACAGTATAGCGCGCGGTACACAGCACAGTTACAGTATAGCGCGCATACGCAGCACAGTTACATTATAGCGCGCGGTACACAGCACAGTTACAGTATAGCGCGCATACGCAGCACAGTTACATTATAGCGCGCGGTACACAGCACAGTTACAGTATAGCGCGCATACGCAGCACAGTTACAGTATAGCGTGCGGTACGCAGCACAGTTACATTATAGCGCGCGGTACACAGCACAGTTACAGTATAGCGCGCATACGCAGCACAGTTACATTATAGCGCGCGGTACACAGCACAGTTACAGTATAGCGCGCATACGCAGCACAGTTACATTATAGCGCGCGGTACACAGCACAGTTACAGTATAGCGCGCGGTACACAGCACAGTTACAGTATAGCGTGCGGTACGCAGCACAGTTACAGTATAGCGCGCGGTACACAGCACAGTTACAGTATAGCGCGCGGTACACAGCACAGTTACAGTATAGCGCGCATACGCAGCACAGTTACATTATAGCGCGCGGTACACAGCACAGTTACAGTATAGCGCGCGGTACACAGCACAGTTACAGTATAGCGCGCATACGCAGCACAGTTACAGTATAGCGCGCGGTACACAGCACAGTTACAGTATAGCACGCGGTACGCAGCACAGTTACAGTATAGCGCGCGGTACACAGCACAGTTACAGTATAGCACGCGGTACACAGCACAGTTACAGTATAGCACGCGGTACACAGCACAGTTACAGTATAGCGCACGGTACACAGCACAGTTACAGTATAGCACGCGGTACGCAGCACAGTTACAGTATAGCGCGCGGTACACAGCACAGTTACAGTATAGCACGCGGTACGCAGCACAGTTACAGTATAGCACGCGGTACACAGCACAGTTACAGTATAGCACGCGGTACACAGCACAGTTACAGTATAGTGCGCATACGCAGCACAGTTACAGTATAGCACGCGGTACACAGCACAGTTACAGTATAGCGCGCGTACGCAGCACAGTTACAGTATAGCGCGCGGTACACAGCACAGTTACATTATAGCGCGCGGTACACAGCACAGTTACAGTATAGCGTGCGGTACGCAGCACAGTTACAGTATAGCGCGCGGTACACAGCACAGTTACAGTATAGCACGCGGTAAGCAGCAAATAGGAATATTTACAGATACAGTCCCTGCCCAGATGAGCTTACACCCTTCTCATGCTTTGGTGGTCGAGGGGGGGGACCCTTCGCTCGCTCTTGTGTGTGGGGGACCCTTCTCACGCTCTGGTGTGCGGGGGGGACCCTTCTCACGCTCTGGTGTGGGGGGGACCCTTCTCACGCTCTGGTGTGGGGGAGACCCTTCTCACTCTCTGGTGTGGGGGGGACCTTCTCACGCCCTGGTGTGGGGGGGCCCTTCTCACGCCCTGGTGTGGGGGGCCCTTCTCACACTCTGGTGTGGGGGGGACCCTTCTCACACTCTGGTGTGGGGGGGACCCTTCTCACACTCTGGTGTGAGGGGGACCCTTCTCATACTCTGGTGTGGGGGGGACCCTTCTCACGCTCTGGTGTGGGGGGGACCTTCTCACACCCTGGTGTGGGGGGGCCCTTCTCACGCCCTGGTGTGGGGGGGCCCTTCTCACACTCTGGTGTGGGGGGGACCCTTCTCACACTCTGGTGTGGGGTGACCCTTCTCACACTCTGGTGTGGGGGGGACCCTTCTCACACTCTGGTGTGGGGGGGACCCTTCTCACGCTCTGGTGTGGGGGGACCCTTCTCACGCTCTGGTGTGGGGGGGCCCTTCTCACGCCCTGGTGTGGGGGGGCCCTTCTCACACTATGGTGTGGGGGGGAGCCATCTCACGCTCTGGTGTGGGGGGGAGCCATCTCACGCTCTGGTGTGGGGGGGCCCTTCTCACGCTCTGGTGTGGCGGACCCTTCTCATTATCTGGTGTGGGGGACCCTTCTCACGCTTTGGTGTGGGGGGGACCCTTCTCATGCTCTGGTGTGGGGGGGACCCTTCTCACACTCTGGTGTGGGGGGGACCCTTCTCACGCTCTGGTGTGGGGGGGATCCTTCTCATGCTCTGGTGTGGGGGTGACCCTTCTCGCGCTCTGGTGTGGGGGGGACCCTTCTCACGCTCTGGTGTGGGGGGGACCCTTCTCATGCTCTGGTGTGGGGGGGACCCTTCTCGCGCTCTGGTGTGGGGGGGACCCTTCTCATACTCTGGTGTGGGGGGGACCCTTCTCACGCTCTGGTGTGGGGGGACCCTTCTCACGCTCTGGTTTGGGGGGGGACCCTTCTCATGCTCTGGTGTGGGGGGGACCCTTCTCACTCTCTCGTGTGGGGGGACCCTTCTCACGCTCTGGTGTGGGGGGATGGACCCTTCTCACACTCTGGTGTGGGGGAGACCCTTCTCACGCTTTGGTATGGGGGACCCTTCTCACACCCTGGTGTGGGGGGTCCCTTCTCATGCTCTGGTGTGGGGGGGATCCTTCCCACGCTCTGGTGTGGGGGAGACCCTTCTCACACCCTGGTGTGGGGGGGACCCTTCTCACGCTCTGGTGTGGGGGACCCTTCTCACGCTCTGGTGTGGGGGGATGGACCCTTCTCACACTCTGGTGTGGGGGGACCCTTCTCACGCTCTGGTGTGGGGGGGACCCTTCTCACGCTCTGGTGTGGGGGGGGGGGCCCTTCTCATGCTCTGGTGTTGGGGGACCCTTCTCACGCTCTGGTGTGGGGGGGACCCTTCTCACGCTCTGGTGTGGGGGGACGGACCCTTCTCACACTCTGGTGTGGGGGGGACCCTTCTCACACTCTGGTGTGGGGGGGACCCTTCTCACGCTCTGGTGTGGGGGACCCTTCTCATGCTCTGGTGTGGGGGGACACCCTTCTCATGCTCTGGTGTGGGGGACACCCTTCTCACGCTCTGGTGTGGGGGGGACCCTTCTCACGCCCTGGTGTGGGGGGGACCCTTCTCACGCCCTGGTGTGGGGGGGACCCTTCTCACGCTCTGGTGTGGGGGGGGGGGGCCTTCTCATGCTCTGGTGTGGGGGGGACCCTTCTCACACTCTGGTGTGGGGTGGACCCTTCTCATGCCCTGGTGTGGGGGACCCTTCTCACGCTCTGGTGTGTGGGGGGACCCTTCTCACGCTCCGGTGTGGGGGACCCTTCTCACGCTCTGGTGTGTGGGGGACCCTTCTCACGCTCTGGTGTGGGGGACCCTTCTCACGCTCCGGTGTGGGGGACCCTTCTCACGCTCTGGTGTGGGGGACCCTTCTCACGCTCTGGTGTGGGGGGGACCTTTCTCACGCCCTGGTGTGGGGGGGACCCTTCTCACGCTCTGGTGTGGGGGAGACCCTTACAGAGCAGATGCTTTAGAAATATTTTCAAATGTATGTAATATTTTGGAAAACCAAGCAAGGGGTTGGACCGATCACCAGCAGGATGAGACTGCCCGTCTCCTAACCCCTCGTATTGCTGGGCGTTCTGTATCACATTGCCTCCTTAAGCATTTCAAGAATATTTCATAGCACCGACAGGCTGGCTGGGTATTACATTACTTTTTATGAATACTACACCTGATTTGGAATTGCTTATGTGAAGGATTTCACCTTATTTCTCTATCATTATTTATTAACACATAGTTAGATATACAATGCATATAAACTATTCTAGTGTGCTTCTTTAAGATGCCATACTGTATGTTTGCATACACTTTGGTTTATAAATGTGATAGTTACAGTACTTGAAAGTACAATAGGGTTAATTATTACTGTGCTGGATGTTTTGTTCACTTGAATTCCCACTACCTGCAAACTTCCTAGTTATGTAATGGTGATAACGCATTTAAATACAAAAATGATATAGACATGCAGTATTTTTTCCAGAGGTTTTGAAAGAATCCAAGATGGAAGAAGCTGTGCAAAGCTAATTAATGTCTAGTATAATTAAAAGAACCGTGATCACATTGAATCCAGGTTCCTATAATCATCTAGTAATCAGTTCCTGAGGTGTTTGACGTAGCACAAATTCTATCTTGTGAATCCAATTAATTACTATGTATTCCCGGTGAGCACAGTTTAGATCCACACATTAAGTAGAACAGACCTTTTTGCACATTTGCGAGTAGTTCAAAGTTCCATTTACTTACAGCTGTAAACACGGTGTGCTTTAGGGTGACATAATTCAATGATTGCTTAAGGTAGCATGACTATAGCATTAATAATGTCAGCAAAATCTCCACCTTAGCACAGAGATTTGTGCTTTTGCCAAGGAGTGAAATACGCTAATTATTTTCCAGAGATGGTTTGCTATGTAGCTGAGGTTTTAGATGTAAACTTTAGGGATACTCAGGGCTGTGTTTACAGGAGGGACCTGGGTGTTTCTGAAAGATGGCGCCTCTTAATATCAGTTGCTGAATATAGATAATGATTGTTAATCTGCAACACTGAGCAGCTCCTAGGAATGAAATTGGGCAGCTGTATGCTGTGGGCACAGGTGTCTAGGAGGAACACAAATACAAATGTATCATCTATTTTTAATGGACAATTTCCTGGAGCACGAAGATCAGGGCACGTGATCGCTGTAATCAGCTGCCTGGACACTGAGAGATGGGGTGTCGTTCAGAGAACGTGCCATCTCTTTCCCCGTTATCAGAGCAGTATCAGGGTAACGAAAGGGTTCATCCAAACCGGCATTATCTGATCTATTATTAATAGGGGTGCCAGGTGGCTTCTCCAAAAATACTGGACACAACGGTGGAAGGTGCGACACGCTTGAAAAGTAAGTGGGGAGGTGTATTATTTATAAATGATCAGACCGCTGTCACTCCCAGTGGCACCAATTTGCACCATTTCATATTCTGCTTTGGGAGTGACCTCCCCAGAATTTCTTTTACAAAGCAGAATATGAAATGGTGCAAACTCGTGCAAACTTAGAGTGAAATTTTGAGAACAAAAATGACATAACGGTCAGATAATTTATATATAACATACCTGCAGTCATACATGGTGAGCAAACTGATCTTAATGCCCCTCTCCCATTACTTCCAAGATAATTACACCCCTCTTCATCCTCTCATGCTCCCCTCATCCTCTCTCACCCGCTCCCCTTATCCTCTCTCACCCCCTCCCCTTATCTTGTTTCACCCCCTCCCCTCATCCTCTCTCACGCTCCTCCCTTCATCCTCTCACCCCTCCCCTCATCCTCTCTCCCCGCTCCCCTCATCCTCTCTCCCTGCTCCCCTCATCCTCTCACCCCCCTCATCCTCTCACCCCCCTCATCCTCTCTCACCCTCCTCATCCTCTCTCACCCCTCATCCTCTCTCACCCCCTCATCCTCTCTC